>NC_052153.1:49644590-49952983 GCF_902713615.1 Scyliorhinus canicula
GTTATAACACAGTAATTTCTCAACTGCAGTGATCTAGCTATTTACCTTGTTTTGATTCAGGTCTGATTTGCTGTTGTTTCACTTTGAACAAATCAGAGAAATATGATATCAAAATGTTATTTTAGGACTTCTCAATATAAATGTTACATACAAAGCTTTACTTAAAATAGGTGATCCAAGAAAGGGTGATATTCAGAGGAATCATAAATTATCTCAGCACTCTCTAATCTAAGTCAGAGAGATCTAGGTGTACAGGTCCACAGGTCACTGAAAGCGGCAACACAGGTGGAGAAGGTAGTCAAGAAGGCATACAGCATGCTTGCCTTCATTGATCGGGGCATTGAGTATAAGAATTGGCAAGTCATGTTGCAGCTGTATAGAACCTTAGTTAGGCCACACTTGGAGTATAGTGTTCAATTCTGGTCGCCACACTACCAGAAGGATGTTGAGGCTTTAGAGAGGGTGCAGAAGAGATTTACCAGGATGTTGCCTGGTATGGAGGGCATTAGCTATGAGGAGCGGTTGAATAAACTCGGTTAGTTCTCACTCTAACGACGGAGGTTGAGGGGCGACCTGATACAGGTCTACAAAATTATGAGGGGCATAGACAGAGTGGATAATCAGAGGCTTTTCCCCAGGGTAGAGGGGTCAATTACTAGGGGGCATAGGTTTACGGTGCGAGGGGCAAGGAGATGTATGAGGCAAGTTTTTTTTACACAGAGGGTAGTGGGTGCCTGGAACTCGCTGCCGGAGGAGGTGGTGGAAGCAGGGACGTTAGTGACATTTAAGGGGCATCTTGACAAATGCATGAATAGGATGGGAATACAGGGATACGGACCCAGGAAGTGTAGAAGATTGTAGTTTAGTCAGGCAGCATGGTCAGCACGGGCTTGGAGGGCCGAAGGGCCTGTTGCTGTGCTGTACTTTGTTCTTTTTGTTCTAATACCTTCACAGGCTTCCTAAAGTGTGGTGTCTAGAATTGGATACAATACTCCTGCTGGGGCTAAACCAGTGTTCCATAGAGGTTTGCCATAACCTTCTTGCTTTTGTATTCTATGCCTCGGTGTATAAGGCAAAGGATCCCGAGTGCCTTATTAAATGTTCTCTCAAATTACCCTCGTTCTTTCAATGATTTGTCCACATTTATCCCCTGGTCCCTTGCTCTTGCACCCCCTTTAAAACTGCCTCTTCTCATCCTTCCTACCAAAATATTTGACCTCAAGTTGATCTGCATTAAATTGTATCTGCCACATGTCTGCCCATTCCTAAGTCTGTTAATGATTATCCAAAGATATTCAAATCTGAATCCTTTACACTTAAGGGGAGCAAAGAGGGGGGAGTATATCAGGGCAATGACTTGGATCAAAGTGTGTAATGGCGTTACTGTGGACAAAGATATCAAATGGTGGATAGGATGTAATTTAGCAAATCAATAGATGCAGAAATGCTGTGATGTTATGCAAGCCAAAGACTAGATAGATGGAAATTTGAAAAATGCAGTTGTAAGAGGCTGGAGGGAAAGATTTTTGCAGAGGCGGACACAAAACAATGAGATAAGGAGGCAGAAGAGAAACATGAGTAGAGAGTGACGTGATAGTTACAATAGGATTGACTAGAGCCACATGAGAACAAGGTTGAGATGGCCTTGAATACGAGTGGGAGAGTTTATAGAACAGTACAGCACAGAACAGGCCCTTCGGCCCTCAATGTTGTGCCGAGCAATGATCACCCTACTTAAACCCACGTAACCCGTATACCCGTAACCCAACGATCCCCCCATTAACCTTACACTACGGGCAATTTAGCACGGCCAATCCACCTAACCCGCACATCTTTGGACTGTGGGAGGAAACCGGAGCACCCGGAGGAAACCCACGCACACACGGGGAGGACGTGCAGACTCCACACAGAGTGACCCAGCCGGGAATCGAACCTGGGACCACTGGAGCTGTGAAGCATTGATGCTAACCACCATGCTACCGTGAGGCCCCAAATGGGAAGGAAGAGATTTAGTGACACAAAAGATGGCAGTAAATGAGAGATGCGAGAGAGCAAGAAGAGTTGAGATGGAGTTTTAAATCACCAAGGAAGAAAAGTCACCTGGTGAAGAGGCAGAGAGGAAAAGCAGAGAACATTTCTCAGTGAGAAACATGAACACAAGTATTGATGGGGCAGTACTTCCCAAACATTTCCCTGGTGCAACCTTACTTCAATGCCTCAGATTTCACGTGACCTTGAAGGGGTATTTTAGCTCCTGATGCGAGTAGGGAAGAGTTTGGCATGGTTGGAACTATTTCAACTGCAAGAGCTTTTTAATAAAAATCCTCAATGGATCAGTCTATCTCACCATGCTACTTCGGAGCTCGCAATCCCAAAATTTTGTCTTGTGACCTGACCCGCCATTGCCCTAGGTGGGGTTGTGGGGATAGGGCCTAGATAGGGTGATTTTTGAGGGTTGGTGCAGACTCGATGGCCTCCTTCTGCACTGTAGTGATTCTATGATTGTTGACATGGAGACTCTCCAATAAACTGCTCCAGCAATGCCAAATGTGGACATTCAATTGCTACAAGAAGCAGAGATGTAAAAGCAGACCAAATGCCACCAGCTCAGAAAACCATGCTACAAGTTGAGAAATCTAGTTGTCTTCAGATCCGTTTTATGTTCTGAATGCCCCAACTCTCCCGACTAGCTACTTGAAATGGAGTCATTGTGGCATGCATAACTGACATCATGAGTAAAAAAAAGAGACGAAACTCATGGCAGCAATGTAATTGAGGTTTAAATGAAAAATATTCAGGTAAGATATTTTCTTCAATAGTTTTAAACTAAAAGTCAGATCTTTGAAACATGGTGCCTACCCCCTGTGCTTTGGACTTCCATCCTAAAGCCTTACATTTTGGAACATGACTCCCGCTTCCTCTCCTCCATACCTGCCTCTTCAATCACATCGGAAGTACCTCCCTCCACCTCTTTCCTAAAAAATCTTTTGATTAAACATCAGGAAACATCGAGATTGAAAGCATGAGACAACAGAAACATTTTCTTTTAAAAAAGCCGTTTCCCACAGAAATTTAGTATAATCATTAAAACCAATTAGCTAGCATGCCCTCCTGGCCAGCATACCATATTCTATCAGTTTCAACTCATCCAAAACTTCCCATTATGCTAACTCACAACAAATCTCACTCATCAATCACTGTGCTCATTGGCATACATTGGCAGCAGTCACACACTGATTTTTGTCTAACATCTTGCTAAATCTCTCCATGGTCTCAAACCTCCCCAACTCTGGAATCTCCTCCAGTCTGACGATTATCTGAGATCTCCTTGCTCTTCCAATTCAGCTTTTTTACAATTTCCCAATTTTAATCTTTCCAGCAATAGCAGCTATATCCTCAGCTGTCTAGGTCCCACAGTCTGAAATGTCGCTAATATCGCATCATGTGGCTCGGCATCAAATATTGTTTGAAGTGCCTTGGGCAGTATTACGATTATAAGTTCCTTATAAATATACCTTTTGTCGATATTGTGGTTATAGTTGAGAGTTTTGATCCCACCATGGCATATTGGAAAATTAAATGTGGTAATTTGCAGGCTGGCATCATGTTAAATGGCCATGAAAGCCGGCAGATTGTCATAAAAATCCAACTTGTACATGAATGCCTTTCAGGAAGAGAACTTGCAACACCCAACCAATTTGAACAACGTGCAATTCCATTCCCACAATAGATGGTTGGCACAATGCCCACGGCAACTGGGCATGGATGGGCAAGAAATACAGTCTTGCCAACAATGTCCACTTCTTGAATAAACATAAAAGCTATCCTCCTTTCATCTTTAGATAGTTTATTTCCCTTTGAAAAAGATTCTGGGTGGGATTCTCCCATTCGGCGGCAGAGTGTCCACGCCGTCAGAACCGCCATCGCGTTTCACGACGGCTTGAACGGGCCACTGGGAGTACCGATTCGGGCCTCTATAGGGGGCCAGCACGCCGCTCCAATCTCCCACCCCGGCGCGAACTGTGTGATGCGCCAATCTGCGCATGCGCAGTGGCACCAGCGTCAACGAGGACATGCGCGGTGGCGCCGGCACCAACCCACGCATGCGCAGTGGCCTCCCTCAACGTGCCGGCCCCGACGCAACAGGGCGCAGGAGTTCAGGGGCCGCACGCAAGAAAATAGGCCCAGGGAGCAAGAGGCCGGCCCGACAATCGGTGGGCCAGGCCCCATCGGAGCCCCTCTCCCCCCACCACAGGCCACCCCCGGACCCTGCGCGCAGAGTTCCCGCCAGCTGCAACTAGGTGTAGACGGCGCCAGCGCGACTCTGCTAGAGCGGCCGCTCAACCCATCCGGGCCGGAGAATCTGCAGCCCCGCTGCGTAGAGCGTTCTGCGCCGCGCCAAACCTGCCCGCGTGGCACAGTTGTGGCGATTCTCCGGCCCGGTGCGGGACTGGGAGAATCCCGCCCTCTATTTTCCAAATCAACAGTGTAACAATTAGCAAGTGTCAAAGCCAAGCAGCAATGAGGTTTTACTTGCAGACAAAAATTGAAACTTACAAAGTCCCTGTGACAGAAGCAGAGTTTCGTCGTGTCAAAAAGGAAATATTTCTTTATTATTTTTATTTTTTATGGGATGCGAATGTCACTGGCTTAGACAGCATTAATAAATGCCCTTGAGGTGGTGGCAGTGTCGAGTCATCTTCTTGAATCACTAGTCCACTGGTGTAGGTACACAAACAGTGCTGTTAAGGAATTCTGGTTTTTGATGCAGTGGTAGTAAAGGAGCTGCAATATAGTTTCAAGCCATGATGGTGTGTGGCTTGGAGGGAAAGCTGCAGGTGGTGACGTTCCCATGCGTCTTCTGCACTTGTCCTTCCAGATGGTAGCAATCGCAGATTTAGAAGGTGTTGTCAAAGAAGGCTTGACAAGTTGCTGCAGTGCATCTTAGAATCCCTGATGTGGAGATGCCGGCGTTGGACTGGGGTGAGCACAGTAAGAAGTCTTACAACACCAGGTTAAAGTCCAACAGGTTTGTTTCAAACACGAGCTTTCGGAGCACGGCTCCTTCTTCAGGTGAACCTGAAGAAGGAGCCGTGCTCCGAAAGCTCGTGTTTGAAACAAACCTCTTAGAATCCCAATAGTGCAGGAGGCGGCTATTTGGCCCTTGAGTCTGCACCGATCCTCCGAAAGAGCACCCAACCTAGGCTCACTCTCCCACCCTATCCCCATAACCCCACCTAATCTTTGCATACTACGGGTCAATTTAGCATGGCCAATCCCAACTAACCTGCACATCTTTGGATTGTGGGAGGAAACCCGAGCACCCAGATGAACGTGCAAATTCCACACAAATTCCACCCACGGTCAGAATCGAACACGGGTCCAAGGCGCTGAGAGGCAGCAGTTCTAACCACTGTCGCACCGTCTTCATCGGATTTTAAATAATATTTTTTTTTTTAATAAATGTTTTTTATTGAGTTTTCATATTTTATATATGACAAATTACAAATTAATAGAGAGAAAAAAAAAGAAAACAAAAATTTAGCATGAATATTTACAGGTAAGCATCTTCATAACAACAATTGTGGCCGCCCCCTTTAGCCAACATACATATTTTACATTCCCCAATATGGCCGAGGCACATGTTTATAGGCATTTATTTATAGTTTGGTTTTGGGCCTTGGCTTGCCAGCAAACCCCCATAACGAGCCCGTACCCCCCCCCCCCCCCCCCCCCCCCCCCCCCCCTCCGGCTACCCTCCCCCGATTCCAGTCCATTTTCCCCTGATTCTTGGCCACCCGACTATTCTTCCTCTTGTACGTTGGCCACAAACAGGTCCCGGAACAGTTGCATGAATGGCTCCCACATTCTGTGGAAGCCGTCTTCCGACCCTCGGATGGCGAATTTGATTTTCTCCATTTGGAGAGATTCCGAGAGGTCGGACAGCCAGTCTGCAGCTCTGGGCGGTGCTGCTGACCGCCAGCCAAACAGGATTCTACGGCGGGCAATCAGGGAGGCAAAGGCAAGGGCGTCCGCCCTCCTCCCCAGGAATAGATCTGGCTGGTCTGAAACCCCGAAGACCGCCACTATCGGGCATGGCTCCACCCTCACCCCCACCACTTTGGACATAGCCTCGAAGAAGGCTGTCCAGTACTCCACAAGTCTGGGGCAAGACCAGAACATGTGGGCGTGGTTGGCCGGGCCTCTTTGGCACCGCTCGCATCTGTCCTCCACCTCCGGGAAGAACCTACTCATACGGTTTCTCGTTAAGTGGGCTCTATGTACCACTTTTAGTTGCGTCAGGCTGAGCCTTGCGCACGTGGAGGTGGAGTTGACCCTATGCAGTGCTTTCGCTCCAGAGTCCCCACCCTATCTCCATCCCCAGGTCGTCCTCCCATTTCCTTATAGTTGCGTCCAGTACGATGTCGTCCCTATCTACCAGTCGGCCATACATGTCACTACAGTTCCCTTTCTCTAGGATACTTGCGTCCAGTAGGTCTTCCAGTAGTGTCTGTCGTGGCGGTTGTGGGTACGTCCTTGTCTCCTTTCGTAGGAAGTTTTTGAGCTGCAGGTACCGTAGCTCGTTCCCCCCAGCTAGCTGAAATTTCTCCGTCAGTTCGTCCAGTGTTGCGATCCTGTCGTCCGTGTATAGGTCCCTGACTGTCAGTGTCCCCCTGTCCTGTCTCCACCTTTTGAAGGTGGCGTCAGTCAGTGCTGGTTTGAACCTATGGTTGTTGCAGATGGGAGCCTTGTCCGACATTTTGTACAGGCCAAATTGCTGCCGCAGTTGGTTCCAGGATTGGAGGGTGGCTGTCATCACTGGGCTGCTGGAGTGTTTTTTGGGTGGGGATGGGAGTGCTGCCGTGGCGAGGGCCCGGAGGGAGGTTCCCATGCAGGAGGCCTCCTCCGCACGCACCCACTCGGCTTCTGGCTCCTGGATCCATCCCCTTACTCGCTCGGCTGTTGCCGCCCAGTGGTAGAATTGTAGATTCGGGAGGGCTAGCCCCCCCCCGGATTTTGTTTTTTGTAGGACCTTCTTTGGGATCCTAGCATTTTTACCCCCCCATACGAACGCCATGATAAGTTTGTCCAGCGCTTTGAAAAAGACCTTGGGGATGTAGATCGGAATGGATCTAAACAGGAAGAGGAACCTGGGCAGTACGTTCATTTTGATCGTCTGGACTCTCCCCACGAGGGAGAGCGGGAGTGTGTTCCATCTTTGCAGGGATTTTAAATAATATTAAAGACTGACGGTTAAAAAATCTCTCAGTTCTATAAGAGCCATTTGTTCCGGTTGGTTTTGCCCATTTATGCTGCTGCCAACATTCAAAACTATGTCAGTACTCAATAACTTCCTCAGTCCCATGCACTTGTGAGTTTTCAGACAGGCATGTAAATTAAATCAATTCTGCCACTGCATATATATTCAAGTTTTAAAAGCAAACAGACTGTCAAGTGGGCCCGGTGTCTTGTTAATTACACCTCAATTCAAGAGATAAAAATGACCTAAATGACCATTAAGAAGAATCATTTGGATCTTAAAATAAGCCTGTCTGAACTAAGTGTGGATAAACATACAATAAAGCAACAGCGAACAAAATGTAGGCAGACACAAAATGCCTTCAGCTCCTCAGATTCCTACTTTGGACTGCATATTTCATGCTGGATGGCCTAAAGGTGCTCAATGCAATAACTGTCCATATAACTTTCAAAAACAGGCCTGGCAGTTCTTTACAGTACCTTTGACGAAGACTTCAGCTTCGGATTCATGTTTTAAAATCGTATTGAATATAGTAAATTAAGTCCTGTACTGTTAGTCCCTTGCTATATTTTTATGCTTTGATACAATTATCTTGAAAATAAATCTGACTAGTAATATTAGCCTGAATGTAATGGTCTGACAGGGTGATATTTACCCTCTTCGGGAATGGACAACAGAGTATCTGATCTCCGTTATGCAAAAGCATAATAAAATTGGTCACATGGTACACTAGTGCATTCATGGTATGAAAAGCTTATTCAGGAGATGAATCTGCCTCCTTTTGAAAATTGCCATTTTGCGAGTAGAAAGTGCTGGGAGAAAACAAACTATTCATTCAGAACTCCCAACTTACAACTGTGCTAAGGACTCTTCACAAATGGAAAAGCTGCTCTTTTAATCCAATTCTTAGTAGCTTTTCTCTATGTTTTCTTCCTTCACTTTTGTCTTAGAACGCAGTAGTCCATAGTCAACCACAATTCTAAAGTACAATTTATTGCATATTTAGAGTAGTCAGGCTTTTGTCTTTCTTTCCTATTTAAACACAGCACACCATATACAAAGTTCTATCCTCAGTTATGTTCCAAGACAACACCAAGATTCAATTTCCAACACTTCTGGCTTGTTAGCCTTAGCTACAATGCTGTAGGAAATGCAGTAGGGTAAGAAAGTGAACCGATCACAAGACCAAATGGGAGCAGAATTAGGCCACTTGGCCCATACGTGTCTGCTCCGCCATTCAGTCATGGCTGATATTTTTCTCATCCCCATTCTCCTGCCTTCTCCCCATAACCTCGGATTCCCTTAATAATCAAGAACCTATCTATCTCTGCCTCCACATAATGCCTTAAAAGAGACTCAGTGATTTGGCCTCCGCAGCCTTCTATGGCAAAGAGTTCCACAGATTCACCATTCTCTGGCTGAAGAAATTTCTCCTAATCCGTTTTAAAGGATCATCCCTCTAGTTCTTGTTTTTCCTACTAGTTGAAACATCCTCTCAATGTCACTCTAGCCAGACCTCGCAGTATCCTATAAGTCTCAACCTTCTAGACTCCGACGAGTACAGATCCAGAGTCCTCAACCGTTCCTCATACAACAAGCTCTTCATTCCAGGGATCATTCTTGTGAACTTCCTCTGGACCCTTTTCAAGGCCAGCACATCCTTCAGGGCCCAAAACTGCTCACAATAATCCAAATGGGGCCTTACACAACATCAGAAGTACATCCCAGGTCTTGTATTCTAGCTCTCACGACATGACTGCTAGCATTGCATTTGCTTTCCTAACTATTTGTATTGTGCAATGAGTTAATAAGATAAGAATAATTAATGTCCTCATAGTGAAGGTGCCCCTTGGTAGCAGTGATCATAATACGATTGAATTTTACATTCTGGTTGAGGAAGAGTAGAGTGGGTCCAAGACTAGTATTTTAAACTTAAATAAGGGCAATTATGAGGGCATAAAAGCTGAGCTAGCTAAAGTTAAATTAGGTTAAGAGATAGGTCAATAGCGATGCAATAGCAAGCAAAGGGATATTTAAGAATAGAATAAATACATTCCAATGAGAAAGAAAAATTCTTGGGGGAGGACACAACATCCATGATTAACAAAAAGTTAAGGATAGCAACATACAATTGTGCAATGATGGGTGCAGGTCAAAAGATGGGACAGAATATTAAAAAAAAGCAAGGAATGACTAAAAGGTTAATAAGAAGGGAAAAATAAGAGTAGGAGAGAAAGCTAGAGCTTCTACAGATATTCATAAAAGGTTGACAAGTGAGCCCTGGTCCAATAGAAAGCAAGTCTGGGAATTAATAATGGAAAATAAGGAGGGGAGATTAATTGAACAGATATTTTGCATTGGTCTTCACTACGGATTATAGAAATAATAGTCCAGGTATAGCTATAAATCAGGGAATGGAAGAGAGGGAGGAACTCAATTTACAAATATGGGAAGTAGCACTGAGCAAACTGATGGAGCTGCAGGCTGACAAGTCCCACGGTCCTGGTGAATGTTTTAAACCTAGGGTCTTAAAAGTGGCTAATGAGAGTTGATCTGTCAATTTTAATGTTCCAAAATCCCTAGATTAGGGGAAAGTTCCATTAGATTGGAACTAGATTGAGGGAGACAGAAAGCAGGAAACTACTGCTCAACATATCTTGGGAAAATAATCAAATATTTGGATTGTTTATTGTCACATGTACCGAGGTACAGTGAAAAGCATTTTTCTGCATGCAGCTCAAACAGATCGTTTAGTACATGGAGAAAATGCATAATAGGACAATGTAAAGGCAAGGTACACAATGTAAATACATAGACGCCAGCATCGGGTGAAGCATACAGGATTGTGGTATTAATCAGATCAGTACACAAGAGGATCATTTAGGAGTCTGGTGACAGGGAAGAAGCTGGTTTTGAATCTGTTTGTGCATGTTCTCAGACTTCTGTATCTCCTGCCTGATGGAAGAAGTTGGAAGAGTAAGCCGGGTTGGGGGGGGGGGGGGGGGTCTTTGATTATGCTGCCCAGGCACCCAGGCAGCGGGAGGTGTAGATGGAGTCAATGGATGGGAGGCATGTTCGGGTGATGGACTGGGCTGTGTTCACGACTCTCTGAAGTTTCATGCGGTCCTGGGCCGAGCAGTTGCCATACCAGGCTGTGATGCAGCCAGATAGGATGCTCTCCATGGTGCACCTGTAAAAATGGGTAAGAGTCAATATAGACATGACAATTTTCTTAGTTTCCTGAGGACATTTAGGCACTGTTGTTCTTTCTTGATCATAGTGTGGGTGGACAAGGAGAGATTTTTGGTGATGTGCACACCAAGGAATTCAAAGTTGGCAACCATTTCCACCACTACCCAATTGATGCAGACAGGGGTGTGTACAGTACTTTGCTTCCTGAAGTCAATGACCAGCTCTTTAGTTTTGCTGGCATTGAGGGTCAGATTGTTGTTGTTGCACCACTCCACTAGGTTCTCCATCTCTCTTCTGTATTCTGACTGGTTGTTGTTCGAAATCCATGAACAAAAACAGCAGCACACCTCCCACCGAAAATTACAAAAAGGCAAGACTGAAGTATTATATGAATAAGAGAATTTAAAAAAATTATATAATAAATGGAAATCAAAAATATTTTTATAAATTTGTTTTAGTACATTTATACCTATTATGCAAAACCAATCAATGTTTTTAACTCTTCAATGTGATAAGAATGTTTCTCAGGGATTCCATCAGTACCCTTGGCAAGTCAAAAGCCATCCACAGCTGAAAAGTTTGGGAAACTAGTCTAATGGACCAGTCATACATACATGCATCACTGATTTACTGCCTTGCTCTAGTGACTCAGCATTCAAAAACTTTAACTTTATATTTTATAGCCATCCTAAAATAAGATCAAATTTGGCGGTCATATGGTGGTTGTTATACCTGCCTGCTTACCATTGGCTGGGGACTAATGACAATCCCACAATCCTATGGGAGTATGAGCTTCCCCAATGAGGAGGGGGGGGGGGGGGGCGGAGAAATCATTAGCAGACTCCCTGCATAAATAGAGCTGGCCAGTTTGGAACCAGCAGAGAGAGAGGAGTGAGCAGCAAGGGAAGTTGCTGCTGCTGTATATATATGTTATTGTAAATAAATGTTATTTCTTTGTATCCTGAAAACTCGTGCTGGATTCTTCGTGGCCCTCACAAAACTGGCGACGAGGGTTAAAGTGAATAGCTGTCAACACTGCTGAAGCCACCTCCCTGGATTTTTGTTGGATACAGGTTGGAAGTTGTTTTCTATTACACCATGCCTCTGTATGGACGTTTGGATGTTTTTGATGCTGCGCTGGAAAGAGTACGCACAAAGGATGCATTACTATTTCTGGGCAAACAACATCACCGAAAATGAGCGCCAGGTGGTCATATTGCTCACCACCTGTGGCCCGCATACGTTTGGGGTGATTAGGAGCCTTACGTACTCAGCTGTGCCGGACACCAAAATGTTTGATGAACTTGTGAACTTAGTGGGGCAACATTTTAACCCAACCCCATCCACGATAGTCCAACGTTACCAGTTTAATACCGCTGAGAGGACCCCAGGAGAATCCCTTGCCGACTTTCTATCCAGGCTACGCAGGATTGCGGAATACTGTGACTATGGTGAGACCTTGTCAGAAATGTTACGCGACCGTTTGGTTTACGGTATTAACACTGCGGCCACCCAGAGAAAGTTGTTAGCCGAGCCAACATTCAAATAGTATTGTCCCGAGAGAACGCAGAACGAGGAGTGCAGGAGCTGCAGGGAATGGAGGTGCATGCCTTGGGACGCAACCCCTTGCGTCCGAAAGCATCCCCCTGTACTACCTTGGGCGAGGCAACATCCGGATCGACGCCAGTGGCTGTCGGACATTCCTCCTCGAAGGGAGCCTTCTCCAGAACCAATGGATGAGGAGCCATGTCAGTGTCAGACTTGTAGGCGCCGACCCCGTCGTGGACACCGGTCCTGGGGGCGCCAGAGACGCCGTCATTCCGACCGAAACTGGGGCCAGCCCAGGGGCCGTACCTTTCATTTGGATGAACCTGCGGCGACTACTCCAGAGGACGTGGAGACGGAGGATCACTGCCTGCAGCTGCATGTGTGGCAGCTCCCCGTGTGGCCCCCATTAAAGTGACAGTACGGGTCAATGGTCACCCCCTTGAGATGGAGTTGGGCACTGGCGCAGCGGTCTCCGTGATCGCCCAGAGGACATTCGACCGCATCAAGCAGGGTATACAGACCCTTGCATTAACCGACACACAGGCCAGGCTGACCACTTACATGGGGGAACCATTAGACATTGCAGGAACTACGATGACCCCTGTTGTTTATGGACGCCAGGAGGGGCATTTCCCACTTATTGTGGTGCGCGGCCATGGGCCCAGCCTGTTGGGTCGGGACTGGTTGCGCCATTTGCGGTTGCAGTGGCAGCGCATCCTCCAAACAGTTTCTGGAGGGTTTACGGAGGTGCTAGGACGATACCCAGATGTATTCCAACCCGGTTTGGGAAAAATAAAAGGGGCTGTAGCCCGTATCCAAGTCGAACCAGGAGCCACGTCGCGCTATTTGCGGGCGCTCCCGGTGCCTTACGCCTTGCTCGAGAAGGTAGAAGGGGAGCTCACTCGTTTGGAGACTTTGGGTATCATCAGGCCCATCCGTTTCGCTGACTGGGCAGCACCAATTGTACCTGTAATGAAGCCAGATGCCACAGTTCGCTTGTGCGGCGACTATAAACTTAATGAATATGGCTTCCCGACTCGACTGATACCCAATGTCTCGCATAGAGGATCTCTCCACGAAGCTTGCAGGCGGACTCTCGTTCACAAAATTAGATACGAGTCACACCTACCTACAGTTGGAGCTGGACCCTGCCTCCCGGCCATATGTAGCGATTAATACACACCGGGGCCTGTATGAATATAGACGTTTGCCCTTTGGAGTATCCTCTGCCTGCTCTATTTTTCAACGAGTTATGGAGGGCATTTTGAGAGGTTTACCGCGTGTTGCTGTCTACTTAGATGACGTGATCACAGGGACGTCGGAGCAGGAACATTTGGAAAATTTGGAGGCTGTCCTTAAGACGGTTTTCGGAGGCTGGAGTCCATTTACGTTGCACAAAGGCGAAGGAAGTAGTCTACCTGGGTTATCGGGTGGACCGCGAAGGTTTGCACCCCGTCGCAGAGAAGGTGCGCGCAATTCAACAGGCCCCCGCCCCGACTGACACCTCGCATCTTCGTTCGTTTCTCGGCCTCGTGAACTAGTACGGAAAGTTCCGCCCCAATCTGACAACTACGCTGGCCCTGTTGCCCCTTCTGCTACAGAAGAATCACACCTGGGTTTGGGGTCAGCCGCAAGAAACCGCTTTCCGGCGGGTAAAACAACAATTGTCGTCGTCTGGGTTACTAACCCACTGTGATCCTGCAAAGCCTTTGCTCGTCACATGTGATGCATCCCCGTATGGTATTGGGTCCGTCCTGTCCCACAAGATGGAGGACGGGGCCGAGCGGCCGATAGCTTTCGCCTCCCGCACATTGACTGCAGCGGAAACAAAGTACGCGCAGATAGAATAGGATTGCCTGGCAGCGGTCTTTGAGGTGAAACATTTCCACCAGTATGTATATGGCCGCCACTTCACTATTGTGACTGATCATAAGCCTCTGCTGGGACTTTTCAGAGATGATAAGCCAATGCCGCCCATTGCTTCCGCACGGATCCAGTACTGGGCTTTGTTGCTTGCTGCATACGAGTATTCTCTGGAGCACAAACCAGGAACCCAGATAGGGAATGCCGATGCACTGAGCCGATTGCCTTTATCGACCGGCCCCATGTCGACCCCCACGACCGTTGAGGTGGTTGCAACCCTAAATTTTATGGATATCTTGCCTGTCACGGCATCACAGATCCGTGAGTGGACCCAGACGGAGCCAGTCCTGTCAAAGGTTCGGCACATAGTCCTGTATGGTGGGCAGCATAGACAGCTCCCAGGCGAGTTGCGGGCATTTTCCTACAAGCTGTCCGAATTCAGCGTGGAAGACGGCATCCTTTTGTGCAGGACGCGTGTGATTGTCCCAGAAAAAGGACATGAGCTGATACTGTGAGACTTTCACAATGGGCATCCAGGTGTGACCAAAACAAAAATGTTGGCCCCGAGTTATGTCTGGTGGCCAGGCCTCGACACCGACATTGAGAAGGTGGCCCAAAACTGCTCCATTTGCCAGGAGCATCAGAAGCTTCCGCCAGCCGCACCCCTACATCACTGGGAATGGCCAAGGCGGCCTTGGGCGCGCTTGCATGTGGATTTCGCCAGCCCTTTTCAAGGATCCATGTTCCTTCTATTAATCGACGCCCAGTCTAAATGGCTAGAGGTGCACAAGATGGTAGGCACAAAGTCCTGTGCAACAATCGAGAAGATGAGTTTGTCCTTCAGTACACATGGCCTCCCAGAGGTGCTGGTCACTGACAACGGCACTCCGTTCACAAGTGAGGAGTTTGAAAAGTTCATGAAGATGAACGGCATACGCCATATCCGCACTGCCCCTTACCACCCGGCTTCAAATGGGTTGGCGGAGCGCGCAGTGAAGACATTCAAACGAGGCCTAAAGAAGCAGTCTTCCGGGTCGATGGACACGAGACTGGCTCATTTTTTGTTTTCATATAGGACCACCCCCCATGCAGTGACTGGGGTAGCTCCCGCAGAACTCCTAATGGGCCGGAGACTTCGCACCCGCCTTAGCATGGTTTTCTCGGACATTGGCACAAAAGTACGCCGCACACAAGAACGGCAAGGACATGGTTTTTCTCGGCATCAGCCGATTCGGCAGTTTACGCCCGGTGTCCCAGTGTTCGTTCGGAATTTTGCTGGTGGTGCCCAGTGGGTCCCTGGCGTAATCTTTCGCCAAACAGGCCCTATCTCTTACCAAGTGCAAGCCCAGGGTCGTCTCCAGCGCAAACACGTAGACCATGTTCGGTCCAGAAGACTATCCCTTCCAAAGATTCCCCGCCTCAGGAGCTCATTTCTACAGCCGTAGAGACCAGACACAATGGAAAGTATTCCTCACAATCTTCCTCTGGTGCCTCACTCAAAGCCTGCGCAGGTCGTGACAGAACCGCGTGGAGATAAAGACGCCGAGATGACGGAGGCAGCAGACTCTGACTCAGAGATGGAGACACAAGACACCTCAGAGGGGGAATCCTCGGGCCGGGGCCCGTGGATGTACAACCGTTACGCCGTTCATCACTGAAGCGCTGGTCTCCATCTAGATACAAAATAAAAACTCATAAGAACTCAAACAGGACTGAAAGATGCTCAATATGGCAGTTATGTACAATAAGGAGCCAAAATGCAAAGTTACTTCATAATCAAAGTAAAAAAATCCTCGTCAGCAGACTTCTAGAACATAGAACAGTACAGCACAGAACAGGCCCTTCGGCCCTCAATGTTGTGCCGAGCCCTGACTACTTAAACCCACGTATCCACCCTATACCCGTTACCCAACAATCCCCCCATTAACCTTACACTACAGGCAATTTAGCATGGCCAATCCACCTAACCCGCACATCTTTGGACTGTGGGAGGAAACCGGAGCACCCGGAGGAAACCTACGCACACACGGGGAGGACGTGCAGACTCCACACAGACAGTGACCCAGCCGGGAATCGAACCTGGGACCCTGGAGCTGTGAAGCATTGATGCTAACCACCATGCTACCGTGAGACTTCTCTAATATGATATGTCACATTATCTTTCTGAACTTTCCAAATCTAGCAAAACTCAAAATGAGCTACACTGATATATAGCAAGGACTAATGCAGTTCGAAAGGTTGTGAGTTTCAATACAAATGGTGAACGCCAACTACGTACATCGCCAATGGACGGCACGGTAGCAGTGGTTGAATGAGGGAAAAATATAACTTGTCTCTTTCACAACCCGAGAACATCCCAAAGTGCTTTACAGCTGGTTAGGTGACAAGGGAGCACAGTGGTTAGCACTATTGCTTCACAGCGCCAGTGTCCTGGTTCGAATCCTGCTTGGGTCGCTGTCTGTGCAGGGTCTGCACGTTCTCCCCGTGTCTACGTGGCTTTCCTCTCTGTGCTCTAGTTTCCTCCCACAAATCCCAAAAGTCATGCTTGTTAGGTGAAATGGACATTCTGAATTCTCCCTCAGTGTACCCGAACAGGCACCAGAATGTGCGACTAGGGGATTTTCACAGTAACTTGATTTCAGTAACTTCATTTAAATGTTAATGTAAGCCTACTTGTGGCAATAATAAAGATTATAATGTTGGGCGCAATACCAATATTAAGCATCAAAGGGAAGTGGAATAATAAATTATAGAGCCATAGAAAGAAAGAGCAGAGGAAGCCATTTTCCCATCATGTTGGTATCTTACTGACGGAGAGCTCTTTGCATTGAATTACATTCTCCTGCTCGTTCCCTATAGCCCTCTAAATTTTTTTCCATCAAATTGTTATCCAGTTCCTTTTTGAATATTAATACTAAATCTGCTTCCACAACCCTTTTTAAGTAGTATATTCCACATTACAATAACCAACTGGATTTAAAACAAAAATAAATTCTCATGACATTTCTGATTCTTCTGCTACTTGAAACACGTTCTCGGTTTGCTCTTACCAAAACGTCATAATTTTGAACATCCCCTATCAAATCTCTTCTTAACCTTCTACGCTTGAAGGAGAACAACCCCAGCATCTCTCCACACAAGACTCCCATTCATGGTGCCAATCTCGTAAATCTTTTTCTGCATCCTTTAATAAAGCGGAGTTCACTTTCATTTATTAGCTCATACTTTCCTAAATGCCAATTAATTTTGTCCCCCGTTTTCCCACATTAGGTTAACTGGCCTGTAGGTGCTGTATTTATTTCTGTCCCTTTAAATGTAGATGCAATGTTTGCAATCCTCTGACATCACCCACATATCCACGGCAGACTGGAAAATTTTAGCCGGAGCCGAGGTAACCTGGGATGCACCCCAACCAGACTGGGTGACTTTTCTACTTTGAGGACTGCCAACCTTTTACGTACCTGTTTTCTTAAAAAACATTGTCCAATATTGCAACTGTCTCCTCTTTTATTGCTGCATTGACATCAGCCCCCTCTAGTGAAGACAAATGCAAAGTATTCAATGCCTCAGCCATGCCTTTCTGCCTGCTCCAGCTAATCTTTTTGGCCCCTGATCAGCACCAATCTTTCTTTCACTGCCATTTTACTACTTTCCTTCCCAAAATAACTTGGGATTCCCTTTTATGTTAACCACTAATCTATTCTCTCTCATTTTAGACCTCTGTAGTTTCTACATTTACTGGATACAATTGTGATAAGCCTCCTTGAATCTTATTTTAACTCCTGGATATTTTAATCATCTTGAAATCTCTTTGGATGCCCTTCCTTTCCTCCTCACAGATGTGTTTACTCAACTCAAACCATCTTCTCTTTGGAGACTCTTGGTCAACGAACACTTGTCAAAGCAAAAGCATTTACAAAACAAGGCCAACATTCTGCTAGAAATAAAGTTTAAATTTAACTAATTGCACAGAACTCCTGAAAAGCAATCACAATAAATCAGAGATTAATCTTTTTTCTGTACTTATGACATAAAAACTCCCTCAGAATCTATAAAGAACTCAAGATATTATTGAGAAGACCTTACCTACGGGGACACGGTACAGCCCTAGTGCAAACATTGCAAAGCTTTCAAATTATTTCTTTAGTGTTTCCCTACAGGATGACAGCAATTTCCTGTGTGCATGGAAATTGAACATTTCCTCAAAAAAAATGAGGAAGTAAATTAAAATCTAACTAAACGATGCTACATTTTTGTTATACTTCAGAAAGCCAGTTGAAGGATGGTACTGGAGGCAATCTTTATCCAGTCTTAAATTTATTTACCGAGTAAAACATTACAAACACACATCCTAACTCAATCACACGTTTCAAATAAGTGGGATATTAATTGTGCTGAATTATTATCCATTTGCATATAATTAAACACAATTTATAAACAATTAACAATCTTAACCGACTGAAAGTAAGATTACTAATAAAAACTCGCTCAGAATCTATAAAGAACTCAATATATTATTCAGAAGACCTTACCTACTATGACACAGTACAGCCCTAGTGCAAACATTACAAAGCTTTCAAATTATTTCTTTAGTGTTTCCCTACAGGCAGTTTTTAAAACTTGTATTCAAAAAATGTTCTGCATGGGCGGCATGGTGGCGCAGTGGTTAGCACTGCTGTCGCACTGTGCCGAAGTCCCGGATTCGATTCCGGCCCCAGGCCACTGTCCGCATGGAGTTTGCACATTCTCCCCGTGTCTGCGTGGGTCTCACCCCCACAACCCAAAGATATGCAGGGTAGGTGGACCAGCCATGGTAAATTTCCCCTTAATTGGAAAAAAAAGAATTGGGTACTCTAAAAAAAAAAATTTTTAATTTTCTGTATTAACAGCTAGCAAATAATATTTACTCTCTCCCTTTAATGCAGTATTGTACTTATCCAATACTTAGTTGAGATTATATAATTCCACTGATCACTGTTCTTTGGGCATGCGTTGTTTCTAATATTTATGTATTACTCCAGCCTTTTTCTGATTGTATTAATACATCCAATGGTCATGTATTTTTCATTTTTAAAGAACAGGAAATATTATCTTTGTTTCTTCCACCATTTTCTGTTTGTTTCAGGTTTCAAGCATCTGCAGTGCAGTAAAATCTTTCTTATCTGGCATGCGTGGTGGCGGTATATCAAAAACGTGGGTTAACAGAGAATTCCATTTACCAATGGCATTGCAATACTTGTGACGTGAACTATTATACAAGTTCTCAGGAAGTAAAGAATTTATTATTTTTTTATTCTAATCTTCAACAGTGCATTAAAACAAAGTATAAATTAATACTGCACACAGGTAAAGGTTCCGGATAACTAATTGTTTCCAGCTGGTAAAGTGGCGATTCATATTAGGGGAACATCAGAAATTCCGGCAAGGAGAGAATTCTGGTTGGTAGAGCATTAGATAACAATGTTTACAGTATTTCCTTTACAAATGCCCAAATAAATAGGCTTGTGGGTTTTACTCTTTTTTTTAAAATCCAGGAGAAACTTTCAGCATCCATAAAAGTACTGGAGTTCAATTTTAGAAATGATTCTTGGAGCTGGAATCAAACTCACCAGGTGTTACTGGCCAATACTTTCTAAAACGTTTAAATAGCAAACATCCAATATAGTCTCTGTGAGACCGACAAATACTTCTGCTCAGTCATAGTACAAGCTGGAAACATTCAGTGCTTTTAAGAAGGGGTTTCAGTAATCAGAAAATTAATTTATCCTTTACCCTTTCCAATCTTATACCTTTACATTAATACATGATGTAAAATGTTTTTGCAATGTAGAAAAAAATAGCAAGTCACATTGGATTTTTAAAAATACAGTTAAAATCATTAACACGACTTCTGCAATATCTAGTTACAAAATAAACACAAAATGTGGGTAAGTCCACAAATTATGGGAAAGTCCAAAGACAACAACTGTAGGTTTCTGCGAGCCAACAGTCTACACAACTTTTGGATTACTCATCCTATTATTAAAGGAGTCATGGCAACAATGTGATCCAAAAATCAATTCAACTGCATCACTGGCTCACTTTGAGAACTTGGCTTTGAACACCAAGCAGTTGGTATAGTGGCAGCACTCTTTTAAGTCACCACTTACTTTTGGATTATAGTAATTTAAAAAGAAATGCTTAGAAGTCTTCTGCATGCCAGAAAACATCTGTTCCTGGACCACCTCCTCGCCCCAAAAGGCATTGTTTTATAATCTTGTGCAATACGAGCCTCCCCTGTTTTATCAGACTCCAGTTGATTTTGCGCTGCCTACTTTAAAAGTTGCTTTCTTATAAGTAACCTTCATGTACTGATCAATCCTGATATATTTTAGTTGTAACTTATCAGACTGAGTTCCAATTGTAATTAAGAGTGGAAGCAAGGATACTGGCTCCCCATGTGTGCTTTGGCAACTTTAGTTTTGACCATAAATTGGTCCATTCTGGGTCTAGGATGCTGTCAATTACAGGTAT
This sequence comes from Scyliorhinus canicula, assembly GCF_902713615.1. Classification (NCBI taxonomy): domain Eukaryota; kingdom Metazoa; phylum Chordata; class Chondrichthyes; order Carcharhiniformes; family Scyliorhinidae; genus Scyliorhinus; species Scyliorhinus canicula. The sequence goes on from NC_052153.1 coordinate 49,664,968, forward strand.
GTCAAGTTACGTGCACTAAAGGCTAGATAAGAAAGAAATGAGTCTAGCAAGGCCAAATAGAATACAGGTAAATCCTGTTTTTATGAAATGGGTCTAGGCTGCCTTCATTTTCAAAAAAGGATTTCCCTTAAAACCGTTATTGTGTTACTCTTAGATTTATAGTAAAATAATCAGAAAACAGCGACAAGGTCAAACAAAAAGGTGGATTAATTTCTTAATGCAGGAACATAGAATCAGCAAACAATTAAATAAAAGTAATTTCTGTGAGGGAATGCTTCAGTCTAATTGACTGAAAAAAACAAAAATACTACTCACCCTAAACACGCAAGCCTGTGACAATTATTTACAACCCAATCACTTTCATTCCGTAAAACTAACGCTTCGATTTGGTATTATGTAAATTTGTGATTTACCTGTGCATTTTAATGCAAGAGCTGGAGGAATAAGACAGAATAGTTGAAGGCACAGATACACATGTGGCAGTATGATAGCGTGGCTATGACCGATACTTGGTGAAAGATGAGCAGGGTTGGGAGATCAACATTCCTGGTTATAGGGTATTCAGATAAGAGAGAGAGAGAAATAGAAGAGGGGCGGGGTCATGATATTGATCAAGGAAGCAATTATAGGAGCGAGGAGGGATGATATTCTGGAAGGATTATCAAATGAGGCCATTTGGATAGAAGAAAAAACACAAAAAGGGCAAACTATAGTGCGTACTACAAACCCCCATACAGGGAGAGATATGGATAAAATACATAATCAAATTTCAGAAATGTGTTGGAATAATAAAGGTAGTAATAGCAAGGGATTTTAACTACACAAATATTAACTGGGATAGTTTTATTGTGCAAGGTAAGGAAGGAGCAGAATTCTTACATTTTATCCAGGAGAATTTCTTTAGCCAGTACATTGAAAGCCGAATAAGGGAGGGGCAATTCTGGACCTAATATTCAGAAATGGGCCCCAGACAGGTGGAAGACATACCAGGTGGGCATTTTGGAGATGGTGACCATAATTCAGTTAGATTTAGGATCATTAGGGCAGCACGGTGGCTAGCACTGCTGTCTGCAGCGCTGAGGACCCGGGTTCGATCCCGGCCCTGGGTTACTCTCCATGTGGAGTTTGCACATTCTCTCCGTGCCTGCATGGGTTTCACCCCCACAACCCAAAGATGTGTAGGATAGGTGAATTGGCCATGCTAAATTGCCCCTTAATTGGAAAAATAAAAATTGGGTACTCTAAATTTATGTTTAAAAGATTTAGGATAATTCTAGAAAAGGATACGGGTGGGCCAGGAGTAACAGTTTTTAAACTGGGGAAAGGCTAATTTTACTAAAATAAGATACGCATTGTCCCAAGTGGGCTGGGAGTAGCTTCTCGCAGGTAAAATTGCAAGACCAGTGGGAGGCCTTCAAGAGTGAGATGGCAAGTGTACAGGGTAAATATGTTCCTATAAAGACAAAATAGTGGGCAGCAAGACTTGAGAATCCTGGATGTCAGGGACCTAAAGGTCAGGATTAAGAAAAAAAAAGCTTGTAGCAGATACCAAGGGCTCAATACGACAGAGTCCCTGGAGGAGTATAAAAAGTGCAGGGGGAAACTTAAAAAGAAAATTCAGGAAACTAATGGAATGCATTAAAAAGCATTGGTGGGTAGAATAAAGGAAAATCCAAAGGGTTTTTTAAAAATATATATAACTAGCAAGAGAACAACTAGGGAAAGAGTGGGTCAATTAGGGACCATATAGGTAATGTGTGTGTCGACCCAGAAAGAGGTAGGTACTGTCCTCAGCAAATACATATCGGTCTTCACAATGGAAAAGGAGACGCTGGTGTAGACATTAGGGTGGAGGACTGTGAAATGTTATAGAGGCAATTAACTGCGAGAGAGCGGGTACTAGCAGATTTAGCAGCCTTATAAGTGGGTAAGTAATCAGGTCCAGATGAGATGTATCTGAAGCTGTTGAAGGAGGCAAGAAGATGTATCTGAAGCTATTGAGGGAGGCAAAGGAGGAGATATATGGGGCACTGGCAGTAGGGCGGCACGGTAACACAGTGGTTAGCTTCTTAGCGCCAGGGTCCCAGGTTCAATTCCCACTTGGGTCACTATGTGTGAAGTTTGCACATTCGCCCCATGTCTGTGTGGGTTTCCTCGGGGTGCTAAGGTTTTCTTCCACAAGTCCTGAAAGACGTGCTTGTTAGGCGAATTGAACATTCTGAATTCTCCTTGTGTACCCGAACAGGTGCCGGAGTGTTGCAGCGAGGGGATTTTCACAGTATCTTCATTGCAGTGTTAATGTAAGCCTACCTGTGACACTAATAAAGATTATTATTAAATATTCAAATCCTCTTTGGCCACAGGTGAGGTACCAGAGGACTGCTAACATTTTCCCCATCATTAAAAAAGGGAGATTGGGATAGACCAGGAAATTATAGGCCAATCAGTCTAACCTCAGTGGTGGGGAAGTTACTAAAAAGAATTCTGAGGGACAGAATATATTTGCACTTGGATAGACATGAATTAACCAGGGATAGTCAGCATGGATTTGTTAATGGAAGGTCATATTTGAAAAATACTGTTTCAATATTTTTAAATTTAGAGTACACAATTCTTTTTCCAATTAAGGGGCAATTTAGCACGGCCAATTCACCTACCCTGCACATCGATTTGGGTTGTGGGGGTGAGACCCATGCAGACATGGGGAGTATGTGCAAACTTCACACGGACAGTGGCCCGGGATCAAACCTGGGTCCTCGGCGCCGTGAGGCAGCAGTGCTAACCACTGCACCATCAGACTGCCCTGTATTTGAAAAATATAATCTATTTTTTGAGGTAACAGGAGTGTTGATGAGTGTAATGCATTTGATGCTGTCTATATGGACATTAGCAAGGCTTTTAACCTTTTTAAACAGAGGGTGGTGACAGTCTTGAACTCACTATCTGAAAGGGTTGGAAACTCGCAAAACATTTAAGAAGAATTTAGATATTCACTTGCGCTGCCATAACCTCCAGGGCTATGGGCCAAGCCCTCAAGAATGGGATTAGTGTAGTCAGATCTTTGTTGACCGGCATGAGTACGATAGGCCAAGTAGCCTCCTTCTGCGCTATAAACATCTATGAATCTGCAAATTAAAGTCGCGATAGTCACAGATGACCATAGGCTGTTTTCCCTTTTGAGGGGGAGAGCTGTCTGGTGGTGATTTAACCTGAGGATCAACACACCTCAGGCGAGCAGCAGGGTTGAGAATCAATAACGTCAGCGAGTATGGGAATTGAACCCACACTGTTGGCCTTGGTCTGCATCATAAACCAGCTTCCCAGAAAGAGTGCAGTTAACAGAGAAAGAACGCTGCACACCTATACGGTAAAAGCACCATCAACAAGCTGTTCCACAGCATGACGATTCAGTAGTAATCAGTCTTATTTTGCGCCGTTCCAACACTGAATTTTATGAAATCAAACTCCTTATCAACATCCGGAACTGGTATTGTAGTATATTGTAGTACTGGTGTTGTAGTATATTAGTGAATGCACTCACCAACAGGTCTCATTGCTAACAAACATGAGCAACGTCCACCTGTGTGTATGAGTATTTCTCTACCTTTATAAAAAAATGAATTCTTTCACAGGCTGTGGGTGTCGCTGAACAGGCCAGCATTTATTGCCTATCCCTAATTGTTGTTGAGAAGGTGCTGCCTTCTTGAACCACTGCAGTCTATGTGGTGCAGGTACATCTACAGTGCTTTTAAGGAGGGAGCTCCAGGATTTTATTTCTTTTAAAGGCCAAAAGCCAGGATAAAGACAAAGAACAAGACATCACAGGAAAAGGCCCTTCGGCCCTCCAAGCCTGTACCGGTCATGATACCACCCGTGGCCAAAACCCGGAGTACTTCCTAGTGCCGTAAACCTCTGTACCCTTCCCATCCATGTATTTGTCGAGATGCCTTTTGAACGCCGTTAATGTATCTGCTTCCACAACCTCCTCTGGCAACGTGCTCCAGGCTCTGTGTAAAAAAACCTGCCTCGCACATCTCCTCTAAATTTTGCCCCATGGACCTTAAACCAATGCCGCCTGGTGACTGACCCCTCCACCCTGGGAAAGAGCCTGCCGATCCACTCTATCCATGCCCCTCATAATCTTGTAGACCTCTCATCAGGTCACCCCTCAACCTCCGTTGTTCTAATGAAAACAGTCCAAATCTATTCAGCCTCTCTGCATAGCTAACACCCTCTAGAGCAGGCAATATCCTGATAAACCTCCTATGCACTCTCTCCAAAGACTCCACATCCTTCTGGTAGTGTGGCGACCAGAATTGTGCGCAATATTCCAAGTGCGGCGTTACCAAGGTTTTATACAACTGTAGCATGACATGTCAGTTTTTATACTCAATGTCCCGTCCAATGAAAGCAAGCATTCCACATACTTTCATGACTACCTTGTTCACTTGTGTTGCCACTTTCAAAGATCTGTGGACCTGCATGCCCAGATCTCTCAGACCTTCTATATTCCTAAGAGTTTTTGCCATTTACGGTATATTTCCCCTTTATGTTAGATCTACCCTAATGCATTGCCTCACATTTGTCTGGATTAAACTCCATTTCTCTGCCCAAGTCTCCAACCTATACCCTGCTGTATCCTCTGACAATCCTCAACATTATCTGCCACTCCACCAACCTTGGTGTCATCCGCAAACTTACTAATCAGACCAGCTACATTTTCCTCTAAATAGTTAATGTATACTACAAACAGAGGCCCCAGCACAGATCCCTGTGGAACACCCTTAGTCGCAACCTTCCATTCAGAAAAACACCCTTCCACTACTACCCTTTGCCTTCTATGACCAAGCCAGTTCTGTATCCACCTCGCTGCCACATCTCTGATCCCATGACTTCACCTTTTGTACCAGTCTGCCATTAGGCACCTCGTCAAAGGCTTTTACTGAAGTCCAAGTAAACAACATCCACCAACCTCCTATCATCATTCATCTTTGTCACCTCCTCAAAAAAACTCGATCAAGGTAGTGATGCACAACCTCCCCTTCACAAAACCATGCTGTCAATCGCTAAGCAGTCCATTTGTTTCCAAATGGGTATAAATCCTGTCCCTGAGAATTCTCTCCAATAATTTACCTACGACTGACATGCGGCTCACCAGCCCATAGTTTCCTGGATTATCCCTGCTACCTTTCTGAAACAGCAGTAACACATTAGCTATTCTCCGGTCCTCTGGCATCTCTGTAGTCAATTAGAATACAAAGATGTCAGTTCAGGCCCCAGCAATTTCCTCCCTCGCTTCCCTCAGTTTTCTGAGGTAAATCCCATCCAGCCCAGGAGACATATCTACCTTAATGTCTTTAAAATACCCAATACCTCCTCCTTTTTTATGTCAGCATGCCCCAGACTGTCCACACACCCTACCCAAGAATCATTTTCCACAAAGTCCTTTTCTTTGGTGAACAATGATGCAAAGTACTCATTTAGTACCTCACCCAATACCTCTGCCTCAACATATAGATTCCTCAAGTGGTCCAATCCTTTCCCTGGCCACCCTCTTGCTTTTTATATACGAATAAAAAGCTTTGGGATTCACCTTAGTCCTACTTGCCAAGTACTGTTCATGATCACTCCTAATTTCCCGCTTAAGTACCTTCCCATTTTCTTTATACACCTCAAGGGTTCGGACTGTCCCCACCCTTCTAGACCGCACAAAAGCCTTTTTCTTTTTGACAAGGTTCACAATATCCCTCGTTATCCAAGGCTCCCTAAATTTCCCATACTTATCCTTCATTCGCTAAGGAACATGACTTTCCTAAATCCTAATCAACTGTCGCTTGAATGACTCCCACATGTCCGATGTTGATTTACCCTCCAACAGCCAAACCCAATCCAAATTCTTCAATTCCGGTCTAATGTTATAGTAAAATGAAGGCATACACTCTCACTGTGCTTTAGCCTTTCTTTCACTGCCAACTTTGTTAGCATATTTGCAAGTTCCAGTTGATAGAACCATTTCAGTGTTGTCAACGTGCTGAGATAGCATATAACAAGTGGATCCTCTGTGCCCATTCCACAGTACTGACATTTGTTTACACTTGGTGTATATGGTCCTATCCCAATTTAATTAATTCTTTATTTTTTTGCTTACATCAAGGATGGATAAGCATTAACACAACAAAATTAATCTAGCTTTACTTGACTCCAAAATACAATCACAGGAGTAGGTCAGGGATTGAAGTAGGCAATATCAGAATGTTTATGTTTTACTACTTTGTGTCAGTCACTGAGCTGTTTTTTTTGGGAGAGGGTGGGGGGAAACTGCCCGTCAATATTGTAAACAGGTAGGTCAATAAGTCCTCGTTTCTTCCAGGCCTACTTAGCATGTCTTTTTCATGTATGCATTTTTATACTTTAGAGGCAAAACAAAACTCAAAAAGAAAACAACCAGTTATCCCCATCTCTTTAAAAATGCTGTAGGAAATTAAATAACTACAAACTTCAGCCAACAAAGCTGTATTGTTGCTTTCAAAAGTAGGGTTTATATATCCTGAAGCAGATTTGCAGATCTAGTTGTACTGCTGAGACACTTGTGTTTGCCAATTAAGTACTGCACCCAGTTATGTGGCAACATATGGTAAACAGTTAGGTACCAACACAGAACAGTTCTGGTTTTCAGCAATCAGTACTCTTAAATTTCACGGTTCACAAATTCAATTTTAGAATTGAGATCATCATGAATACAGCTCCATCTACAAGACATGAGTTATACTTAAAACTTGAGATCTTACCGCTGGACAATCTCCATAATACTCAAAATTATGCTACATTCTTTTTACCTGACACATACTGATGGCTTTCTTTTGAATGGAAAAATGTAGCACAATTGGCCTCAGGACCTTGATTAAGGCTGGTATAAGGCTAGGACTCCCTTTTCTAAATCACTGACCAGCAACACCTCTGGAAGTCAGCACAGGTATGTGGGGACATTGAGCGAGGAACAGATCTTGCTCATATGTGGCTGAATATCAAAATGGACCAACACTTGATATGTTCAACAGAATTGCTTAAATTAAAGCATACACATAAGCGGACCAGTAGGACCTTTGCCAGGCACCTGACAAAGTCAAAGATTATTTTCAAAATTTAATAATGCAGAGTAAAATAAGCAATTCAGTTCATTACAGTTGAATACAGCTATGTAGCTGGATGGCAGCATTTGGTCAATCCAAATGTTTAGCTTTGTATGGATTTTATAAGGATCACAAGGCTCAGATCTGTTTGCAATAAAAAAGGTAAACATTGGCATTTAAATACATACACTGGGTCCAGAATGTGCTGGCTAAAATAAGTGAGATTATTGCACATGCCATTATTGGTGCATAAATAATCCAGCAGTGAGCTTCAAGTCACCACAAATTGCTGGAAAATGTGTGCGTCTCTGCCTTTAGCCTCACCTAAATTTGAGTTCAACCACCTGGTAAGTTTCAAGAAATGCTACACTTGTGTTGGCTTGGCATGTTTCCAGGATGGAAGACGGATGTATTCACAAGGATTTTCTGTATATAGTGTGGAAGCTGGGGCCAGAAGATCACAGGACACCCAAAGATCAGTTTCAAGAATGCTTGTAATCATGACATGAAGACCCTAAACATAGATTTTAATGCCTGGGAGAAACAAGACGATGACAGATAGAAATAGCGACATCACCTGTGAGATGGCATGTGCCATCACTGAAATGACACTTTGTGGCTACAGTGACTTGACAAGTGCCAACACTGAAAACAATAATTCACAATGGCACCTAGCAACCACCTCATATGCAGCACTTGCTTCTCAGACTGGTCCTTTCAGCCAACAGCAAAAGTGCACCATATGAAACTATCCTACTCCCAAATGATTTGCTGCATGTCCTTAATCTTGCGTCAATGGAAAAATGCTGATAAAACATAATCAAAGTGCCACTCAAATTTAGGACTGGTACTTAAGGAAAGGACTCTCTAATGATGAGATTCATGCTCCTGCAATGCCAATCTCCAGAAAGCGAACAATTCAACTATAGAATCTCATTCCTGCAGGTAGTAAATTGAGGTGAGATTTTTCAACTTATTATTCTTCTGTTTAATTTCATGCTTTCTTAACCCAATCTTTCTTTGCCTCTATTTTTATCTGTTTTCATTCATTCATGAAGTGTGAGCTTCACTGGCTAGGCCAGCACTTATTTCCCATCATTAATTTCCCTTGAAGAGATGGTGGTGAGCCACAATCTTGAACAACTGCAATCCATCTGGTGTAAATATTTGCAGACTGCTGTTAGGTAAGGAGTTCCAGGATTTTTACCTAGCAACAGTGAAGGAACAGTAATATAGTTCCAGGTCAGGATGGTGTGTGGCTTGGCGGGAAACTTGTAGGTAATGATATCTGCAGCCCTTGCCACATGGATGAGGTCACGGGTTCTGAAGTTGCTTTGGAAGGGGGTTTGGCACATTGCTGCAGTGCATCTTGTAGATCAGAGTTTTTCAAACTGCAGGTCATGACTGCAGTGTTCCGGATCGTGGGAGGAGCACCCGGCAGCAGCGAATGCCTTTTAAGAATGCCAGCCACGATCGGGTTTTAAGTTAAGAATGCCGGCCATGACCATGTTTTAAATGCAAACATTGCAATCACCTGCCAGAAGCGGCGGTAGAGAGCTGGTCACGCACCCGGCACACACCCTGACGTCACATGTCCTGCACAACCATGTTTTTAAGCGGGCAATCACGGAGGAGAGACTCCTCTATTTTCTACCTGCGAGCAAGCAAGCAACAGGACTGTAAAGAACTGAAGTTGGATCATTTTATTAGAAGAGGGGGCCAGAGACACAAATGGGCTAGGATCTCACAACTGAATCTACTGGAGAGAGTTGCTCAGGAGAATCCACAGCAGGACAATGCAGCGCTAGTGTGAGCTGCTCAGGAGAATCCACAGCAGGACAAAGCAGTGCTAGTGTGAGCCGTACACTGAGCTCCAGGGCGTCGGGGAACAGCCTAAGAAGAAACTGAAATCGGGAACAATTCCGTATAGATATGATTTCTTGAGGTATGGCTTTGTCAATTGTGCCAATGCAAATCAGGATGCAAAGCCCACATGTTACATGCATGGAAGGCAGCAGGATAGCTCAGTAGTTAGCAATGCTGCCTCACAGTGCCAGGGACCGGGGTTCAATTCCGATTGTGGGTCACTGTCTGTGTGGAGGTTGCACCTTCTCCCAGTGTCTGCGTGGGTTTCCTCTGGGTCCTCCGATTTCCTCCCACAGTCCAAAGATGTGCAGGTTAGGTGGTTTGGTCATACTAAATTGCCCCTTGGTGTTGAGGTATATGCAGGTTAAGTGTGGTACCGGTTTGCAGGAATAGAATGGGAGCCTGGTTAGGGTACTCTTTCGGAGAGCCGATGCAGACTTGATGGGCTGAATGGCCTCCTTCTGCACTGTAGGGATTCTATGATACTGGCAAATGAGAGTTGGATGCTAATTATGTTTTACCTTGCAGACATCTTTTCAATTCTAAACGAACTGAACCTCACATTGCAAGAGAAGGATGATGATTGCTTTCGGCACCGTGGAGAAATAGATACTTTTCAAAAGTCATTGAAAGTGCGAGTGCGAGTGCATAGCCAAAACTATTACACGTTCCTCACATTGCTGAGGCACATCCAAGAAAACAGTATTAGTAAGGGAACTGTCAATAGATTGGCACGCCTTATTCAGCCACACATGGCTGCGCAGTTCAAAAGTTGTCACTACTTTCTAGTGGAGACGTTTAAGATTTTGAAAAAGCAAGGTGGGTGTAAAATCCTCGAGACCCCAGAATCAATTATTAACTTGCAGCTAATTCCAAATGAAGAGACTGAACTTACGCGTCTCACCTGTGACAGCACATTAAAAACATGCCACAAGTCCATGAGGCTGTGAGCATTCTGAAGTAGCGTCTCCGAGGAGTATCCAGTGCTGAGTATATCAAGCATTTTGTTGCAATTGCCCTTCACAACGACCTACATGTGCGAGGTTGGATTTTCTGTCATCTCAAAGACGAAGACAGTACAAAGGAACTGGCTGAACTTTGCACCTGATATGCGCATTGCATTGCCCTCGCCTCCTGTGAACCTAATTGGAGTGAGATTGTGAGGACCAAGCAGGCTCACCTGTCGCATTAAAGGCAAGCGATAATGCGAAAATGGTTGGCTGGCATGGGTCATGAAAGTCAGCCGGTTGGTAAAAGTGAGTCCTAGGAAAACAAAGTTTGAAAAACACTGTTGTAGATCGTACAAGCTGATGTAAGTTGATGGATGGAGTGAATGTTTAAGGTGGTGGATTGGGTGTCAATCAAGTAGTCTCCTTTGTCCTGGACAGTGTTGAGCTTCTTTAATATTGTAGAAGTTGGCAAGGCAGGAGGAGGAAAGAGTTATTTCCCCTTTGCTATGGTATTTATATGATTGGTCCAGTTAAGTTTTTGTTGATTTGGTTAATTGGGGGGGGGGGGGGGGAAAGAGAGATTCAGCGGCGGTAATATTATTGTATATCAAGGGAAGACAGCTAGAATCTCTCTTGCATAATGTAAAAGTAACTACCCATTTTTCAGGCCAAGCCTAAATGTTGTCCAGGACTTACTGCAATTGGCACTTTGGATGCATCAACACTTCATAGGCTGCACTAGTTCAAAGTGGCAGCTCACCACCACCATCTCAAAGTACTTCTTTTTTAATTAATTCATAGGATTCGAGTGACACAGGCAAAGCCAATATTTAATGCTCATCCCCAAGTGCATTGAAGAATGTCAACCTATCCATCCAGCATGCTGGCTTGTTCAAGAAAGCATATCCCCTTTATTGATGGGTAGAGCTTGCACATGCCTCCTTCAATAGTGTTGATCTCCATACTTACCACAACATTGTTTCTGTCAAGAAATCAGGGTATGTGAAGTTAATACAAGCAGAACTAGTAATCGCTTAGCCTGGAGGTTTGTGTCCTCAAAAATGTAATGCCTTCGACATATCTGGGTGTGATTTTAAGACTATTATATGACCTCAGGGTTCAGATGACTATTATAAACCATTCAAGCTTCACTTTCAATACATGATGCAATCTAACCCCTTTGCCACAGCAATTACTGCCATATCAGAGACCCACTTTTTAAAAGAAAATGGCTTTGTAGATGATTGCCGCTTTAACACATGCTTTCTGGACATTTTGACACTGCAACATTCAAAATCCTTCCAAAATCTCATCTACATAGATAGCCAAATGCACATTTTAAAACTCTGATGGACAGAATTTGCATGCGAGTGATCCAACTAGGCTATGCATGATTTTGTTTTGTTTCCCGTTTGAGGGAACTAAGAAAAAGTGACCTTCCATAATTTTTTTTTAAAAGACTTGAATTGTACAAATGACCTGCAAAATAAAAAACTATTAGAAAAGAGTCATGCACCCAACATAACAAGAGTAGAAGGCCAGTCAGCCCTATGATCCTGTTCTGCCATTCAGTTAGATCATGCCTGATCTATACCTTAACTCTCTGCCTTGGTTCTGTAGCCCATAACCCTTAATGCCCTTGCAATCTCACTACTGAAATTAATTAATTAGCCAAATTGCCAGACCCCTTGAGATAAAGGACAACATTCCATTAGAGTGCTTACACTTTGCTAACCTGTCCACTAGATTTTATTAAATTCCGTACTTGGCCCGAAATCTCCATTCTCATCCACAGTTCCAAATTCCTCACCATTTAGAAAATACTGTTTAGCTTTCTTTAGTCCAAAGTGGATGACTCTCACTTCCCCACATTAAACTCGATCTACCAGTTTACTGCCCCCACCCCTCAATTAATCAATAAAGGCCACTTTGCAACTTCCTGCTCCCACCTACACTATTAACAGCACATCAATATATGGGTTACTTTAAAGCAGATTTTTTTTCCCCAAAATCAATTACTTTTCAGAAAAGTAATTTTAAGATAAAATTAATCAACTATTATAAACCAATTTAAGAACTTCTGAATTTACACAAAAAGGCATTGATTCACGTGGGATGCCCCAACATTTTCAAAGTGCAGGGAAATCTCAATATCTTTTGCAATTTTTATTTTATTTCTACCTCCGTTCCCTGAGCTACACCCATACTAAAACATTCAGAAAACCGCATTGATAACTTTTACAATGAGAAATAGTCCATCATTAAAAAATTTATGGAACTATTTGGTGTAGAAAGTTCTTGGAAAGATGCTGGGTCATTTGTGCAAATGAATAGTCATGGAAAATGGTAAATTTTTTACATATAAAATAACTGATACAGAGGTCAAAACAAGGAGCAAGCTGATCTCTTTCAGAGAGGTAATGAAGACCTGTCTATACTCGAGTGCAAAGATAAGCAGGTTAAGTGGATTGACCATGCTAAATTGCCCCTTAGTGTCTAAAGGTTATGTGGGGTTACGGGGATAGGGTAGGGGAGTGGGCCTAGGTGGGGTGCTCTTTCAGGGGGTCAGTGAAGGCTCGATGAGCCAAATAGCCTCCTTTTGCACTGTGGGGATTCTAGGAGTCATTTCGTAATGGATGGGGAAATTTGAATGTATGAAAACTCTTCACATATTCCCCAGTTTTCTTGGTTAATGTGTTTCAGTTTAGTTTTTTCGTTTGCAAATTAGATCAAAAACATACTGCAAGTATAATTATCCAGTCTATTTCAGTATAGCTGATGGATGCTTTTCAGTTGGATCAATGACTATGAACAAGTCTCTTTACCTGCCGGGCAGCACGATGGCACAGTGTTTAGCCCTGCTGCTTCATGGCGCCGCGGTCCCAGGTTCGATCCCGGCCCTGGGTCACTGTCCGTGTGGAGTTTGCACATTCTCCCACGTCTGCGTGGGTTTCGCCCCACAACCCAAAGATGTGCAGGCTAGGTGGACTGGCCTCGCTAAATTGCCCCTTAATTGGAAAAAATGAATTGGGTACTCTAAATTTTTTTTTAAAGACTCTTTACCTGCCTGAGGAGGGTCACTCTAGATACAGTGCAATTCAGATGTGGAAAAACAAACCATACGCTTAATATCCTTTGATCAAATGAATGAAATATGAAACGTTTCCCCAAGACCCCCAGCTGACTGAAATTCTACTGACTCCATAACGAATGTCAATCTGACATTGGAAGTTATATTCATCATACAGAACATCAAGTTGGGATAACTCAAAGATATTGTTTTAAGCAAGGTTTTATTACTGCAGGTTGCTTTATAAATAGATGGTGTTACATTCTTAAAATTCCTAAACAAAATTATAAATTTCCTTGTACTATACTGGCTCATATTTGATCAGCCAGAATTTTCATTATCTACACCTATTTTCTTTAAATATGATATCAATGGGTGAAGACAATGGCTTTGGTTTCCTAATATTTAATTGAAGGAAGCTTCTACTATGTCGGACAAACAGCAAGTCAAATTAAATGTAGTCGAGTGGTCAACAGATGCGATTATGGTGCTTGCTATTAGCATACATTTGGAACCTGATTTGAATCCGTCACCAAATAGGAAGCAGCTCCATGTACGCAAGTGCAAGACAATGGTTAGAACTGGTCAGAGTTTTCAAACATTTCCAACTCCCATAACCCACACCCCTTCCAATGCTCACAAATAAACATTACCACACTGTTGAGGATACTGCAAATGGTAACACACCGCAGGGTCCTCCTGTAAACACTGAGAAATTCCTGGGGTCCATGGTCCTAATATCTGGAAAAAACAGTATCAGCTATTTAAACGAAAAGCAAGGCCACAATTAGTGATGTTAGACTAGTATAGTGGACAGCAAGGTGGCACAGTGGTTAGCACTGCCACCTCTCAGCATCAGGGACACGGGTTCAATTCCTGACTGTCTGTGTGGAGTTTGCATTTTCTCCCAGTGTCTGCGTGAAATTCCTCGTGGTGCTCCGGTTTCATCCCATAGTCCAAAGATGTTCAAGTAGAGGGAGCTACGGGGATGGGGAGGGAGAGTGGGCCTAGGTGGGGTGCTCTTCCAGAGGGTTGATGTAGATTTGATATGCCGAATGGCTTCCTTCTGCACTGTAGCAGTTCTATATACAGAGAAATTTGCTAATTTGATTACATGAAAATCATATTACCAATTTTGTAGCCTTGTGATGGATCTGTCAACTGGTTTAATGTGTTCCATGTACATAAAAAACACTATGTAGAACTAGAATGGAAATCTGGGCCTTGTTATAGACATTGAGCATTTATATTGATCATTATGTCATCTAGGGATCAGGTTTTCTGAAATGTAAGAAACACTGTTCCTGTTTTCAATTATAAAATAACCGTCAAGCCCCTTTTAATCAAAGGTATCAATTTACTCTAACCCGAATAGGAATCATATTATAGCTGCACTTTGCACTGGATTGTCAGTCTACCTGTTTCCATTTTAAAACAAGGAAACATGTAATTTTGTCAGAACTGTTTTTTTCAGCAGTTCATTGTTAACCATCAAATAGCAGCAACAAATATGCTTGCGAATAGCAAAGGAGAACGGAGGATAAATGGCCAAAGAACTTAACATTCTTCAAAAGCAGCCAAGTTAACTTCAATTCTCCAAATCGATGTTTGGGTTCATTGTTTTCTTAATAAATTGAGCTCCTCTCCTAGTCTTTTCACAAATTAGCATTTCGTTGAAAGAATATGAAGTATTTATTAAAAATTAGTATGTAGCAAATTAGTATGTAGCATTGCAACGGAATACAACTGAACTACTGCACTTAAATGAAGCCAACAGTTTCTCCATCTCAATCGCTCTCCTCAGAGATGATTCCCCATCCACAAATTTAGTGAAAACTGGAGGTTTTTTTTTAATAAACATTTTATTGTGGTATTTTTGGTATAGTGACAACAAAATAAACAATATACATGATACCATAAACATAGTGCAGAAGCCATTTATCTCTCGTACAGGTCCCACACTTATTGACCCCCCTACTCTAATCTAAACTACTCTCTTCCTCTCCCCCCCCCCCCCCCCCCCGGTCTGCTGACGATTAATTTCCCGCAAAGAAGTCGACGAATGGTTGCCACCTCCAGGTGAACCCTAACAGTGACCCTTTCAAGGTGAACTTGATTTTCTCCAGAGAAAGCTAGCCATGTCCGATAGCCAGGTCTCCGACTTCGGGGCCTCGAGTCCTCCCATGCTAATAGTATCCGTCTCCGGGCTACCAGGGAAGCAAAGGCCAGAACATCTGCCTCTTTCTCCTCCTGGATTCCCGGGTCTTCTGACACCCCGAAAATCGCCACCCCTGGACTCAGCACCAGCCTTGTTTTTAACACCGTGGACATGACGTCTGCAAACCCCTGCCAAAATCCCCTAAACATGTGGACATGGTTCGCCAGTCCTCCCGCACATTTTGCGCACCTGTCCTCCACCTCAAAGAATCTGCTCATCCAGGCCAATCATGTGAGCCCGGTGAACAACCTTAAATTGTATCAGGCTGAGCCTGGCACATGTTGCAGACGTGTTGACTCTACTCAACGAGTCTGCCCATAGACCATCCTCTACCTCACCTCACCTCCCAGCTCCTCCTCAGCTCCTCGGTCTGCGTCTCCGCCGACCTCATAAGCTCCTTATAAATATCCAAGACGCTCCTTTCTCCTACCCACCCTCTGGAAACTACCCTGTCCTGAATTCCCCTTTAGCAGTAGGAGCGGGAAGGTTGACATCAATTTACGAAGGAAGTCCCGCACCTGCAGATACCTGAATTTGTTTCCCCTCGCCAACCCAAACTTTCCCTCCAGCGACCTCATACTCGGAAAGCTCCCCTCTATGAACATATCCCCCATCCTCTCAATTTCCGTTCTCCGCCATAACTGGAACCCCCCGTCCATACTCCCTGGGGCAAACCGGTGTTTATAGGATTGGAGCCCAGATCGATGTTCCCACTGCTCCCACATGCCCCCTCCACTGGCCCCAAACTCTCAGGGCCGCCACCACCACTGGACTGGTGGAGTACCATGCCGGCGGGAACGGCAAAGGCGCAGTTACCAACGGCCCCAAACTGGTGCCCTTACATGATGCCGCCTCCATACACACCCATGCCGACCCCTCCCCCACCACCCACTTCCTGATCATGGCTATATTAGCCGCCCAGTAATAGCTGCTAAAGTTTGGCAGCGCCAGCCCACCCTCTCAAGCATTACCTTCCCTACCCACGGGGTCTTGCCCGCCCAGACGAAATCCATGATCACTCTGTTGACCCGCTTTTAAAAAAAGGACCAGGGAATAAAGATGGGGAGACACTGAAATACAAATAGGAGTCTTGGGAGGACCGTCATCTTCACCGTTTGCACCCTCCCAGCCAGAGACAACGGAAGCACATCCCACCTCCGAAAATCGTCCTTCATTTGGTCCACCAGCCGGTCCCATTCCCGCGCCACTTGGGGGGGGGGGGGGGGGGGGGGGGGGTGCCTAAGTACCTAAAGCTTCCCCTTACTAACCTAAACGGCAGCTCTCCCGGTCGCCTCTCCTGTCCCCTCGCTTGGACCACAAACATCTCACTCTTTCCCATATTAAGCTTATAGCCCGAAAACCGGCCAAAATTCCCCTAGAGTCCTCATGATTACTTCCATCCACTCTATTGGGTCCAAAACGTACAAAAGCAGGTCATCCGCATAGAGCGAAACCCTGTGCTCCACTCTCCCCCCCCCCCCCATTCCCTTAAACAAAGTGATTAGCCACATCTATAAGTCTTATGTTTGACATGAGGAAATACAAACACCAAGAAAGTTTTGAAAAGTTTTGTCTTTTTTTGCTGAACAATAAAGATAATGGGGCAATAAGTGTTTCAAATTATAACGGTACAGGATACATTCGAAGAGATTATTTCCAGGAGTAGAGCAGTCAAGAACAAGGGCCATACATACAACATTAAATGCAAGAGATTTAGAAGAGAGCAAGAGAAGCTACATTTAAAGGACCTGGAATTCAATTCCAGGATTGTGCTTAAAGCAAAAAAACTACATCAACATTTGAGATTGGATTGTATAGGCAAATGAAGGAAGAGTGATGGAAGGGTTATAGATACAGGATAGATGAACTTGATTAGATAGATGTGCCCACGTGAAGGGTAAACATCGACTCAGGCTGGTTGGGCTGAATTACTTGGTCTGCTTTGTATTAATATAGGAGAAAGTATATTAGATAAATATGTAAAAGTTCCGTCACACCAATTAAATATCATTTTTTTTATTAAAGCACGTTATCACATGCTATCACACCAGTTTTAACAAACTATCCAGGAAATGTACAACTTTTTATTACTCCTACCCAGTACTTTCAATAATATGGATATGAATATGTGAACTCTTGTTGAGGGTTTACTGGATGATGCCAGAGGGTTTATTGCATGGTGCCAGATACTGAAAATTAATGCTCTTCTGCTGTTGTAGATAGCCACATACAGTTTTGTATTGTAACCCAATAATACCACAACTGCAATAACAACAAATGTCTCTGCACGTATATTTTAGGGATTCAACAAACTTCACCATTGCAAACTATCCTTTCCTGGTAAAACCAATTTCATGAAGGAAAACCTCAAACTCCTGTTCACACTGCTCTATTGTCCTAGAGAAATGTGGACTGCAGTTGTATCAAAGCTGACAAAAACACATATCCAAATGTCACTGAATCTACAAGTGGAGAATCCTTCCAAAATCAAAATATTTTGCTGTTGTAACTTTTTCGCCTTTTAAAACAAATTAAAAATATTAAGTGGGTTTGTTACACAACAGGCACCACAACTCAAAACTTTAATAGCTCCGAATACTGAAACTTTTGACATCGTCAATCCCACTTAAATTGGAAAGTTTGTCACTAGCATGCTCCTCAAAATGTGCAAATCCTACACAGGCTATAAAAGTTGGTCAAAATTCTACTTTCCTAATGTGCACAGGCTGGAAAAGTTGGTGAAAGGTGTGGAAATAATTTAACACCGTTTCGTATTAGATGTGCCATTACTATTCTACCCAACTGGTAATTAAATTCACAACTAATTCGGTTCCTGCAGTATTGGAGATGTGTGTTTTGACAGAAAGTTTAATCAACTTTCGCCATGTCATCGAGTTGGTCACCAGTGACCCGCACACCCAACGAAAAAGGAGAATTTTTAACATACTTTACAGATAATCATGACTGACTTTCAGGCTCTACGCTGGGGATCCAACACTACTCGACACCGGTGGCCCAAGGCCTACAATTCAGCAGCTCCAAGGCCCCGGGTTCGGCATAACGCAGCCCTGTCCTCCCAGCCTGTTTTCTTCCCCGGTGTGGAGCTGTCAGTTCAGCCTGTGTCGGAGACAGGAGGCAGCTCTGGCCTCCTGGAGTAGGCCCGCAGCCTGCCTCAGGCCGCAGCGACCCGCCGGCCACCTTGATGACAGTGCAATCATTCGGAGCCGGGGGAGGGAGGAACAAGGCCCATGGGGGGCGGGCGCTGGGCGACACCCCGGGCTCAGTGAGGGCCTTACTCGGTCGAAAAAGCAAAACAGGAGCCGGCCCGCCGCCACAGCAACCAGGGAGCGGCCTTTCCTCCTCCCCGCCCAGGGCCTAGCGGCTTTGCGCCCCTTGATCAGACACAGGCCGAGGGCAGCGGCCTGTTCACCGGGCCTCTCGCCTCAGTCGCTCACTCACCTTCATGTCGGGACATCCTACACACACGGTAACAGCGGGCCCGCGGGCTCCCACACAGCGTCTCGACACCGGGCTCCGACAACGACAACTACCGGGCCAAACGGTCATGAAGCTGGAAGTGGCTGCTGCTGCTGTCTGCCGGAAGGAGGAGCGGCCGCCGCTCCTGTTGCTCAGCTCGTTCTCGCTCGTTCGATCGGTCGGTCAGATTTTTTGTTTTCGCCTCAGACTCTGAGCGCGCGGAATGGGGCGGGCGGGCGCGCGAGCCGCGTGGACTGGCACTGACGTCGTCTCCTCAGCGGGGACGCAAACGGGCGCCAGCGCTCGAGCGCGAAGCCGTGCGCGCGCAGCATCGTCGTACGCATTGCGTGGGCGCGCGCACGCACGCACGGGTAAGCTTTATTGGTGGTCAGACGGTGTCCATCCCCCACTGCAGCCTGGAGCAGCGCTGCTCGCTCGGTCCCCGCTGCAGCCCGGAGCCCAGAGGCAGCGCTGCTCGCTCGGTCCCCGCTGCAGCCCGGAGCCCAGAGGCAGCGCTGCTCGCTCGGTCCCCGCTGCAGCCCGGAGCCCAGAGGCAGCGCTGCTCGCTCGGTCCCCGCTGCAGCCCGGAGCCCAGAGGCAGCGCTGCTCGCTCGGTCCCCGCTGCAGCCTGGAGCCCAGAGGCAGCGCTGCTCGCTCGGTCCCCGCTGCAGCCTGGCGCCCAGAGGCAGCGCTGCTCGCTCGGTCCCCGCTGCAGCCCGGAGCCCAGGGGCAGCGCCGCTCGCTCGGTCCCCGCTGCAGCCTGGAGCCCAGGGGCAGCGCCGCTCGCTCGGTCCCTGCTGCAGCCCGCAGCCCAGGGGCAGCGCCGCTCGCTCGGTCCCCGCTGCAGCCCGGAGCCCAGGGGCAGCGCCGCTCGCTCGGTCCCCGCTGCAGCCCAGGGGCAGCGCCGCTCGCTCGGTCCCCACTGCAGCCCGGAGGCAGCGCCGATCGCTCGGCGCCGCTCGCTCGGTCCCCTCGCCCTGGCTGCTGGGCTGGGTATCGGTAAGACTTGAAGTGAGTGTAAACCAGCTTCTCACTCCTGAATGGACCCCTTGGCTAATATGTGTCTGAAACACATGCATCACGTTATGTATGTGCTGGAATGCACAGCCCGAAAGGAAGAAGGAATCATTAGTGACTTTCAAAAGAGAAGTGGGTAAAAGCAGAACTTGAGAAAATTACTTGCGGCTAATTAGCTACCTTTAGCGACGGACGCCTGATGGGTACAGTTGACTTGTTTTTGGTTACCACATTAAGGTATGACGATGTGTTGATAAAACCAGAGCACATCTTAAGAGCTCCAAACTTTTGTTCTCCGTGTCTGCGAGGGAAACCCGGGTGCTCCGGTTTCCTCCCACAGGAGAATTTACAAGGTGTAGGTTAGGCAGATTGGCTATGCTAAATTACCCCTTGGTGTCCAAGGTTACCTGGGTCTGCGAGGATAGGGCAGGGGAGTGGGCCTAGGTAGGGTCGGTGCAGAGGCGACGGGCCGAATGGCCTCCTGCATTGTCGGACTCTCGACTTTGCCTCCTCTTGTGCAGTTCGTGGAGCTATGTAGAATAACTTGGGCAAATCAAAAGGAATGAGAACTAAGCAACCCCCCCCCCAGAAATCCCATGTTAATTAACAGTGTATTTCATGACTTTCCTTTTTGTTTGGTCAATTGATAGATTGAGTTAATTGACTAATCCCAAAATTATACTTGCTGTTTTGACAGTAATTGGTGTTCTAAGCTCAGTGGTAACAGAGTAACACTCGACACGTTGTGTTTTCAAACCTAGTGCTGGAAATTGAAGTATGTATTTTTGGTTGATGTGTCATCAGTATATATTGAAGGGGCCCTAACTCAGACCTTGCTTTCTCTTCCATGAAAGATTCCATGGCATTTGAAGATGAACAAACGTGCTGGTCAACTTGCAAATTAGGTGCAGGCTATTCGCTATATCATGCTTGATCTAATTGTGGTCTCAATTGTGTACTCCCTATACCCTTTCACTCCCTTGTCAATCAAGAATCTCTCAGCCTTAACGATATTCAATGACCCACCCCCACTGTTTTATTTTGGGGCCCAATCAACTAAATAGAAGAACCAAAATTAACTGGGGGATAAATTAAAACGGGCCACTCCTAAAAGACAAATTGAGCACAGCCCAAAAAGAACAAAGAGGAACTGAAACTTAAAAACTGGTATGGCAATTGCTCGGCCCAAGACCGTAAGTAACTTCAGAGAGTCATGAACACAGCCCAGTCCATCAGATGAACATGCCTCCCATCCATTAACTCCATCTACACCTCCTGCTGCCTTGGGAAAGCGGGCAGGATAATCAAAGGCCCTTCCCACCTGGCTTACTCTTCCAACTTCTTCCATCGGGCAGGAGATACAAAAGTCTGAGAACATGCATGAACAGACTCCACAACTGCTTCTTCCTTGCTGTTACCAGACTCCTAACGACCCTCTTATGGACTGACCTCATTAACACGACACACCTGTATGCTTCATCTGATGCCGGTGTTACGTAGTTACATTGCGTACCTTGTGTTTCCCTATTATGTATTTTCTTTTATTTCCTTTTCTTTTCACGTACTTAATGATCTGTTGAGCTGCTCGCAGAAAAATGCTTATCACTGTACCTTGGTACGCATGACAAAAACAAAATCCAAACGTTAAATCAAAATGTGAAAACTGGGGTCGATGAGAAACAGTCCAACCCCTGCGGTGTTCACCGAGCACAGAAGGCCTCAAGTGTGTCCGTGGACACCACATTCTCCCTCCCCTGGGACATCCGCAGCGGAAGAGGGGCAGACAGTCCGGTCAGATGACCTCCTTGTTCGCCTACTGCCTGGACCTATTTATGGCAACCCACCCATGCTGTTCTCTGGAAAAGAGAATTCCACATAATAACGACCCTCCTGAGGAAAAGAAAATCTCAGCTCTATCTTAAATGGGAGACCCTTTATTTTGAAACTGTCCCCTAGTTCTAGTCTCCCCTACAAAGGGAAACACCCTCTCAGCATCCACTCTGTTCTCCCCAGGTCTTGTATATTTCAATAAATCATGTCATTCTAATAAACTTCATTATTTATTTATTGTCACATGTACAGTGAAAAATATTTTTCTGTGGCCAAGGGACGTACACAGTACGTACATAGTAGACAAAAGAATAATCAATAGAGTACATTGACAAATGGTACATCGACAAACGGTGATTGGTTACAGTGAGGAACAAGGGGCCAAACAAAGCAAATACATGAGCAAGAGCAGCATAGGGTGTCGTGGATAGTTTCTTAACAGGGAACAGATCAGTCCGAGGGGGAATCGTTGAGGAGTCTTGTAACTGTGGGGAAGAAGCTGTTCCTATGTCTGGATGTGCAGGTCTTCACACTTCTGTGCTTGATGGAAGGGTCTGGAAGAAAGCAATGCCTGGGTGGGAGGGGTCTCTTATAATGCTGTCTGCCTTCCTGAGACAGAGGGAGGTATATACAGAATCAATGTGGGGGTGGCAAGCTTGTGATGCGCTGGGCTGAGTTCACCACACTCTGCAGTTTCTTGCGATCTTGGACCGAGCAGTTGCCATACCAGGCTGTGATGCGGCCGGATAGGATGCTCTCTATCACACATCTGTAGAATTTTGTGAGAGTTGATGCAGACATGCCAAATTTCTTTAGCTTCCGTAGGAAGTAGAGACATTGTTGCGCTTTCTTGGTTGTTGCATCAACGCGAGTGGACTAGGACAGACTGTTGGTGATGGTGACCCCCAGGAACTTAAAGCTATCGACCATCTCGACTTCGGAGCCATTGATGTAGGTGGGAGGGTGTGTCGTGCTATGTTTCCTGAAGTCGATGATCAGTTCCTTGGTCTTTCCGACATTTAGAGAGAGGTTGTTTTCGTTGGATACAGGCCCAACCTTTCCTTATAAAACTAACCAGGAATGAATCATACAATCCCTACATCACTTGCTGTACCTGTATGCTAACTTTGTCATTCCTGTACAGGGCACCCAGATCCCTCTATAGCTTAAGAGTGGACAAGTCAACATTTTCCCACAAACCCTATCTGCCAAATTTGTGCTCGCTACTTAACCTGTCTATCTTCTTCCAATATAACTTGCTCTCCTACCTCTGTCATCAGCAAATTTAACAACCATTCATCCAAGTCATTGATATAGATTGCAAATAATTTGAGGCCCCAGTAATGACTCCAAGTCACTCCATTAGTTAAAGCCGACCTAAAATGATCCATTTATCCCTACTTTCTGCTTCTTGTAGTGAACCAACCCTCTCTGCTAATATTCTACCCCCTCACCATGAGCTCCTATTTTGTGTGGTAACTGGTGCGCCTTATCAAATGCATAAATCCAAGTACACCACATCTACAGGTACGTTCTATCCAGGTTGCTTGTTACTTCCTCAAATAACTAGTCAAACACTACTCTCCTTTCACAAAGCAATATTGACTCCATCTAAACTCCTTAATAATAGATTTTAGCATTTCATTTTGACCAGATATTAGGCCAACTGGCCTGTAGTTTTCTGCTTTCTGTCTCTGTCTATTCTTTCTCTTGGAGAGGAATGATGTGGAGGAATAATGAGAGGAATGCATTTGCTATTTTTCAATGGGACCTTTCCAGAATCTAGAGAGTTTTATAAAATTATAGCCAATGCATCTGCTAACCACATTTTTAAGACCTGAGGATCAGTTCTTGGAGACTTATTAGCCTTTAGTTCAAATATCTTTTTCTGTACCTTTTCCCTGGTGATTCTAATTGCCTGAGTTCCTCCCTCCCTCTGACCTCTTGTGGGGTATCATTTACCATGAAGAAAGATGCAAAATATATGGTTAATGCTTTGCCATTTCCTTATTTCCCATTATTAGTTCACCGGACTCTTTCTAGACGACAAACACTCACTTTAGTTACTCCTTTCCTTTTTAAATACTTATAGAAACTCTATGTTTTTATATTTCTAGCTAGCTTTCTCTCATACTCTTTTAGTCATTATTTGCTGATTTTTTAATTATGTCCAATCTCCAGACTTGCCATAACCTTCGCAGAATTGTATGCCTTTTTTTCTTTCAACTTAGTTACTATCTTTACCTTCCTTAGTTAGCCACAGATGATGCATGCTTCACCTAGAATCTGATGTGTATGTTTGCTGAGTGTTACAAAATATCTGCCATTGAATCCCTACTGACCAACTCTTTCTAACCTATTTTAGCCAGCTCTGTTTTCATACCATTGTATTTGTCTTTATGTAAGTTTAAAGCACTTGCCTTGGATCCTTCTTGCCCTGAAACTGAGTGTGGAATTATATTATGATCTCTGCCATCCAGAAGCTCTTCTTACTATCAGGTCATTAGTTAGTTAATTCAATAATTAATCCTGTCTCATTGTACATTAGTCTTCTCTCTGATTAGGCCTAGAATGTGCCACTCTCCTTAATTTATTCTTTAACACTTATTCTTCAATCAGCATCACTGAAAAGATTATCTGGTGTTAGTCACATTGCTACTTATGGTACCTTCCTCTTTGAAGATTGTTTATCCTTACCTTGCATTGTAACATTGACCACACTTTTTAAAATAATTTGACTGGGCAGCCCGGTGGCGCAGTGGGTACCACTGCTGCCTCATGTCGCCTAGGTCCCAGGTTCGATCCCGGCCCTGGGTCGCTGTCTGTGTGAAGTTTGCACAATCTCTCCGTGTTTGCGTGGGTTTCACCCCCACAACCCAAAGATGTGCAGGATATGCCACGCTAAATTGCCCCTTAATTGGAAAAATTAATTGGATACTCTAAAAAAAATTTAAAATAATAATTTGGCTGTAAAGTCTTTGAACAAATACTGAAGCTGTGAAAAACTTTAGTTCACAATTTCAATATTGGCTTTCTGAAAATAGAGCTTTTGCAGAAAGAATTTGAATTAAATAGCTCCTTTCCTATCCTCCCGATGTTCCTTTGCTTCATAGCCAAGTATTCACATTTGATCCACAACCACAGGTGATATACACAGGCAGAGCAGCTAATTTATACACAAGGTCCCACAAACAACAATACGATAAGTGACCAAATAATTTGATGCTGATTGTGGATTAAATGTTGGCTAAAGAGATGTTCAGATTAAATGGATTATGGGGATATGGGGATAGGGTGAGGGAATTGGCTTGGGTAGGGTGCTCTGTCAGAGAGTTGATGCAGACTTGATGTGGCCTCCTTCTGCACTATAGGGATTCAATGAGAAGTACATTGACCTTAATATTGTGCCACAGGATCTCCCTTGTATCCATAGAATCAGAGAATTTACAGTGCAGAAGGAGTCCATTCGACTCATCAAGTCTGCACCGGCTCTTGGAAAGAGCACCCTACCCAAAGCCACACCTCCACCCCATCCCCATAACCCAGTAACCCCACCCAACACTAAGGGCAATTTTGGACACTAGGGGGCAATTTATCATGGCCAATCCACCTAACCTGCACATTTTTGGACTGTGGGAGGAAACCGGAGTACCCGGAGGAAATCCACGCACACACGGGTAGAATGTGCAGACTCCGCACAGACAGTGACCCAAGCCGGGAACCTGGGACCCTGGATCTGTGAAGCTGTTGTGCTAACCACTATACTACCATGCTGCCCATCCAGGGAGGGAAGACAGGACCATGGTTTAAAGCATCATCCAAAAATAGCATGTCCAATTCTCCAGCATTTTGAGACTATGCTTCAGTCCTTCACAACGAGGCTAAGAATCAGTGACTTTGTGGCCAAGATGAGGGAGCCAACTGAATCAAGGTTGATCATGTCTATGTGGAGAGCTACATAGTTTGCAGCAGATAAACAAGCCAGTCAGCCCTATATGAGCCTTCTCTCACCCTCTTCACCCTACCAGCATATCTCTATTATTCCTTTCTCACTCATGCAGTTAAGGGGAGGCAGAGAAGTGCATTTATGCTATTTGTCTCTACCACTGCATGTGACTGCACATTCCACATGATTTAGGCCAATCTTGTCCATAATTAATTAGGAACCCAACAATTTGTCCTTTCACTGAAACTCTTCAATTTAGTTCAATCAAAATAGAAAGTTCTTGTCTACTTTAATGTGCCCATTATTCATCAGAAAGTTGATGACAACAGAAACCGCCAGAAAGAGTAACAAGAAATCAGTCAACTTTTTTTGAAATGCAAGCGTGCACCGCAGTCCAACTCATTTAAAGAAGCTGAAGATGAAGATTATCAGCACTGATTTTTTTTTTAAATGCAAGGAAATTGATTTTAAGACTCTTGTGTAATTTTAAGTTTAGGATTGTCATGAATATGCCTCTGTTTGATTTTTTAAAAGCCTTGAACTGACTGGAAATTCAGGACTTTAAAGAGATGGGAAACTGCTTTAAAAACCGAGATCACCTTCCAAGGTGAAGGCAAGAAAAGATATCAAAACCTCTCTGAAAGGAAATATGAAAGAGAGACATTTCAAAGGAAGCCGACAGATATCAAAACCCAACACTCCCAACTAAGGAAGGGATTAAAAATGCAAAGTGCTGAGGTTTAATCAACAGTAAACAAAACTGTAACTGCTCACCAGCCAAATATGCTCAACCCCTCCCCTCTCCTTCCCCCAGTGGAAGTGAAAATAACCCCATCTCCTGTTGGTTTTGAAATGTATCAAAGGGTTGAGGTGAAAGATCAAAATGTGATTCCCTGTTCTACAGCAAAGGTGGCAAAACATGTTAATTGAATTCCTTTTTGGAAACATACAAACAGGAGGTTTTTAAGAACTATTTTTGCCAAGCTAGACACAAGAGAAGTCATAAACATCATCTGGAAAAACTGCTGAATGGTTAACTAGGGAATCCCTTGCGTTGTCTCCTAGATTGCAGAATAAAAAAGGAAGGAAATTGTCTCCAGCAGAACGCAGTAGTTCAGCAATCTGCATCTCCAGGGCAAGCAAAGGATGTAATTTGACTCTCTCTTTCATCTTATTTTTCTTTGGCTTTAGTATTTAATAATCTTGCCCTTTGACTCCTGGTTAATTGGCTCCTTTTTTTAAAAAAAAAGTAATTACATTTGCATTGGAAAAGGCAAAACCTTTGAGAAACCGAGGAGACTGAATAAAGGGGAGCCAGTTCATCACTCCCTGGCATGTGAAAGTTTAATTCACATTTTTAAATGTTGTTTTTATTTCAGATGCTGAAATAAAATGAAGAAAAGTGTGACAGTCAAAAAAGTGTTTTTAATAGCTGGCAGAATGGAGGTCCCTAATAGTTTGAGAAGAAAGCTCATTAGATAGGGACTCAACAATTTAAAAAACTGGATCAATGAATGATGAACCAAGATCTGGGAGGCCTTGAATCGACCGTCAATGGTGAACATAACCTTGTAATGTTGCAGAATTTCGCTATCTTTGAACTTTGGCAATTTAAGTCTTTCCAGAGGCTGCTTTATTCCAGCAATTGGTGCTCCTTTGTTCTATGATTCTAATGTGCAATAGTTCATGAACGGCTTGGTAGACCTGCAACTTGTTTGCCTGGCTTGTCCTCAATTGACTATTTTTATGGGGCTTGTTAAGACTGTTGTCTACTTATAAAAGTCACATTTACCGTGGGGCAGCACGGTAGCATGGTGGTTAGCATCAATGCTTCACAGCTCCAGGGTCCCAGGTTCAATTCCTGGCTGGGTCACTGTCTGTGCGGAGTCTGCACGTCCTCCCCGTGTGTGCGTGGGTTTCCTCCGGGTGCTCCGGTTTCCTCCCACAGTCCAAAGATGTGCGGGTTAGGTGGATTGGCCAGGCTAAATTGCCCTTAGTGTCCTAAAAAATAAGGTTAATGGGAATTGTTGGGTTACTGGTATAGGGTGGATACGTGGGCTTGAGTAGGGTGATCATTGCTCGGCACAACATCGAGGGCCGAAGGGCCTGTTCTGTGCTGTACTGTTCTAATTCTAATTCTAATTTTTTGGATGAACTTGGGTCCAGATCAGAAATTCAAGTAATGAAATCAATTAGTAGCAACTGGAATGAGGTGGAAAATCTGAACAATGTAGTAATTAATGTTGAAGCCTAGAAATTTGGTTACACACACCAACTTTATCAGTACCTTGTACAGTTTGTTGTAGAAATGAATAATCACGAGAAGCAAGAGACATGGAGACAAAAGCAGAATAATTAAGTAGCAATGAACATTGCAACAAACTTTAAAACTGCTTTGGTTAAAAAAGCAGAGTTTTTCCCTAAAGGATAAAAGTAAAAGAGAGAGCAATGGAAAAATGAGGCTGAGTAGAATTTTAAATGTAAGCAAAGAACTGAGGATGCTAGAAATCTGAAATAAAAGCAAACTTGTTAGAAATACCCCACAAATATGGCAACAGCTGCAGGAGAAAAGAGAATAAATAAATAGTTATGTTTCAGGCCAGTGACCCTTCATCAGAACTTGTTTCTCCACAAATGCTGCCAGACCTACTGAGTATCTTGAGCATTTTTTTGCTTTTTACAGCAACAAGATTTTAAAAAATGAAGGAAAAGAGCATTAAAGCTGGAGATGTGTATGGAAGACAGTGGAAAGAAACAGAAACGGATAGCAGAATCTCGAAAAGAAAATGGAAAATCTACTGCCCAAAAGAAAAAATTCAACTTGTGACATCGCAAAGGTGATAATTTACACGAAGGTGGCAACAATTGAGCGTCGAGAGCTTTGAGATCTGAAGAATAACCAAATATTACAGATGAGCTGTAAAGACTGAACACTTACAAAAAATATTCAGGTGGAATAATTTCCATTCCTTGATCGAGATTGAGAGTCCTTTGGGGACCCCCTCTCTCACCACGATTATCCATGAAGCCTGCTATGAATAGATTCCTAGAAGGTTTCATGTTGATTTATATTTTTTAGTAACCTTGATCTGTTTGGTTTATTTTGACTTGTGTGGATTTAATTTCACAAAACACGGTGGAAGACATCTCAAGAAGTGTCCCACATGCTTCTAGATTTTCCACTAGGAAGTACATTCGCCATGGGAGTGTTTTTTAAAAAAAATACATGTGCCCAAACTTAGAAGAGCATAATCAAATGTTGTTATAAAAGTGACAGTGAAGCATTATAAGACGTAATTTTATCACAAGTAATACAGCCACAGGAAAAGCGGTTTGTTTGTAATGTTTATAGACTTGCTTTGGACAAGAGATTAACACTACTTAGGTCATTTAAATTTAATAAGTCTATGGAGTATGGCTCTGATCAAATGCATAGGCTTGATTATCCGTTCTTTTGTCACCAAGCTTACTCTTGAACGGTCTTCCACCATTTCCTCCCTTTGTGCATTCTTCTGTTGTTCCAATATTCATTATCCTTTGCATGGCATGGCAGTTAATAGACCCCATGTGCTAGTTTAAGTCCACTGCACATGTCTTTTTTACTCTCGGGTAAAGGAGTGTTAACTAACCAAATTAAGATCAGGCCAACCTATTTGAGAAACTCCCTCCTTCTCGAGAAATGGTCACAATTTCTGAACTCTTCCTCCATGTCATATCATCCCTCAAGCCACCTGGCCATATACAATTATTAGTGAGCCTGAAGATATTGATCTTGAAACTGACCTTGAGATCAGTCTTACTATGAGCCACAAGATTTTCCGATTAATTCTTCCATTCCACTAGTTTTCCCATATGCTGTGCTATCCCCTTACACCTGAGCGGGTGTTACAGATGAGAAAGACGTGAAATTAATTATTAGTGACTGTTTCCCACTTCTGCCCATGACGTGGTACTTTCAATTTCTACTTTAATGTGTTTATCTTTGTATCCTTTCACTTGGATGAAGTGTGCTTTAGTGTGTTCCCCAAATCCTGGTTTGAGGTCCAATGTTAAAAATAACCCACAGCAAATTCTTTTAAAATGAAACAAAACCAGGATTTATTAACACATCAAAACCCAAGGAATGGATTGTGACACACATTTACACAAGCATACAAGTAGAAAGGAAAGAAGGTAGAGGAAAAAAATCAAAAGCTTTTGACATTAATTCATGTGAATATAGTCCAGCATTCCATATCCAATGAAAGTTATTTCAGGTGGCTTTGTCAGCAGAAATCCAGGTCTTTGTGCTCTGAACACAAGTTGCAGGTTGAGGCAGTTTAAGATATAGCAATGTATTCTCTGAATTGGTTCCTTTGTAGGTGAAATACAGGGTTCCTTCTGTAGATTAAATTTGAGGTCAGAGGCCGGCTACTAGTCTTTTTTATTCTTCAGAGATTAAACAGCAGCTGAAGATTTGGCCAAAAACTGGATAACTGATAATAATCGCTTATTGTCACAAGTAGGCTTCAGTGAAGTTACTGTGAAAAGCCCCTAGTCGCCACATTCCGGCGCCTGTTTGGGGAGGCCGGTGCAAGAATTGAACCTGCGCTGCTAGCCTTGTTCTGCATTACAAGCCAGCTGTTTAGCCCACTGTGCTGTACATAAGGGGTGCCACATTCCAGGAGGGTGACGAGTTGGCTTTTGTCCATTGGAACTGATCAATCTTCCAGAACTACCATCATTAATAATAATCTTTATTGTCACAAGTAGGCTTACATTAACACTGCAATGAAGTTACTGTGAAAATTCCCTGGTCGCCACGTTCCATCGCCTGTTCGGGTCCACAGAGGGAGAATTGTCTAATTCACCTAACGGCACGCCTTTCGAGACTTGTGGGAGGATACCGGAGCTCCTGGAGGAAACCCACGCAGACACGGCAGAACATGCAGACTCCGCACCGACAGTGACCCAAGCCGGGAATCGAAACTGGAACCCTGGTGCTGTGAAGCAACAGTGCTAACCACTGGGCTACCATGCCGCCCATCATGTGGTCAACTTATCAGTCCAGTAATATTGTCCATTTTTAAAAACAATTGACACAAGTGAATGCAGAAGAGAAAAAAATGCACAGGACAGATTCGACGAAGAATTTCAAAAGGGAATTGGATTATTTTGTTCTTCACTCCTCCTTGGCATGACCAGAGCATGATATGATATATGTAACACAAGCATGACTGCAAGTTGGGCAAGCTATAAAGTGAATGAAGAAATACAAACTGTGGAAATTTTGAGGTGGTTAAAATCACGACCGAGATTAGATGGGGCGAAACCGTTGCTGTCGGTGAAGAGTCGAGAACCAGAGGATGCTGATTTAAGATGATTGGAAAGAGAAAAGCAACAACAACATGAAAAAATGAGTGATTTAGGGTCAGGAATACACTTCCTGGAGTGATGTAGACTAAAAGGGAATTGTATAATTATCTGGAAATCTGCAGGGACGTTAGGAAAAAACTGATGTTGGACTAGGTAAATTGTGTTGCTCGTTCTGGTGAATGTGCTTAACACTCAATTGGCTGTTTTATTCCTTAGCTCTAGAGTCGCCAGGTATCCTTATGATACCGCCATGAGGTTCAAGTTCAGATCAATGACTCAATACACCAGTTAGTAAGGTTCAATCAAATACGTTTATTATTTACACAGTAAATCGATACTCGTGCAACTAATACTAGCGGACTAAACTATTCCTACCACTATAAGCCAATATTTATCTTCGATAAGGGAACCCACTGGATCAGGGAACAATGGCCTCTTGTTCTGTCCTGAGACTGCAGGCTTCCCAGTTGGTACGGGCTAAGGGGTCAGGAGTGTCTATTCTAGTAGCGAGCGTTGGTTGGACACTTACTTGTCGGTGTAGCTGTTGACCAGGCCTCTCTTCTCACGTTCAAGTTCTTAGAGAGCTGCTGCAAAGGTGTTCTGCTGGGAGGGCCGGCTAAGAGAGCGAACTATACTTGGGACCTGACTTTTATAGGTCACAGGGGCTTCACGCCCAACTGGGCGGACCCTATACCTGCTTGCAATCGATTGGACCTCATACCAATCGATTGGTTTGAATTCCCCAATACTTGGGCTATTTACTGATCGCTGGGCGGTTCTTGTGGCTGTTTGTAACTTATTGTTTCAGACTCCCGTTGGCACCGGGAAGACTGACCTGCCATAGACTGTCCCAATTGTAGCTAATCGTTGTATCCATTGTTCCCGGGGATCGCTTCAATAATATGCAAACTGCTGGTATCGGTGCTGTCTGCTTTCTTTGCAGCCAGAATATACATGAACTTCTGCAAACTGCTTGTCTCTTTATAATTGTCCAATTTTCCCTGCGTGCTTTGTAAATCGCCATTTTGGGTCGGGAAGTGGCCAACTTCGGTGGCTACACTCCCTCCTTGTGATCCTAACGCGAAAGCGTGAAGGATCACACAACTACGGTGTCTTCGTTCCCTGACCTCAGCGTGTTCCATGGCCTCTGCACTTTCCTCAACTATGCAGACATTTTTTACCTTACAATCTCTATTTGGCGCTATGTCATATGGGGACATGCATTATCAAAACAACAAACTGGAACCTCTAACTATCTGAAATAAACTACACTCACTGAAAACATACAAGCATATAAACTTCCTAACAGTATAAATAATAGTAACATTCACATTTCACCTTCTCTGACTCGGCAGTCGAGCTCAGAGTTAAATATCTTTACACAAAACACATATCTTTATTGACAAAGTGACATGGAAAATTCTTTATTGCATTTCGAGGGGTTCGGGGGACTGGTGCCATCCGAAGATAGGGGATCTCATCCTATATACCATCGAGGTATGAGAGCGGTAGGCTCTCCTTCGCCATTTCCTCATTCGACAAGTCTGCACTTTGATGCAGATTACTGCTATCACCAAAAGTGATTCTACTACGTGTGACAAGGAGTACCAAGCCATAAATTTGGTACACCAGGTCGGGTTACTGCTGCTTGTTACTGGGCTTTGAGTGGTCTGTGGAAGTGAAACATTAACGGCCGGTGGAGTGGGGGTAAGGGGGTTCGCGTTCGAGCACAAAAATATACATATGACAGTGAAAAATACAGTTGGCGTTGTCATCTTCCTTCTCTCTTCTCTTTCCTGTTCTCTTTTCATGCTTTGATCATGCTCTGATCCTGCTTTGGTCCCTCCTCGGAACGTCCGAAAGCTATGGGATCAAGCATAGTTTCTGTTAGTGTTCCGCTTAATATCTTGAATTTTAGTATGTCTGTCCTCTTGTGCCAAGTTTCCCTTTATGATTGGTCACTCCCTGTGACTCGTTCATTTTTTTTTGTTCAAAACGAATTTAGGACCAGACATATACTTAAATACTGTACCACTGCGAGCCGTCTCGCAGGCTTTGCAATGTACCATTCCAATGTTCCTGGATGTAAATAGCATGTGGAATTGGCAACCAAAGGGCTACCTAAAATAAAACAAACAAAACCAAACTTTTAGAACCAAGACTTTCGAAATGAGTTGCGTATGGGCCGCGACGGGTAAGATTTGGGTGGAATCCCCGGGTAGGGCGTGCTGTGCTGTACCCGAGCTTAGCTGACCAGAGGGGGGGTCCTCAGACAGGGCGGGTCCTCAATGCTGTTACTCCACTGCCTGAGTGACCTGAAACGAACGGGCAAGAATGTAGTCATCATGGGGGTTGCCTCTTCCATCCTTCAAACAGAAGAGCAGTTACGAAACTGGAGCTAGCAAGCTCTGAGGTTTCGGCCGATATGCCTGTTGGCTGGGCTTCAGACATTTCAGCTGATAAGGCGTCTGGCAAATTCTCCTAGGTTTCTGCAGACAAACTTGGTGTCTGGCCGCAGAGCTGCTGTTCATGAGGAAAAAAAACCAAACACAAACAAACAAACATGCAACACAAAACTTGCAAGTTCCATCAGAAAAGGACACCGATAATCTCTCAAACGGTTCCTCTTTATACATCATCTGGACACCTCAATCATCATCCTCTGCGAACAGGGTCGCAAAGGGGTTGCCGTGTCGGGAACCTCTTCTCCCGGATCCCATACCCTTGTATGGATCAGGCGCGATAAGGCTGCACTCGTGACCGTGGGTCTAGCTCGTCATTCCGGACGAGTCTACATGAGTTGTCTCGGTGCCAAATGGTGGTGTCCAAGTCGGTATAAACGTTTTTGGGGTCGTCATAGTTGGGCGGTGGGTCTGGGTGTGGGTTTGGTGTTTTAATGTAGGTGATCTCCAAGGGATCACTGGAGTCGGGGTCGTAGTCGCTGTGTGTGTGGTCTGTGGTTTCAGGGCAGTAGCGAGGCGTGCTGTGGCTGTCATCAGAGTCACTGTCGCTGTCTCTGCTGTGGCAGCTTGTGGGCGTGTCGGGGTGGGGTCTAAAGTCAATGGGCGGAGTCGAGGTCGAATCCGTGGAGGTGCGGTCTGTGAGGGGGAGGGTGGAAATGCGTCTCTTGTGGGCGGGGCGTGGTGTGCTGCGTCAAGCATGACGTGATGTGTGTGGTTGGACTGTGTTCCATATGCCTTTAACTGGTTGATATGGAACCACGCAGTCTTTCTATTGGGGTATTTGATTTTGTAGATCGAGGGGCTGACTTTCTCCGCAATGGAATACGGACCTGAATACTTTGGGGACAGAAATGTGCTGGGATTGTAGACAGGCAGCATCACCTGCTGTCTGACCTGAAACTCAGTTGCATGTACTGTCCGGTCAAAACAAGCCTTGCTCTGTTTCTTTTTCGTTCTCAATTTAACGGCAGCTGCTAACTGAGCTGATCTTACGTTTTCTACTAATTGTTTGACCGCTGTCTCGTGTGTGAGGGCCGTCACTTCGGGGCTGGTTAAGTCAAGTCCTAAAAGGAATTCAGAACCTTTCATGGGGCTTCCGGTCATGAGTGCGTGTGGGGTGAAACCTGTTGAAGCGAGTCCGATTCATGCGCTCCACGATACCACTCGACTGAGGGTGGTACGCGATGTGGAATTTTTGTGAAATGCCAAATATGGTTAGGACGTTCTTCATGACCCGTCCTGTGAAATTAGATCCTTGGTCCGACTCAATACTTCTGGGGAGTCCCCATCTAGTAAAGATGTGGGGCGCGATTCTCCCAAAACGGGAGAAATCGTAAGGCTGGCGTCAAACCCGGGCGGGTTTGACGCCAGCGCGCCCCTTCCCGACCGGGAACCGATTCTGGTCCCCGGTCGGGGCTAGCAGCCCGACGCCGTAAGCTCCGGCATCACGGGCTTAACGAATTTCGTTAAGCCCGCTTGCCGGAGTTAGCGCCGGCTGACGCGTCATATGACGTCAGCCGCGCATGCGCGGATTGGAAGACTCCAACCCGCGCATGCGCGGATGACGTCATCGCGTATTTGCGCGAAACCCGCGCATGCGCGGGCCGGGATGCCCCTCAGCCGCCCCGCGAATGGATACTGCGGGGCGGCGGAAGGAGAAATAGTGCACGGGCATCGGGCCCGCTGCCCGCGATCGGTGCCCACCGATCGCGGGCCCATGGCACCCTTGGCACCGCCGTGGTACTGCCGTGCCAATCGGTGCCATGGTTATAAAAAGCGAGTTGTTCCCACCGTTTTTACGAACGGCCAGACCAGGTGTGTTTGCCGTTCGTAAAAACAGCGTAAAGGGCTGGGACTTCGGCCCATCTATCAGCTGTGAATCGCTGCCGGCCGTAAAAAAACAGCGGCAGCGATTCGTGTCGGGAGTTGAGCGGGGGGGGGAGAATAGCGGGAGGGCGGGAAAAATGTCGGGAAGGCCCTCCCGCTATTCTCCGACCCGTCGTGGGGGGCGGAGAATCGCGCCCTCAGTGTGTCAGGATCTTTGCTGTCGTTTTAGCTGTATTACTTCGAGACGGGAATGCCTCTACATATTTTGTGAATGTATCAATTACTACCAAAATGTATTTATAGCCATTCCTGCATGGGGGCAATGGACCTATAAAATCGATCTGGAGGTTAGTCCAGGGGCCATTAACGGAGCGAGTGTGGCTAAGCTGTGCCTTCTTTGAATACCTCTCCGGGTTATTCTGTGCACAAATTGGACAATTTGCAATGTAATGCGTTACATCTTCTTTTAAATTTGGCCACCAACAGAGCTGTCTCAGGTGGGCTGTGGTGGGGTCTATACCTTGGTGTCCATGACTGTCATGGAATAAGCAAATCATTTGATTCCTGTCCTCAGGAACCACATAAAGGTTATCTTTAAGAACCACACCATCATGCGTGGTCAGGGCGTGTTTAAACTTGTCGTACGGGGCCGCAAACTTTCCTTTCAAAATCTCCCTGAGATTGTTGTCCTGTTTTTGGGCCTGTACTAAATCCTCAATGTTGGTCTGTGAGACCTGAACTGAATTCACAGGGGCGCTAGCGGGGGGTGTCCAAAAATGTCCGTGCCTGGAACCTGCTTTTGCCAGTGCGTCGGCTTTCACATTTCCGGGGGGGGGATGACCGATGATGACTCCTAACTTTAATGATTCCAAAAATCCTATCCTTTGCTTTCTCTAGGATGTGGCGGAGCTATGGGGCTGATGGAAGGGGCTTCCCATCTGCGGAAACAAGACCTCTTGTCTTCCACAGGGGTAGAAAATCTGTCAAACTGTTGCAGACGTAAAGGCTATCGGAATAGATGTCTGCCGGGCTGGGGAAGGAATCTGGGTGCTCTACAATGTACGCTATGGCCGTGAGCTCTGCTGCCTGCGCGCCTAAGTGTCCTGGTAATTTTAAAGTTATCTCCTCTAGTGCGTGTCCCTGCGTGTCCTCTACATAGATACCGCATCCTGTAATGCGTTCACCATTTAAAACAGTGGATGAACCATCCACATAAATCCTCAGGGGTGCACACGTGTCTGTGTGCGGGAGGCTTTGGGTTGAATTTCCTATCTTCCTGGGGGGCGTCTTTGCAATGAAAGGTCCTGTATTGTGAAGTGGGGATATGATCTCATATTCATGGGGTTTTCCTGGGTATTGGAGGTTATCTGCTAAAAAGGTGTGTGTCTTTGTCCGTTTCACAGTGATGTCCCGTCCTTGCAATAGAAGGGTCCATCTAGCTGCTCTGATTTGACTAACTGAACCGTCCTTCAGTCGTCCGTCTAATGGAAGCTGTGTGGGGGTGTGTTCAGTCAGAATCGTTATGGGGTTGAGTCCGGTAATGTACGTAAAGTACTGTACTGCCCAGAATACTGCGAGTAGGTGCCTCTCGCAGGCTGAAAATCTTTGCTCTACTGGGTCTAAAAGTCTGGAGGCATAAACCACTGGTCGTAGCTGCTCGTGCCGTTCCTGAAGGAGCACGGCCAAGAGGGTCAGATCTGTGCTTGCTGCCTCAATTGCATAGGGGGAAAGCGGGTCTGGAACTTGGAGTGCGGGGGCTGCTGTAAGGGCTCTTTTTAAATCGTCCACAGCATCTGTATGCTGCGGAAGCCATTCCCAAGGGGCTTCTTTCTTAAGGAGGTCTGAAAGGTGGGGCCGCCTTTGTCGTAAAACCGTCAGTAAGGTTCCGACAGTACCCAACCAGTCCTAAAAATGACCGGAGGGCTGAAACATTCTGGGGAAGGAGCAATTTGCCGATCGAGTCAATTCTTTTGTACTCGATCTCGTGTTTGCTGTGTGTGATGATTGTACCCAAATACATCACTTTACTCTCCAATATTTGGGACTTTCTGGGGTTCACTTTACATCCAATTGTTTGTAGAAGTTGTAGGAGTTCAGACAGAAGCGTGATGTGCTCTGCCTTGGTGTCTGTCTGCAGTAATAGGTCGTCCACATACTGTACCAGACACTCGGGGCAGGAAAATTTTGATAAGCCATTTGCCAGCTGTCGTTGGAAAATGGAGGGGGAATTGTGGAATCCTTGTGGAAGGCATGTCCACGTGTACTGCTGACCTTTAAAAGTGAATATGAATTTGTACTGGCACACCTTCTCCAATGGGATAGACCAGAAGCCATTGCTAATGTCCAAACTGTAAAGAATCGTGAATTGAGTCCCTGCCTGAGCATGGTCTCGGGACTTGTTCCTACCGTGGGGGCTACTGCGGGGGTGACTTTATTGAGTTCCCGATAATCGATGGTCAGTCGCCATGATCCATCGGGCTTCCTCACTGGCCAAATCGGTGCATTATTAGTTGAGGCTACTGATCGGAGTACGCCCTGCTCTAATAAGCTCTCTATTACTTTCACGATTTCTCCCTCTGCTTCCTGGGGAAATCTGTATTGTCGTGGTCTAGGATCAGGTCCTATAATTTGAACCGATCCAGTCATTCTGCCGCAGTCATGCCTGTGACTGGCAAATGCTGACCTGTTGTCTTTTAAAACTGCCTTAACCTGTTTGTCCGTGCTGAGCGTGGTCGGATCAAAGCAATACTCTCCTACTGCGCTAATCCTGTTTTCATACTCACCTACTGTGAGCATTGCGGGGACTCTTTCTGACCTTGCCATTCGCCAGACACACTGATTGACTGGGTCGAATGACAGGCTGTGTGTATTCACGAAATCTATGCCTAGTATGTGTTCTGCTGTGTGGGGCAAATCTACTAAAACAATGGGGTGTCTGGTGGTAATGGTCCCTAGCTGAATGGGTACAGCGGCTGTAATGTGTCCCTGCTGTGAGTGGCCTGTAAAGCCGCTGAGTGTGAGTGTGGCTATAGTGGGCCACGTGTCCTTTTGGTACATAGTGGAGGAATTTATGGTCGTGCGGGACCCTCCTGTGTCCCAGAGTAATTCTATGGGCTGTCCCCGGATCTTTGCTGTGACTACCGGTCGTCCGGACCTGTCCCAAAGGGTGTCACAGACCCAAGTGGAGGAGCCCAAACACCGTCAGTCGGTGCCGTTCATATCACCTTGAACCGTGCTGACGCTATGTATAGGCTTGGACCTATTGCGGTTCAGAGTGCCTGTCTGTGGGCCTCTCTGCGATTTCTGTGGGGCATTGCACTCCCGTGCAAAGTGTCCCAGTTGTCCACAGTTATAGCATTCCTGCGACTTCTGTGGGGTGCTGTTCTGTCCCTCATTTACCCATGCGGGGTTTTGGTGTGCTCTTACTGTCTGAATGTCTACATCAGCTTGAGCCTCCTCGGGCTTTTTAAATGTTGCTTTGCCATGAACAGATTGCTCCCAAGCCCGGGACAATCTCTTAAATACCCACTTTTCATTATGGGCCTCTTCTGTGGGGCCATAGTTAGAGCAGGCTTTCTGTCCTGCCTCTGTGGCATGGGAGATAAGGGTGGGGTCCATTTGGCCATGTTATCTGGGGCCAAATGAGCGCATTCTAAGTCTCCAAAAACTGCAGTAAAGTGGATCCACAGCTGTCCTGCGAACGCTGTGGGGTGCTCGGTCTTTTTCTGCCTACATCGGTTCAGGCCTTCAACTATATTATATAGCCTCCTCTATTATACCTGATTGCATCCAGTATCGCTGTATGCATTTGCTCTAGGGTTCCTCCTCCCAACGTTATGTGGGTCGGGAAGGGCTGCTACCACGGACGTGTCTAAACACAAACCCGTGAGCTTAATATGCTCTCTTTCGTCCAGGCCGTACATGGTCGCCTGCTGTTTTACCTTCGCAAAGAAATGGTGGGGGTCTGAAGTAGGGAGGAACGGTGTGACTTTCTCGCACGCGTCCCGTAATTGGGTCACGGTTAAGAGGGTGGTATAAGTGATCTCGGGTGCACCGTCTACGGTTGCTTTCCTTTGAGTGGTGACTAGGTTAATTGGTGCTGGTGCTATCTGTTCTGTGGGGGGTTGGGACGCTTTCCTCTTCTGCTGCGTTTCTAGCGCACATGTTCCCTGAACATATCGCTGTGC
Source organism: Scyliorhinus canicula (assembly GCF_902713615.1). Lineage (NCBI taxonomy): Eukaryota > Metazoa > Chordata > Chondrichthyes > Carcharhiniformes > Scyliorhinidae > Scyliorhinus > Scyliorhinus canicula. The sequence continues at coordinate 49,704,303 of NC_052153.1, forward strand.
TGTCTCCTGCAATTCCTCCCAATCGGGGCCTTCTTCCTCATCTAGTTGCTTCCCAAAAGTATCTTGGAAGCCATTCTGCACTGAAAGGAGAGATTGCAGTTCCGCAATCTGCTTTCTACACTTTGCATGGTCTACTGAGCTTTGTCTTTGCTCAGTGGTGGCAGAATGGAGTGCTCGTAAAGCTGCCTTCAGGTCGCTGCATTGCTTTTGCAAAGCCTCTACCTGCTTCTTGGTTTCCTCTCTTATCAAGACTGCGCGCTGCATATCCTGATAGGCCTTTTCATATTGTGTTTGGGAGCTGCTTAAGTGCGCCAGACAAGACCGGTGTGCCTTCTTGGCATCATCCACCTCTACATCTTTTGCTGCAAGCCTCCTTCTTAACTCCATATTCTCTCTTTCTATGTCACTGACATCCACTTTACTCCTTCTGTTTCTCTCCTCTAAATCTGCACGGAGCGTCCTGACGACGTCCTCTGTGCCTTGCAATTGTGCCAAGCAGGACACGATTGCCATCGGCATACGTGCTTTTCCTAGAATCCTTTTGTGAATTGCACTCGGGTCCTCCCACCAAGTATGTCCTATACTCCCGGGGCCTGTTTCCTCATTCGAACAGAATTCGCTCCAAAGGGGCCATCCCTTCCCTTTGAGGTACTTTCTGATCTCTTGTTCCCAAACGGGACACGTTCCTACTCTGCTGCTGGTCGCTGCGACCACGAATTCCTGGGGGTGCATGAAGCGTTCCATTGCCTGCATGGCCATCTCTCCTATCTTAATGCTCTCTCTCAAATTTAGAACAAGGGGATGCTAAGGCGGTGTTATAAATATGGGTACGGCTTTAGCTAATTTCCGAAGTATAAACTCCCGACAGTTTTTTTCGCAACAAATCTCTCGGTTTTACCATATAACCCTGTTAGTTACGCATGCAAAAACATACTTCCGAATTACGAGGATTGATGTGAACTACTTGAACACTTGTGGTTTTTCCTTTTCCCAATTGGATTTCTGATTCAAATTGCTGGGTTCTCTCGGAGTGGGGGGCCACTTCTAGTCGAGTCCCGGAGGAGTCGCCACTAAATGTTGCTCGTTCTGGTGAGTGCGCTAAACACTCAATTGGCTCTGTTTTATTCCTTAGCTCTAGAGTCGCCAGGTATCCTTATGATACCGCCATGAGGTTCAAGTTCAGATCAATGACTCAATACATCAGTTAGTAAGGTTCAATCAAACACGTTTATTATTTACACAGTAAATCGATACTTATGCAACTAATACTAGCGGACTAAACTATTCCTACCACTATAAGCCAATACTTATCTTCGATAAGGGAACCCACTGGATCAGGGAACAATGGCCTCTTGTTCTGTCCTGAGACTGCAGGCTTCCCAGTTGGTACGGGCTAAGGGGTCAGGAGTGTCTATTCTCGTGGCGAGCGTTGGTTGGACACTTACTTGTCGGTGTAGCTGTTGACCAGGCCTCTCCTTCTCACGTTCAAGTTCTTAGAGAGCTGCTGCAAAGGTGTTCTACTGGGAGGGCCGGCTAAGAGAGCGAATTATACTTGGGACCTGACTTTTATAGGTCACAGGGGCTTCGCGCCCATCTGGGTGGACTCTATACCTGCTTGCAATCGATTGGACCTCATACCAATCAATTGGTTTGAATTCCCCAATACTGGGGCTGTTTACCGATCGCTGGGCGGTTCTTGGGGCTGTTTGTAACTTATTGTTTCAGACTCCCGTTGGCACCGGGAAGTCTGACCTGCCATAGAATGCCCCAATTGTAGCTAATCGTTGTATCCATTGTTCCCAGGGATCGCTTCATTAATATGCAAACTGCTGGTTTCGGTGCTGTCTGCTTTCTTTGCAGCCAGAATATACATGAACTTCTGCAAACTGCTTGTCTCTTTATAATTGTCCAGTTTTCCCTGCAACCTTTGTAAATCGCCATTTTGGGTCGGGAAGTGGCCAACTTCGGTGGCTACAATTGCTTTTGCAGAGAGCCAGCATGGACACAACTAGTTGAATGGCCACCTCTGCTGTAACCTTTCAATGATTCTATGCAAACGTGGTGGTCCTCAACTAGATGATGCAGAATATGGAGGAACTTTGCATCCTTCCCAGAGGCTCCATGACCATGGTCAAAATATTAAACGGCACATTATGTGGAGGACATAAAACTGTTAAGATTCATGATTGATCATAGATCATTGAATTTACAGTGCAGAAGGAGGCCATTCGGCCCATCGAGTCTGCACCGGCTCTTGGAAAGAGCACCCTACCCAAGGTCAACACCTCCACCCTATCCCCACAACCCAGTAACTCCACCCAACACTTAAGGGAAATCTTTGGACACTAAGGACAATTTATCATGGCCAATCCACCTAACCTGCACATCTTTGGACTGTGGGAGGAAACCCGAGCACCCGGAGGAAACCCACGCAGACACGGGGAGGATGTGCAGACTCCACACAGACAGTGACCCAAGCTGGAATCGAACCTGGCACCCTGGAGCTGTGAAGCAATTGTGCTATCCACAATGCTACCGTGCTGTCCTGAAGGTAGACTAAAGGAATAAAAATGGATTTAAATAATTTACGCTTTGGTTTTTGGAGCAGGAGAAAGCATAGTGGTAATGATGTAAAAAACATATTTGGTTTGAAAATGGGTTGTGAGCAGATAACAAAATAAAAAGAGCCGTTTAATTATGCTTCATAAATTGAGAAAGTACTTCGCTGAATGAAGCATGTAAAATTAATGGGAAAGACAGGCTTTCAAAACAACTTTATAGAGAGCATCAAGCCAAAGCAAAGTTGATAATTTACATAACATTATCGGGAGTAATTAGACATGGAAAAAATCAACCAGAACTTTCAACATTATTCTGCATTGATTATGACAGTCCAGAGAACGTGGATGGAGACAAAGTCATAAAGGTGGAAAACAATCTAATGTACAGTAATGATTGCTGATATAAATAATATTACAAGAGCCTCCTGACGGAAATGCTACTGTCTCAAAGATAAAGGACTTGCCAAATTAGATCTTGGGATGCTCAATATGAAAATTGAGCAAGGAGATTAAATTGCTTACTAGGGCAGTCTATAAACATCAAGAGGTTAAATGCAGGGGCGCGTAAATAACAGGAGGATTGGGTTTGCTGAACTACAACCCAGCCAGCAGCAATAGAGAACAGTGGAATCCCTGTGCAATCTTAGCATTAGAATGATTTACATGTAGCTTTATATAAGTATTATGTATCTGTGTTGAGTATGGTGAAGCATGATTTGGGTCGAGAAAGAGTACAGGGGGATTGTGGTACAGTTGAACAATTTAGCATTGGGGTGAAGGGGTAGGAGATATTAGTGAATTTAGCGGGGTTAAAAGTCGATGAATGCCTAGGGTTTTAAAAGTGGATAAATGCCCAGACGAGATGTATCCCAGGCTGCTGTGGAGAGCAGAGGAGATGCTCTGACATTAATTTTCAAATCCTCTGGCCACAGGAGAAGTACCAGTGGATTGGTGGACCGCAAATGTGATACCATTATTCAAGAAGGGACGTGGGGATAAACTAGGTAATTACAGCTGAGTGAACTGAATATCAGTGGTAGGGAAATTATTGGAAAAGTTCTGAGGGACAGAATTAATCTCCACTTGGAGAGGCAAGACTAATCAAGGATAGCACAAATTTGTCAGGGGCGATCATGTCCAAAAGCAAATTACTGCGGATGCTAATATCTGAAACCAAAAAGAGAGAATGCTGGAAAATCTCAGCAGGTCTGGCAGCATCTGTAAGGAGAGAAAGGAGCGAACATTTTGAGTCCAGATGACCCTTTGTCAAAGATAAAATTGGATCCCATTGCTTGCCATTTTAACACAAAATCCTGCTCCCATGCCCACATGTCTGTTCTTGGCTTGTTGCAATGTTCCAGTGAAGCTCAATGCAAAGTGGAAGAACAGCATCTCCTCTTCCAGTTGGGCATGCTACAACCTTCCAGCCTCAACATCGCATTCAACAACTTCACATGAATAGCTCTACCACACCTCGGACCCTTTGTTGTCATTCCATTTCATTTTAATTGTCTTTTACCTTTTATTTATTTCTTTATATATATATTCCCCCCCTTTCTTTACTTCTTTTCCCCTTTTCTTTCCCCCTTTTCTCATTTTACCTCTCTCCCACCCATGTTTCTGCCACAGCTTACCCTCCGATCTTGGTTTCTCTGCTGTTTGGCCTTTCACACCTTGAACTTGTGTCCCCTCCTAACGGACCCTTCAACTAAGGGGAATAGTGCTCCGTATCTACCCTGTCTATGTCCCTCATAACCCTGTACACCTCAATCAGGTCACCCCTTAGTCTTCTCTGCTCCAGTGTGTAAAAAGAAAAATCAAGCCTATCCAACTTCTCTTCATAATTCACATGTTCCATCCCAGACAACATCCTGGTGAATCGCCTCTACGCCCGCCCAGTACAATCATAGACTTCCTATCATGTGATGACCAGAGTTGCACACACTACTCCAGCTGTGGCCTCACCAAAGTTCTATACAACTCCACCATACATAGATACATAGAAAATAGGAGCAGGAGGAGGCCTTTTGGCCCTCCGAGCCTACTCCGCCATTTATCACGATCATGGCTGATCATCCAACTAAATAGCCTAATTCTGCTTTCTCCCCATAGTCTTGGATCCCATTCTCCCCAAGAGCTATATCTAGCCGCCTCTTGAATATATTCAATGTTTTAGCATCAACTACTTCCTGTGGTAATGAATTCCACAGGCTCACCACTCTTTGGGTGAAGAAGTGTCTCCTCATCTCTGTCCGAAATGGTTTATCCTGAAACCTCAGACTGTGACCCCTGCTTCTGGTCACACCCATCATTGGGAACATCTTCCCTGCATCTACCCTGTCTAGTCCTGTTTGAATTTTATAACTCTCTATGAGATCCCCCCTCAATCTCTCCTCATATGACAGTCCCTCCATCCCTGGAATCAGTCTGGTAAACCTTCGCTGCACTCCCTCGAGAGCAAGAACATCCTCAGAGAAGGAGACCAAAACTGCACACATAGTCCAGGTGTGGCCTCACCAAGACCCTGTTGCAGCAACACATCTCTGCTTAGGTACTACCTCTCACAATGAAGGCCAACATACCATTAGCCTTCTTTACCGCCTACTGCACCTGCATGCTTACCTTCAGCGACTGGTGAAACAAAGACACCCAGTTCCCGCTGCACACTCCCCTCTCCCAATTTACAACCATTCAGTTAGTAATCTGCCTTCCTGTTTTTACTTCCAAATGAATAACTTCACACTTCTCCAAATTATATTGCATGACCTCCCTACTTTTGTAATCTATGCCTCGATTGATTTAAGGCAAGTGTCCTATATGCCTTTTTCACCACCTAAAAATTTGTCTCTAAAACTTTCATTAATTCACTGAAATAATAATGATCTTTATTATTGTCACAAGTAGGCTTACATTAACACTGCAAAGAAGTTACTGTGAAAATCCCCTAGTTGCCACATTCCGGCGCCTGTTCGGGTACATAGAGGGAGGATTCAGAATGTCCATTTCACCTAACAAGCACGTCTTTCGGGACTTGTGGGAGGAAACCGGAGCACCCGGACGAAACCCACGCAGACACTGGGAGAATGTGCAGACTCTGCACAGACGGTGACCAGGGCCGGCTCACGGTACCGGCAACTCGGGCAGTCGCCCGGGGCGCCATGTGCTAGGGGGCGCCATCAACGAGTGCGTGACCGGCGTCAGAGACCTGCCGACAGAGAGACCGGCCCGCCGATCGGTGAGTCCCGATCATATACCAGGTCACTCCGGCCCCCCCCCGACCCGACCCGACCCCCCCCCCGCCCCCGACCCGACCCCCCCCCCGCCCCCGACCCGACCCCCCCGCCCCCGACCCGACCCCCCCCCGCCCCCGACCCGACCCCCCCCCCCCCGACCCGACCCCCCCCGACCCGACCCGACCCCCCGACCCGACCCCCCCCGACGGGCGCCGAAGTTCAGCTTGCCCGGGGCGCCAGCAACCCTAGGGCCGGCGCTGACGATGACCCAAGCGGGAATCGAACGTGGAACCCTGGTGCTGTGATGCAACAGTGCAAACCACTGTGCGACCGTGCCGCCCACTGGCCAACTGAGGTGAGAAATATTGCAACCTTTAGGCCTTCCGGCGTCTGATTAGCCATTTAAAAACAATTGGAATCTTTCTTCATATGAATTGCATGTTTCATAATCCTCATTAAATACGTCAATGGCGCCTGTTCTCAACATTCTTTTGGATCCTGGCTCCAAGGGTCTATGCTTCCTCTCCTGTGTTGGAACGTATGGCGCAAACAATCCCTTGAACAAGCAACTAGGAAATCTTTCCCTTTTATGCCTGAGTATATTGACTTTTCTACCAAATAGTAGCCAGTACAGAGTGGGCAGACTCGAAATCCCCGCAGCCCGTGTCGCTTCATCACGTGCATGGTCCCTGCAGCCCAGACCCCACGCGCTTCAACACCAGCAAATCTTCCCCGACTCTTGGTGTTACTCACAGTTGCTGCCGAAAACCTTTGTTGAACCTCTGCATTGGTGGCAGTGCTTCACTTGACATCTGTGCGTCCGGTACTGAGAATCTTTAGTTGTTCCTGATTCTGTCACACAATTTGTCACCGAAATCATCTTCCCAGTGGATTTTATTTATTTTTTTGCCTCAAAAATCATCGGTAGTTTTCTATCCTGGTATATTTCTTTTATTGCCACAAAGAGAAAATGTAAGGAGGTGCCCACATTCTTGTAAAAACACAATGAGAGATTTTATACATTCAAGATGGTGAGCTGCTCCAAGCCCACGCAAACACTCTTCTGACATCACTACATGTCACGTGATGCAGAACCAGCCAGAATGTATTTCCAGATATAAAGCACCAGATCAAACTCATTTTTGGAATGAGTCTGGCATCTGCTCCAGTGAAAATGCTCCTTCCCTGAAGGAGGTGAAAGTTAGCTATAAATAGTGCTGCATAGCTGGGACTTGTGTTTGCCTTTTATGATTTTGTGACCCTTGCGCGGGCACGCAGTGACTCAACAGCATGCTTCTTGCTTGCCACACGTTGCAATCATTTAAATAAGCAGACAGCACAAAATGTGTGAGCTGCCTGCATCAGTCGCAAAGGTGCAATTTAATCGCCGATTCCAACCTTTGTGCCCGTTTTGGTTCTGGTCGAAGTTTGTGATCGATAAATAAATATTAATTAGTTCTAAAAAATCTGTTTCCAAGGTTGGGATTGTGTAGTAGGGAGAATCTAGAACTAGGGGGTACTATTCACTAACAAGAGGGTGCCCATTTAAGACAGATGAGGAGAAATATTTTCTCTTGAGGGCAGTGAGTCTTTGAAACTCCTTCAAAAGACGGTGAAGTAGAGTCTTTGAATATTGTAAAGACAGAGCTGGATAGCTGATTTTATTGGATAGCGGAGAAGGCTCCAGGGCCAAGTGGATTACTGCTCCTAATTTGACTGCTGCTCCTAATTTGTATGTTCGTGTATGTTTAATGTAATGAAGAAATTCTAAATGCTGTAGCATTGTTGGATTTAAGGCTTTAACTCAATAATGAAAATGGCAGAAAAGTAATTGTTTGGGCGCAAATCATTTTGATTCTAATTGCCTTGATTTAATTAAACAAATGCCAGTATGCAACAATTCAATGGGTAAGTATTTTAATAAGAAAAATACTTTCATTTATATAGTGCCTTTTATGATCTCACGAGATCTCAAACTATTTGCTTTTGAAGTATAGTCACTCTTGGAGGAAACGCAGCAGCCAATGTACAGATATCCATGATTAAATCATCTGTTTAAAAGATTATGGCCCGATCTACTGGCCGTATTGTGGCCGGTAGATACCGGGAGATACGTCTTCCGGGATCTACCCAGCTTGTCACGCCTTGCAAAATCTAACTTGATCTCACAAGACGCCACGATCTGAACCCCGCCCATTGTGAGCGGGATCATTATTTTGCAAATCTGCACATGAGAATGAGGCAGCCAGCCTCACTCTAATATGCCCTCCCCTGATCTACCCGAGTCATTGGGATCTAACCCCTTCACTTTGGAGACTTCGAGCGAGTACCATTCAGTGCTGGTCCCCACAAGCGAGGACCAGGCAGAGGCCCCCAGATAGTTGCCCTCTGGCACTGCTAATGAATTTTGTGTTCAAATTTGTCAGGTGTAATTTGAAACTTCCTGACTGATAAGCATGATTGCTTAACAACTGAATCATGGCTGATACTAATGATTAAAGTTCAAGTCCAAATGTCAGTGCTTGTACGGTACCTCCTTGCTGTTGGTATTAATGTCAGGCATAGCCTGACCATATAAATAAGCAGTTTGCTGATCGAGCACAAACAGGAGCAAGTTCTTTAGTGAATTGCATCAGTCGGAATTTCTGTGTCCTTCAGAAATGGCATTTTACAGACAAAGAAATGTTTGTGATCCCCAAGCGTAAATGGTTTCCTTGACTAAAAGGACTTTAACTGTCTGAGCAGGACCTCCAGTGACGAGATGTGCTGAGCGGATGTACATCAGGTGGCTCTCCTCCAGACAATAGGAAATAGGAGCAGAATTAGGCCACTCAGCCCATCGAGTCTGCTCCACCATTCAATCATTGCTGATATTTTTCTCATCCTCATCCTCCTGCCTTCTCCCACATAACCCCTCAAGAACCTATCCATCTCTATTTTAAAGACACTCGGTGATTTGGCCTCCACAGCCTTCTGCGGCAAAGAGTTCCACAGATTCACCACCCTTGGGCTGAAGAAATTCCTCCTCATCTCTGTTTTAAAGGATCGTCCCTTTAGTCTGAGATTGTGTCCTCTACTTCTAGTCTTTCCTGCAAGTGGAAACATCCTCTCGCTGACCCATTTCGCTGCTCAAATGTAGATGCACAGGTCCTGGCCAAGAGACTGGAGAACTGCATACTAGACGTGGTCGCAGAGGCCAGATGGGCTTTGTCAAGGGTAGACGGCGAACTGTGAACATCAGGCAGCTGCTAAATGTAATAATGAGAGAACACCAGAGGTGATCTTCTCCCTGGGCGCAGAAAAGGCCTTCTTCGACAGAGTCGAGTGGAAGTACCTCTTGGGTACTGAAGCGGTTTGGGCTAGGGACGCGCTTCACCTCCATGGGTGAAACTCCTGCACAACCCCCCCAAGGTGAGCATTTGGACCAATGCCACCAGTTCTGAATACTTCCAGTTGCACAGAGGCACAAGGCAGGGATGCCTGCTGTCCTCACTCCTGTTTTCCTTGACAATCAACCCTGGCGATCGCTCTGCGAGACACAAAAAGCTGGAAGGGCATCCAAAAAGGGGGGAAGAGTGCACAAAATGTCATTCTATGCAGTTGACCTGCTCCTTTACGTCTCGGACTCACAGAATGGCCTGAAAGCAATAATGCAGCTACTGGAAGGGTTCGGAGCCTTCTCGGGCTACAAACTCAACCTGGACAAGAGCGAGGCATTCCTGGTGAACCCAAACGGGAGAGGGACAGAGCTGGAGGGACGACCGTTAAATTAGCCCAAAACAAATGGCGATCCAGGTAGCCCATGACTGGCCGAGTAAGTAAAAAAAGGACCTACAGAGATGGGATGCACTCCCGCTTTCCCTGGGCGGGAGGGTGCAGATGATCCAAGATGAATGTAATGCCGAGATTCCTCTTTCAGTTTAGACCCATACCAATCTTCATCCCCAAGGCCTTTTTCCACAAGGTCGATAAAATGATCATGGTGTTTGTGTGGGTGGGCCCAAGGATTCCTAAGTCGACACTGCAAAGGAAAATATGGGCGGTCTGGCCCTACCGAGTCTACAATACTACCACTGGGCAGCCACAGCCGAGAGGGTGAGGGGATGGATACGAGAACCCAACATGAAATAGGGTGAGGCTGGAGGAATCCTCCTGCAAGGGAATGACCCTCCGGGCACTTGCCACGGCAGCACTCCCCCCACCTGCCCAGTGGTGGTAGCCACCCTGAAGACATGGAACCAAATGAGGCAGCATTTCATTTGAACAAAGATGGCCGCCCATCTGCGGCAACCACAAATTCCCACCAGCCATGCTCGATGGCACCTTTCCTTAAACAAAAAATATAAGAGACTGGACCGGGGACGCTAGCAGTCGGGGACTTTTACATAGGAGACAGACTCGCGACCCTGTGCAAACTGACGGAAGACCTGGAACTACCAACAGGACAGGAACTCGGGAATCTTCAAATTAACACTTTTTCCGCAAGGAGATGGCAAGGTACCCCAGGGCCCCGTGAGACACACTACTAGAGGAACTAATAATCATGGACAATAAGGAGGGAGAGAACTGTGGGAACATGTACGGAGGTTACTTGATATGGCAGCGCAGCCACTGGACGAAGCCAGGCGAAAGTGGGAAGACGAACCGGGGACGGAAGTGGATTCGGGGCTTTTGCTTCCTGAATCACACGCCAGAGAATCCTGCTTGGCTGGTGATCAGCAGCACCATCCACAGCTGCAGACTGGCTGGGAGACCTGTCTGAATTTCTCCACCTGACAAAAAGATCAAATACACCATCCAAGGGACGGACGAGGGCTTTCACGAAGTGTGGGGGCCATTCATCAGCTCTTCCAAGACCTATTCGAGACCAGTAGCAACTAGGGAGAGGAAGGGGAAGGAGGGAAACAAATGAGGACACACACAGGGGCAAGGAGAGAGGAGGGAGCCCATGGGAATCACAGAAGGAAGCGAGGTGGAGAAAGGGAGGAGGGAAGGGCCACACAGCCCCCACCGACCCCACAAAGACATCAACTAAAACCGTGACAGATGGGGGCAAAACACAGTATGAGAAGGGCAGGGCAGAAACCAGCATCAAGAGGGAAAATTAAATGATCAGAGGGTGAGGCAGACTGGGGGACCATATGTAAAAAGCTCTGTAAATAATAAATGAATTACTATGTAAATACCAAGTACACTATAGGTTGAACTGTTACTCTGTAAACACAGGAAAAACTGGAAAATACCAATAAAAATATTTCAAAAAAAGTAAAATAAAATAACTGACCGGCAATTTGGTAAGGTATGTTACAGCTAGAATCAACATCTGGGCTTCAAGGAGTTGCAATTGATACATTTAGGAATTCAAAAATTAAAATTTGCCATGTTTGGCTTCTACAATATGCTGAGGTTCGTTGTAATCTTTGTGCCTGCTAACCTCCTTCATATAGAGACAGAAGCTAACAGAGGGTAATGGGACTTACAACTGAAGGATATTAAATCTTCTATTCAGCTTATTTGTCTGCACCTCCTTGAAAGGATCTGTATCTCATCTCTGAGCATAGGAACACGGGAAGAGAAGTCGGCCCCCCTGTACAGCTACTCAGTGAGATCACGGCTGATCTGTATTGTAACTCCAACTACCTGGCTCGACTCCAAATCATTTTATAGCTCCATCAAAAACCTATCGATTTCAAATCATTTGTTGTTTTTTGTGGGTGAGTTGCACATTTCCACCACCCTTTAAGAGAAGAAGTGTTTCTTAACTTCTCTCCTGGATGATCTGACTCTGATTTATGTCCCTTGTTCTAAATTCCCCACCACAAAAAGTGTTCATCTCAATCTTCTTTATCAATTCCTTTCAAAAGCCTCAAACAGTGCGGTACAGTGGTAAGTACTGCTGCCTCACAGCGCCATGGGCCCTAGTTCAATTCCAGCCTTGGTCACTGTGCGGAGTTTGCTCATTTTTCCCGTGTCTGCGTGGGTTTCCTCCGGGTGCTCCGGTTTCCTCCCACAGTCCAAAGATGTGCAGGTCAGGTGGAGTGGCTATGCTAAATTGGCCCTTAGTGTACAAAGATGTGCAGGTTAGTTTACAAGGTTATGGTGATAGGACAGGGTGGGTCCTAGGTAGGGTGCTCTTTCGGAGGGTCTATTAATCACCCCTTAATATTCTGTACCTCAGGGAATACAAGCCTAGTTTGTGTAATCTCTCCTCACAATCTGAAACTTGGAGCCCTTCCTTGTAGCATTCAGGTGAATGTGTGCAGCATTCCTTCCAAGGTCTATATATCATTTCTATCAGACTAAATGTTGCAAACTTTCACCTTAATGACATCCAGCCACTTTCTTTGAAATTACAGAACGTGTGCATTGCAACCATTCGTTTATTACTCAGTGTCTTTAGAAACTGATACATGAGAGGTAATTTTATAAGGCTTTGCCGTGGGCCTTTTCGATTTAAGCAGAGATCAGACAAAAGGCTCTAACACCATAGCATCAGGTTTGTAAACCCTGCTCGCTGTTCCAGAGTCACCATGCCAATAGCTGAGCCCTGACGAGTTTAATCTGTGGCTCATGCTTAACATTGTTGTAGGTTACTAAACAACACCATTGTTTTTATATCATTATCGTGTACACAGCTGTGTCTGAGTCTGAATTGAGCACAAGTTAAGGCCAACCTGGCCTTGCAATTAATTTAAATGTGAAATATGATATGCTTCATTCTGAAGCCAGTCTGTAAAAGTCAACGAGCTTATTGCTTCATGCACTTTATAGGTTTGTGTTTTAATGGATCAGAAAGGAGTTGTGTGCCGAGACTGCAGAGCGGCCACAAAGGCTCTTGATGTCCAGGCTCCATTTTGAGCTGTGAGCCTGAGCTTCCATAGCTTTTTATTAAAGCAGTAAAAAATATATACAAGGCCAAACGGTACAAACACTAATTTTGTGTTGGAGAAACAGGGTACCCTCCCCTCAGTACCAACGTACGGGATTGGGGGGGGGGGGGGGTGGAGGGGGTGGATACTCTGATTACTAAAACACATTTCTACAAAAAACAAATGGTACAAGCACTAAACTTTGCGCTGGAGAGACCAGATACCCTCGCCTCTGTACCAACAGAAGGGAAAGGAAGGGGGGTGGTGGGGGGAGAGAGAGGGCATTGGGGTGTTGGCGGAAGGGGGGGGGGCAATAGGGCACTGCCTGAACTATCTACGGAACCAGAAAAACAGAAGAACCTTCAATTATGATGTGCCAGATTCTGGGAGTCCCCCAGAGGGGGTGAGGGGCGACACCGTATCAGGCACGAGTGAGCCCCGCACCCTGCTACAGAGCGTCTCGTGCACCTTTCCTGACACTGGGCGGCTGACAGTCTTCGGACAGTCGACCTCCGGGCCCAAATCCTCCACCACACTGAGTGTGGCGGGCAACACGTGCCCAGCAACCAACCCAGGGATTGCCTTGATCCTGCCACCGGGATCATCGACAGGTGGGATCTCCTCTTGCTTTTGATCCTTAATATGAAAACACCTTTCATCTGTTTCGCTGATCCTGGCAACATGCAATCATTCTAATGAGTGTCAGCATTTAATAGCTGCTCAACAGTTTACATCGCTAGCTGCACACAATCACTTTGATCAAATAAAGCTATTTATTGGAGCACAGTTGTTAGCCACAAATATTTTCAACAAATTTTAACCCTCAAGTTTCAAATCAAATCGGATACTTCCTGGTTAAATAGCTAATTATTATTAAATTATTCATTTTAAATTAACCTTGACAGTACAATCATAATGCATTGAAATCTATCTACATTCTGATTGAAGACTCAATGAGGGACAAATCTTAATTTATTTTTTATTGGTTTTTTTTTATATAAATTTAGAATGCCCAATTCTTTTTTTCCCAATTAAGGGGCAATTTAGTGTGGCCAATCCACTTAATCTGCACATCTTTGGGTTGAATGAGGGAAAAATATAACTTGCATTTATATAGTCTCTTTTACAACCTCAGAACATCCTGAGGTGCTTCACAGCTGGTTAGGTGGCATGGTAGCAAAGTGGTTAGCACTATTACTTCACAGCGCCACAGTCCTGGGTTCGATTCCCACTTGGGTCACTGTCTGTGCGGAGTCTGCGCGTTCTCCCCGTGTCTACGTGGGTTTCCTCCGGGTGCTCCGGTTTCCTCCCACAAGTCCCGAAAGATGTGCTTGTTAGGTGAATTGCACATTCTGAATTCTCCCTCTGTGTACCCGAGCAGGTGCCGGAATGTGGCGACTAGGGGCTGTTCACAGTAACTTCATTGTAGCAATAATGTACTTGTGACAATAATAAAGATTATTATTATTGATTACTTTTATAAGTACAGTTGTTTTGTAGATCAATTCAGCAAACAATCTGCCACAGCAAGATCCCACAAACAGTAATGCGATCATCTGTTTCCTGATGATGCTGACTGAGAGATGAATATTGGACTAGATAGTGGGAGAATTCTTTCTTCAAATAGATCCATGGAATTTTTTATGCCCACCTGAGAGGGCCTCAGTTTAACATCTCACCTGAAAATGGCACATATGACAGCATTCCCTCAGTATAGCATTGTCTTATCACCTATCAAGCTATGTGAATGACTCTATGGGTGCCCAGGAGACAATTAATAATATTCCAGACAATGGTTGATTAAGAATAACTCATGGAATTGGCGATCTATGACGGACGTGGTTTAAAATTTGTTGGGAGATGGGAACAAGAGCATAGGAACAAAGTGTTTGATCTCTGATTGGAATGAAGTGTCAAGCATTGTCTCCCCATGGAGATCTCTTATGGGCTTCAGTTTTTCACCACATATAATTAATGTCCTGGATGAAGGAATGGACCATTGTCTATCAAAGTTTCCAGATTACACTAGGCAAGAGGACACTGTGGGCGCGATTCTCTAGCCTGGTTTTGCTTGAGTGAGAGTGCAACGAGGCCACTGAATAATGGGAGAGGCCAACAACATAAAATGCGCCGGGCGCCAAACCGTTGCGATGCAATCGGCCCACTCTCGTAGGCGAAATCGGGATGCCGTTGTAGCGTGGGCAAGAAACCAATTTCCACCACTTAAGCCCTATTACCATACAATTAACTGGAGCCACCCCATATCCAATGGCCTCCCGCGATCCAGCAGCCTCCTCAGCAAGTGGTTACGCAGGTGCCGATTAGTACTCCTTTGTAAAAACATGAACTTGGCTAATGTGCTGCTGAGGAGGTGAGCAGCCATCTTCCCTCACAGGCAGTGAGCCCGGGGCTGCTGGGCATTCTGCCCCTGTGCTCGGGGGAGGGGGGTAGGGGCAGTAACCTGGGGGTGCAGACCCGGTTGGGGGTGGGCCGGAATGGGAGTATCGGGGCTGGGGAGGTTGCAGCTGGTGGGGGTTAGACTGCGCGCGGGTCCTCCACGCCAAACCCTGGATCATGTGTTCCCATTCCTAGGACAACCCTAGTCCCTGTCTGATTGCCCAATGATTACCCAGAACTTCAACTGACCGCAGAGGCATCTGGCCATCAGCTGAAGGCTATTGCTAATAGGAAATTGGCAATCGTGGTTAAGAGAGCACTCCACGATCCCAAGTGGATCCCTGTGGGTGGGTCATATAACATGTGGGGTTCATTACCGAGCATCCCAATCACACCTTGATGCATGGATACTGTACTTGAACAATACGGGAGGCAACGCCACAGACGCAGCGTTCAACCTTTGATCATCCAGAAGATGAGCCCCAGCTCCGGGCACATGTCTGCAGCTGGGTGCGTGGGTAAGGCTTGTCGGGTGAGGGCACGAGGGGGGGAGGTGCCATGTCGGAGTGAAATGGGGCTGGTGGTCGGCCTGCACCACGGAACAAAGTGTCAGAGGCGTCCTACTGGTTGTGGTGAGGATTCCTCATAAAAGCGTACACTACTGCCCCACTCCTGATGATGCCACCCCACTATCCCCCCCCCCCCCCCCCCCCCCCCCCCGGCCAATGCACATTCCACTCCTTAACCCCCGCCTACCCCTGCTCCCCCGTGCCATCTCGGTGATCTTCGACATGCTTGGCCTCCCTTGCTCTACCGCTACATCTAGTCATATCCCCAGGATGCACATCATAGGTGGAGGCAGCCAGCTGCTTACCTCATCCCGTGACCTTTGATGTCATGGCGGGCATCCTCTGGGGACTCGGGGGCCAAGGGCCCCTGCGCACTTGACAGTGGCACATGCAAAACCATGCTATCCTGTTCAGGATGCTGGCCGGCGCAGAGTGCGAGACAGTGGTGGAACCTGGGTGAGCTGTGGCCACCGTCTCCAGTCCACAGGATGGGTCCGGGTTGCCACCCTGTCCCGTCCCCCCCCCCCCCCCCTCCTCCCACTCGTTGCTCATAGGGGGGAAGGTTTCGGGAGGGGGGTGTCAATACATGAATGCGGCCTGGTGTAGGTCGTTGACCTTATTGCGGCACTGGAGGCCAGTCTTCCTGGTCACGCTTCCCGAGCTGGCGGCCAATGTCACCTCATCCCAGGAAACAGCCAACGGGACTTTAGAAGAAAAATTATCTAAATTGACTGAAGAAACTGGGTTAAATTGGCTAAAAGTATTACCCATGCCGCAGTTTCACATGCGGGTGACTCCACATTCACGGACCGGACTGTCAGCTGCAGAGATAGTCTATGGTCGGCCAATGAGGACTCCCTGGGATGCCAACGAAAAACCGCTGGAGGGCGTAGACCTCCATGTGATGGGTGAACAAATGCAGAACTATTTAAAGCAATTAACACTTTCTCTGAAGTTTCTCCATTCACAGGTGAAACAGGCTCATCTCCCAGGGACAACAGGGACAGCCGTCTCTTGATATCCAGTAATCAAACCCGGAGATTACGTATTGGTGAAAAATTGGGACAGAAAGAAACTAGGACAACGCTGGAGTGGACCTCTCCTGATACTACTGACGACACCAACTTAGGTCAAGCTTGAAGGACGTTCCGGTTGGATACATTTATCCGATTGCAAGAAGATAGTCTCCAACGCAGACGAGAACCCAGGATGACGATCTTCATTATAATTTTTGGACTCTCTGGACTATGATGGGAAAACTGGTCAACTACTGGGTACAATGTAAGAAAAGCTGACTTCGCATGACATAAAGCCTGAATAAGATCAGAGAAGGTCAAGCTGATCCGAAATGCCTGGACTCCGTAAATTCTGATAAGACTAAACTCATCATAACCCAAAGCAGTCTAAATATGACAAGATAAGGTCAGGAAGAAACAAATCTCCTCCGACTCCTAAACATTCCATCAAAGGACAAAATAATGATCTGAGTGACGGGACAGAGTCCTGAAAGGTCAGCAAGGTGATGCCTGTTTTATGATGTTGCTTATGTTTGTACTTCTGATCGAATTCCTGATCAAGCTGTAGTCATGTAATCCTGATTCTGATAATGTATAAATACTGAGCTAATTTTCTGTGAAAGCGCGAACTTGGGAAGGAATCCGCAGTGACATTAACTGCGCTCTGACCTCAAGTTTCAGCCATAAACTGCAGTCTGTTCATAAATACAGTCTTGTTATGTTTTCTTAACGAGCATTGTTGAATCTTTGTATCACAATCCAGAAGCGGGAAAAATATTGACTTCTACAGCCTAGCGCCGGGAAACTTGCGCCAGTTCCTGCTTGCTGCCACACTTAGAAATCTTTCCAGAGAATCGTGCCCGGTATGTTGTGTGGAGCAGAAGGTTAGAAAAAACTAATAGATTAATTGAATGGGTAAAAGCTGTAGCAGATGGAGTTCAATGTGGGGAAGTGTGAGGTCATCCATGTTGGATCCAAAAATGACAAATCACATTATTTCATATTGCAAGAGGCCACAACTTGTGTAAGAGCAAAGGGAATGACGTGTGACTAAAATTTAGTGACAGGTACATAGTGAATCAAGAAAGCACTTGAAATGCAAAACTGATAAGTTTTGCACTTGAAATGCAAAACTGCAAAGTTGATACCACAGTTGTCTAAAATTCATCTGGAGTAATGTGTTCAGTTCTGGGCACAGAACCTCAAAAAAGAGGAAATACAGTACAGGTTCATCAGAATTATACCAGGGTTCAAAGGGTTAAATTATGAGGACAAGTGACACATTTAGATGTATTCTTGGGTTTTGAAGGCTGATTGACTTGTTTAAATGATAAATGGATTTGGGAGTGGGTATGTAGTGAAGCTGATCCCTCTTGAAAAAAACACTTGCATTAACATTTGTGCCTTTCACAGCTTAATTTGTAAAGCAATTGCAGCCAGACTTGAACCTGCAATCCTCTTCGAGCGTAATTGAGACCCACCAACATCAGATGCCTTACCCATTAGGCCACATGACCCCAACCCCTTTCACAACTTCAGGACATCCCAAAGTGGTTTATAATCAATTAATGAATCAATCACTTCGAAACATGTGGCTACTGCTGTAATGTAGGAAACTCAGCAGCTAATTTGCACACAGCAAGGTCCCACAAATAGCAATGATAATCTTTCTATTTCTTTAGGTATTGACTGAAGGATAAAGATCCGGGATTCCAGAACCAATAGAGCATGTGGGAAATAGGTGATTCAGGAGCAAAATCAGGAAGCACTTTTTCAACAAAGTTTAATGAAGATGTGGAAATCTCTCTCCCAAAAGCACTTGGATCAATTGAAATGTCAAGACTGGGATCGATAAATTTTAATTAGCTAAGACTATCGCAGGATATGAATTAAAGTGTGTAAATAGAGTTTAGCTACAAACCTCCCGTGATCTAATTGAACGGTGGAATAGACTTCAGGGGCTGAATGACCTCCTATGTTCCAGCATGAACCTATCACAAGGATATTAGATGAACCCAGCATGCCATCTAGGTTTAGCTGCAATCAAACCTGGTGTATGTGAAAACTACATTGCCAATTTACACTAGTGT
This sequence comes from Scyliorhinus canicula, assembly GCF_902713615.1. Lineage (NCBI taxonomy): Eukaryota > Metazoa > Chordata > Chondrichthyes > Carcharhiniformes > Scyliorhinidae > Scyliorhinus > Scyliorhinus canicula. The sequence continues at coordinate 49,723,038 of NC_052153.1, forward strand.
TGGGGTTAGAATGGGAAGGTAAATTGATTCCCTATGTAATGAAGCTGAAAAATAATGTTCATTTAAGCACAGGGAATCAAGTCAAAACCCTGTCAAATGAGCTCAAAATGATTAATTAGTGTGAGATAGAGGGTAGGCTTCACTGTTGGCCGATGCCAAAATCGAGAAAGGCGATTTGGCGGACAATCGGTTTTAACCCTGAAATTGTGGCAGACGCCGGGTTCATACCAAATCGCAATGCTCTGTGCCTCGACAGCGCGTTCCACTCCACACGGTAAACACCATTTGCACATCATTATCGCATCTGACCTGGTATTCGCCGGGTCCTTTGTGATTCTCCGCGACTGGGACTGGGGCAGTGCCCAGGCATGGACCGCCAAGTTCGATTTCGACTTGGGTCACTGTCTATGTGGAGTCTGCACATCCTCCCCGTGTGTGCGTGGGTTTCCTCCGGGTGCTCCGGTTTCCTCCCACAGTCCAAAGATGTGCAGGTTGGGTGGATTGGCCATGAAAAATTGTCCAAATTCTATGATTGCCGCAGCCTGCAAGGCAACCATCTTGCTGCGCACCCCACTGAGTATTCACCTTGGACCTGGATCTGCAGAGTGCCACCAGCTGTATGGGTGCCGCATCCCACCATCCCTGCACCCCACCTCTGCCAGACCACCCCCTCAAACTGGCCGTCACCTGCTGGCGGGGCATCACATGGCTAGCCCAAGGGCAATAGCCACAGTTGCCTCTAAAGGGGGGTGCCGGATCAGGGGCCATGGAGCGTACCACTGGCATTGGCAAGGCCAGCTGGCAGCAGGGATGGGGGCCAGGGCAAGAGGCTCCCATGATGCCGGGCACCGACAGGGCCATTGGTGCGGAGATGGGGGGGGGGGGGCACATGTTGGGCAGAGACTGTAACCTGATGGAACTGGTTGGGCACGGAGGTACGCACCATGCTAACATGCCGGCCTTTCCCCCTCCAAAAAATATTGGAATTCCTTTTAGTCACCGCAGCTCTGGGGGATTTACAGCAGCTGTACGAGCTGGAGCTGCTCGAGGAGGAGGAGGAAGCTGCAGCAGCGGAGCATGCTCCAGAGGAACAGGAGACAGCCACTGAAGATGGAGAACCGGCCCACCCAACAGGCCGAGGAGGAGGAGGTAAGGAGACGCCGCATAAGGCCTCATGTGTCTGGCAGCGCCTGTCATTTGAGGACCTGCCGGACTAGACATACCGGAGTTGATGACTCCGGCTGAGCAGGACACAGTGCAACATATCTGCCATGGGGGAGGTCACTTGCTCCCGGTGGCCATCAAGGTGACAGTCACCCTGAACCTCTATGCCATGGTGTCCTTGATGGACTTGGCTGGCATCTAAAAAACATTTATTTTCCAGGATCTTAACTGACACTCGATATTGATTAGTGGTGATCATTCCGGAATGTTCCTTACTTTGTAAGACTGTGTGTTTGCTTTCACTTTTGATCATGAAGCTAGAAGGGCACAGGTCTGATTTCTTTCTCTTACCTGATGACCCCTGACTAAAGACCTGAAGGTATCCAGCCTGGGAGTGTTTAAAGCCTGAAGGTGGAAGCTGGCAGGGAGAGGGAGAGGTGCAGAGGCCTGATTTCTCTCTCCCCTGATGGATTTTTCCTGAAGACCCAGTATAAAGACCTTTCTCTCTGCAGTCAGATTGCACTGCAAGGAAGTTCAGTCCAGCATCAGCTGCAGGCAGGGTGGGTTGTTTGAAAACCCTTCTTAAACTTTCATGTTGAGAACTCTAATCTTATCTCAGTGATGCTGATAGTTAATCTGGTGGAGGTGGAAGCAAATCGTAATTAAACAGACCTGAGGTCTTGCGTGTCAAGGCCTAGGTTAACACAAGTTAAAATGACTCCCCCTGAGGGGATCCCACAGAATGAGAGTCCTGTCTGAATGTTCCAGCCAGAAGAATATTGTTAGCAATTCAACTGGAGGTTTCAACACTCCGCGTACTGGGAAGATGCTACAACTATTTCAATATCAGCAACGAGAACACAAATTTCTCTTTCTTCCATTTTAATTCCTATGATTTTACTGGGGAGAATGGGGCCAGTTTCTTACATGGTTAGGACTCAAGTGCGACAATACCTCAAGGGCAGGGAGCCTGCTCCAGAAGAAGCCACACTGGATGAATCTGTGCCTCAACCACCCTGTCTGCTGTCCTTTAGTCAGGAAGTAGTTCCCACTAGGGACCTTTGCCTGGGCCAGCAGGGCACAAACCCGGCCTTGGATATGGACACAAAATCCTGAGTGCTCTCGGAGCACGTCGGAATTGGAGATGGGCCCCAAACAGGGCAACTTTGGTGTTCCATGTGAAAAAGGTACTTCCCAACATGATACACACCCTCCAGCCTGGCTCCACAGCTGCTAGAAGCACAGCCATAGGTGAAACAGTGAAAGCGACCCCCTCAATAATCCATTGCAGGGGAACTTTGGGACATGGGGGTGGTGCATTATAATAACCCTTGCGAGACCCATGGGGACACCTCAATTAATCTTCCCATGGGACTTGTGGAATACGATCTCCCTCATTTGAGGGAAGAGGCCCGCCAGGCTGGTGCTCGTAAATTCACCTTGGAACAGCCGGCCGGACTGGGACTGGCATGTTCGGTCTTTGAGCTGTAAGCTACGTTCTTTATTTTATGTTGACTGTTAAAATGCTGTTTAATTTACCTTCTTGGGTCTCCTGAGCTTTTATAGTAGCCTAGGGTGGCAGCGGTCACCTCGTGGTGCCTGGAAGACCATTTCTGTTCCTCCTGGCACCATAGAAAGAGAAGTTCTCTCTCTTTTTGTCTCACTCTCTTTCAAATCTGAAATCATTAACCCTCTCCTCAAAAAAAAGAACCCTTCATCCCCTCTATCCCGACAAACAACTGCTCCTTCTCAAATGTATTGTTGCCTCCCAAATCAGTGCCCTACATTCCAGGAATTCCATGCTTGGATCTCTCCAATCAGGTTTCTGCTCCTGCTACAGTAATGATGCAGCGCTTACCAAATGACATCCTTTTTATACAAATTACATCCTTTTTTTTTAATAAAGCGCCACCGTGCTGCCCCCACAAATTACATCCTACGTGTCTGTGACAAAGATGGACTTTCCCTCCTCATCTTTTCAAAGTAGCATCACGGTGGCACAGTGGTTAGCACTGCTGCCTCACAGCGCCAGGGACTCAGGTTCGATTCTGGCCTTGGGTGACTGTGCGGTGTTTGTACGTTCTCCCCCGGTTTCCTCCGGGTGCTCCGGTTTCCTCCCACGGTCCAAAGATGTACAGGTTAGGTGGATTGGCCATGATAAACTGCCCCTTAGAGTGGAAAGGCATGCAGGTTAGGTAGGGTTATGGGGTTCAGGGATAGGGATAGGGTGGGGGAATGGGCCTAGGTAGGGTGGTCTTTCAGAGGGTCGGTGCAGACTGGGTGGGCCGAAAGGCCTCCTTCTGCACTGTAGGGATTCTATGGTTCTATGGATCTGGGTGCAATCTTTGACGTGATTGACAACACGATCCTTATCCAATGCATCTCCATATAAGGAGAATGATAGATTACAGGAAGATATTGACAGGTTCAGTGAGTGGGCAGAAGACTGGCAAAAGGAATTCATGGTGGGAAATTGTGAGATTGTTCCTTTTGGAAGAAAGAACGAGAAGGCACATTATTATTATATTGAAGAGAGTGCAGCACGGCGGCTCAGTGGTTAGCACTGCTGCCTCACGGCGCCGAGGACCCGGGCTCGATCCCACCCCTAGGTCACTATCCGTGTGGAGTTTGCCCATTCTTCCTGTGTCTGCGTAGGTTTCATGCCCACAAACCGAAGATATGCTTGGCAGGTGGATTGGCCACACTAAATTGCCTCTGAATTGGAAAAGAAAATGAATTGGGTCCTCTAAAGATCTGGAATTTCCTCTAAGTGGGCAGCACGGTAGCATTGTGGATAGCACAATGGCTTCACAGCTTCAGGGTCCCAGGTTCGATTCCGGCTTGGGTCACTGTCTGTGCGGAGTCTGCACATCCCGTGTGTGTGTGGGTTTCCTCCGGGTGCGCCGGTTTCCTCTCACAGTCCAAAGATGTGCAGGTTAGGTGGATTGGCCATGATAAATTGCCTTTAGTGTCCAAAATTGCCCTTAGTGTTGGGTGGGGTTACTGGGATAGGGTGGAGGTGTTGACCTTGGGTAGGGTGCTCTTTCCAAGAGCCAGTGCAGACTCGATGGGCCGAATGGCCTCCTTCTGCACTGTAAATTCTATGAATTCTATGAAAAAGATCGTTAAATGGAGAGAGATTTCAGAAAGCTGCAGTGCAAGTGGTTTGGGGTCCTTGTGTACAGGTGCAAAGGTAACAGGAAAGGCAAATGGAATGCTGGCTTTTATTTCAAGGGGGCTAGAGTATAATAATAAAGAGGTGTTGCTGCAACTGTACAATGTACTACTGAGGCCTCATTTAGAATATTGGGTACAGTTTTGGTCCCCTTATTTTCAGGAAAGATATATTATTCGAGGCAGGGCAGAGGAGGTTTACTAGGATGATCCCAGGCATGGAGGGGCTGCCATATGAGGAAATTAAATAGTTTGGGTCTATACTCGTGGGAGTTCAGTAGAATGAGAGGTGATATAATTGAAACATATATGATACTTCGGGGGTTAGACAGGGTTGGGAGGATGTTTCCACTCATGGGAGAGTATCGGACCAGAGGGCATTGTATCAGGATAAGGGGGTGCTTGTTTAAGTCTGATTCGAGGCAGAATTTCTTCTCTTAGATGGTGAACCTTTGGAATTCTTTACCCAGGAAACTGTGGAGGCCGAGTCTTTGAACATTTTCAAGGGTGAGATCGATAGGTTTTTAGTCAGATGGGGAATTAAAAGTTACAGAGAGACTGCAGGAAGGTGGAAAGTGAGTGTTAGATCAGCCCTGATCTTATGAAATGGCAGAGCAGGCTCGAAGGGCTGAATGGACTATTCCTGTTCCTATTTCTTATGGTCCCCCAGCTGGAAGGGGCTGCTTTTGTCTGGTTCCTTTCTGATCTGTCCAGTCATAGCCAAAGAATCACCTGCAATGGCTTCTCTTCCTGCTCCTCTTTTCTCACCTCTTGTGTTCCCCAAGGATCCATCCTTAGATCTTCGTATGTTTCAATTACATGCTTCCCCTTGGTGACATTATCCAAAAACAGTTTCCACATGTACACGGATGACACCTTGTTCTATTTCATTAACACCTCTCTGAACCCCGCCACTGTTTTATGTTTGTCAATGGCTTGTGTGACAACCTGTATTCGATGAGCAGAAATTTCTTCCAAACATTGGAAAGACTGAAGCCATTCTCTTTGGTTTCCACTATGAATACTGTTCCCCTAGCTACCAGCTCCTCCCATCTCCTTAAACTGAATGAAGTTGATCAGATTGTTTGTAACCCTGGTGCCATATTTGAACCCAAGATGAGCTTCCGACCACATATCTGCTCCATCACTAAGACCACCTATTTCCACCTCTGTAAAGTTGCCTGCTCCTGCCTCAGCTCATCAAGTTCTGGAATTCTCACTAATGGCTCTGTTACCTCTAGACTTGACCTTTCTAATGCCTCCCAATCAAGCAATGCCTTGATTTTTAAAATTCTTATCCTTGTTTTCAAATCGCCCCATGGATTCCCCTCACCCTACCACAAATCCCAGCCCCACAACCCGCCAAGATGTCTGATTGCCAATCTCTTACTCTGACCCCTTGTACATCATAATTTTAATTCCTGCACCGTTGGTGGTTGTACCTCCGGCTGCCTCAGCCACAAACTCTGGAATTCCCTCCTTTTAGAGTTCTTTGCCTGTCTACCTCACTTCCCTCTTTTAAGAAGCTCCTTAAAACCTATGTCTTCCACCAAGCCTTTGGCCATCTGTCCTTGTATCACCTTAACTAGCTCAGTGTCATATTTCGCTTTATAACACTACAGTGAAATACCTTAGGATGTTTTATTATGTTGACAGAAACATATAAACACAAGCTGTTACTGTTATAAAAATAATTTTGATACTTGACGTTTTATTAACTTCTTCCACCGTGCTTGTGGTGTAGGGCTGCTGTTTGTATCGGAGCTCCCCAGTGTTGAAATTAGCAGGTGTCAGAGTCGATTAACTCTTTAGCACCTTCACTCAGTTCTGACCTTATTCAAAATGATAGCCCTTATTGATAACAGTGGTTATATTTTATTAATTGTAGGTAAGATTGAAGGATGTCACTGACTGTACAGTATTAAAAAAACACAACGGCATAACCAGAAGTGTGATCGCCACATGACAACACTTTTGGGTCTAAAGAAAGGTCCTTTTTTTATTCATTCATGGGATGTGGGTGTCGCTGGCTGGACCAACATTTATTGCCCATCTCTAATTTCCCTTGAGGGGGCAGTTAAGAGTCAACCACATTGATGTGGGTCTGGAGTCATATGTAGGCCAGGCCAGGTAAGGATGACAGAATGGGCAGCATGGTAGCATTGTGGATAGCACAATCGCTTCACAGCTCCAGGGTCCCAGGTTCGATTCCGGCTTGGGTCACTGTCTGTGCGGAGTCTGCACATCCTCCCCGTGTGTGCGTGGGTTTCCTCCGGGTCCTCCGGTTTCCTCCCACAGTCCAAAGATGTGCAGGCTAGGTGGATTGGCCATGATAAATTGCCCTTAGTGTCTAAAATTGCCCTTAGTGTTAGGTGGGGTTACTGAGTTATGGGGATAAGGTGGGGGTGATGACAATCGGAAATAGTTTCATGGTCATCATTAGACTTTTTAATTCCAGATTTTCATTGAATTCACACGCGTAGGAATCGATTGCGCATACGCAAATCGGTCTTCCTTTGCTGTGCAGAACCATCTTCGAATGGTGCACTCGTTCCTTTCAACTGGGCATGCGCGGCTTGCGCATGCGCATAACGATCCGCGACCGTTTAACTGCGCAGAACGCAAAACGGCTGATTTTAACTGCGCATGCATGGCTTCTGTTTCCTGCGCATGCGCAGACGCAGACTTTCGTCCTTTGTTCCCCAGAGACTGTGAAATGTGCTCAGATGCCATTTTACAGTGAATTTCAGCGTTTTTATTTCTAAAAAGTTCAAGTTACTTTTTTCTTTCGATCTGGACTGGATTTCAGCGTTTTGTCTTTGTGAGAAGTTCAAGTTACTTTTTCCTTTCGATCTGGACTGGATTTCAGCGTTTTGTCTTTGTGAGAAGTTCAAGTTACTTTTTCCTTTCGATCTGGACTTTTCACTCGCAATTTCTAGACTGAACCCTTTCTGTTCTGATAGTAATTGTTTGAGTTTTGCATCACTCAGTCCCTGTGCAGTTTGGTCTTTGAGCATACAGTACTGTTCAAATTTCATACAGTGCTCTTCAAATTTTTTTAGTATTATTTCTAATTTGGTGCTGTCTTCAGGGGCCTCACGGTAGCATGGTGGTTAGCATCAATGCTTCACAGCTCCAGGGTCCCAGGTTCGATTCCCGGCTGGGTTACTGTCTGTGTGGAGTCTGCACGTCCTCCCCGTGTGTGCGTGGGTTTCCTCCGGGTGATCCGGTTTCCTCCCACAGTCCAAAGATGTGCGAGTTAGGTGGATTGGCCATGATAAATTGCCCGTAGTGTAAGGTTAATGGGGGGATTGTTGGGTTATGGGTATACGGGTTACGTGGGTTTAAGTAGGGTGATCATTGTTCGGCACAACATCGAGGGCCGAAGGGCCTGTTCTGTGCTGTACTGTTCTATGTTCTATGTTCATCTTTCAAGTATTTAAAGCAATTATATGTTTCTCTAGTTTCATGTCCTGCGATGAGCAGTGCTATTTTCATTTCATCTGAGGCTGCTTCTAAATCATTAGCTATGATATATAAATCGAACGTTTGTTTAAATCTTTTCCAGGCATTACTTAAATTACCGATTATGTTCAGCTGAGGTGGGGTTCCAACCAATATCATCGAATTAGCGAAGTCTTCCCAAGTCGAATGTCCGGTAGGAGTTTTCCTTGCCATTTTGGTCTTTCTGTGTCTGCAGCTTGTGTAATCTTGTAGTAAGCGTCTGAAGCCACTCTTGGTACCATGTGTCCTGACTTCCTGTTCGTCTGTATTTATATCTCTCCCATGCTCCCTCTAGTGCTTGCTCAGTTGTATTGCATCTACACAGATATACAATCACCACACTATGACTTCAATCTCATCTACACGCAAGGCAAATATTTCTCTTAGCAGATACAGTATCGAGAGCACTGATGCAAAGTATTGGTGGTGAGATTACTGAAGATGCAAGTCTGCATGTCACTCTTATTTCCACACTACTACCAGTATCAGATGCAAAACTATGTGAGATTGAAGAAGAGACCAGGAAGGATCAAACTCTTCAAGAGCTGATGAGGAACATCAACTCACACTGGCCCAGAGGTCAATATATGGAGTTCTACAATATAAGATCTGATTTCCGTTTAATTAATGGAATGGTACTTTGTTTGAACACTATAATCATACTGCAATCTCTTTGCAAGGATGTACTAAAGAGAATACACTAAGGACATCTTGGGATTGAAAAATGTAAACGGAGAGCTCATGATTCTGTTTATTGGCCAGGTATAAACCAGGATATTGAAAGGATGGTTAGTTGTTGTGACACATGCCAGTTGCAAGCAAACAAAAGAACCCACGCAAATATCTGCTTTATCTACGGCACCATAGCAGAAAGTAGCTATTGATCTCTTTCACCTACGTGGGAAAGATTAATTAATGGTCATAGACTATTTTTCAAACAATCCTGAAATGGCTCTACTGTCAAGCATAACAGCAAGCAGTGTAATACTACATACCATGTAATTTTTGCTAGAAACGGAATTTTGCAAATCGTCGTGAGTGAAAATGTTTTAGCTATAAAGAGTGGCATCACTTCGCAGTCACATATGATTTCAATCACATCATGTCGAGTCTGTTGTACCCTCAAGCCCATGGAAAAGCTGTAAAGGTTGTACATATTGTTAAGCAATTGTTGAAGAAAGATGGACAACCAATCTGATCCATATCTCGCACTATTGAGTTAGAGAGTGTCACCATTGTCACATGATAGGTCGCCAGCAGAGTTACTCATGAATAGAAAGAAGGTTGTGAACCACACTTTCATACTTGGCAAAGAAGGAGGAGAATACAGAGGTAGTGAAGGAAATGCAAATCATTAAAGAGAAACAAAAGCAGTTATGTGATAGTGTCTAGAACTTTTTCACCTCTGAGTAGTGATGACAGTGTGAGAGTAGAAGATTCAGGCAATTAGTCGAAAAACCCATTGTACTTGAAGAAGTAGCACCTCGTTCCTACAATGTACAGACAGAGGAAAGTTTGGTTTTAAGAAGAAATCGTCGCACGCTCTTGAAAACCAGAGAAGACTTTGACAACAACGTGATGGATGAAGAATCTACATCAGAATCAACGCAAGCTGCAGTGTCAGATAGTTCAGCAGTTCCTGAGCATGAGAATATCATAGGGTGAACATTGAATCTACAGGTTCTGAGCAGCAAGGTCAAACTTTGAGAAGATCACCCAGAGTCAGAAGAGAACCTCATTGACTCAATTTGTAGATTTGTACATACAATGCTTGCTGTTCTTGTGTATATATATGTACATATATATGTACAATTGCTGAACAAGTTTTAAACATTTTATTTTTAAAAAGTACTGTTAGATTCATAGGCTCATAATATCACATATAAATATATTGATGATAATGTATCAATTTATTCTTTCAAAGGAAAGGCAATGTAGTGATATCATGCTTGTGTTGTAATTCACTGACAGACCACTAGGAGTCTCACTAGTATATAAGCGATTGTTAAAGTCAGCGGACCTTAGACTGGCTGAAGGAAGTTAAAGAGAGAGGTTGTTTGGCATGATTTTGCTGTTTTTCATCTGTTGTCTTGTATAGAGTTCACCCACAATTAATGCTTTTTCTATAAATTTAGGGTACGCAATTATTTTATTTTCCAATTAAGGGGCAATTTAGCGTGGCCAATCCAGCTAACCTACACATCCTTGGGTTGTGGGGGTGAAACCCACGCAGACACGGGGAGAATGTGCAAACTCCACATGGACAGTGACCCAACCCACAGTTAATGTTAATAAATCATTTATAGCTTTAGCTTCATGTGTTCTTGTAATATATTAGGCCATCCGACAAGAACAGTACACTCCACATGGACAGTGACCCAGGGCCAGGATCGAACCTGGAACCTCGGCACTGTGAGGCAGCAGTGCTAGCCACTACTCCACCATGCCGCCGGTGGTCCCTCAGCATTCAGCACATAAAAGGTGCTTCCTGACACGATACATTCCCCTGACCCGGCCCCACAGTTGCAAAAAGCACAGCCAAGGGCAAAATGGCGACCGCACTCTCCTCCACAACTGACTATCGAGCGGCTTTTGGAATTTGGGTGGGGGAAAATGATGTGGTAACCTTCACGAGCTACAGGGGGCACCCCAATTGATCTCCCCACGTGGCTCGTGGAACACGAGCTCCCCCGTTTGTGGGCAGAGGCTTATCAGCTGGGACTTGTGGAAATTGACACAAAAGCCAACCTGGACTGGGAACGGCTAGAAAGGGAATCCCGTTTGAGAACTTTGAGCTGTAAGCAGCCTTGTGGCCTTTACTTTTGTTGTCGAATTAAACCTTCTCAGGACTCCTGAGCTCTTATAGTCACCCACACTCTGTGACTCCTTTCTGCTGTGTTGCCCTTAAAGGGACAATCACCACACTTGGGTAGAGGTAACAATTCATGGGATAAACTACAGTCAGGAGTAATGTGGGAAATGAGGGTCAGAGAGTGGTTACTGTGCCAGGGACCCAGGTTCAATTCCTGCCTCCAATGACTGTCTGTGTGGAGTTTGTATTTTCTCCCCGTGTCTACGTGGGTTTCCTCTGGGTGCTCCGGTTTCCTCCCACAGCCCAAAGATGTGCAGGTTAGGTCATGCTAAATTTCCCCTTAGTGTCCACAGGTTGGGTGGAGTGATGGGGTTGCAGAGATAGATAGGATGGGGGAGTGGGCCTAGTTGGGGTGTTCTTTCAGAGGGTCAGTGTAGACCTGATCGGCTGAATGGCCTCCTTCTGCACTTTAGGGATTCTACGATAGGAAGTTACAGAGCGAAAAAGGCCTAAGAATACATCAACAGTCAAGACAAGGGGCCGAATCAGCGGACTCAAGTTAAAGTTCGCTGAATGAGGCATTTAGCTGCAGCGCCAAGAAGTATCCCGCTATCCAACGGCAGGCACTTTCATGATTCTGTTGGCCTTGGGGAGTTTCTCCCCAATGTGGCCGTACTTAGAGGGATTTCCTGCCCCATCTCTGTCAGGAACCCCCCCCTGCTTTTATGACATCACCCCCTCCCAACCTTGGGGAGTTCCCCGGAGCCCCCACCACACCACCCCCTCTACCTAGCAAAGTGCCCCCCCCCCCCCCGAGGCCAGACCTCTGGCAATGACAACATTGGGCACCATGACACTGCCAGCCAACACCCTGGCCGGGTCCAGGGCTCCCTGGCAGTGTCACCCTGGCAATGCTAGCCTGGCAGGGTGCCAGGTTGTCAGTGGCTAGGTCCCCAGATGCCAGAGAGCATGACAGGGTAACACCCGACCCTGTGCTCAGCCACCGGGGGGTCTCCAATGACTTGGGAGACCCACCCAGGTGCGTCGGGTGTCATAGGGTCTCTGAATTGCCCCCTAGATGTTATGAAGGTAATAAAAAGACAACACTGAACGCTGAAAACTAAATCTGAATACGCATAGCATTTAAAACAAAGTAAATGAATTAACAGCACACACACGAAAAAAATGACCTGACAGCCATTATGGAGATGTGGCTGCAGGATGGCAAGGATTGGATTCTGATTATTGAGGGGTGTATGATATTTAAGAGGAATAGGAAGCTAAGCAAAGGTGGAGGGGGACCAATGTTAATCATTGGTGCATTAGTTAGACATGGCCTTTCAGGAGATCAAGAAGTGCAATCGACATGAGGAATAGTAGGGGAAATAAGTCACTAGTGGGAATGGTCTACAGATCCCCTAACAGTAACCACAATGTACAACTAAGTATATAAGGAATATTGGGTGCCTGTGATAAAGGGACAGCAATAATTATGGGTGACTTTAATCTACATATAAACCGGAAATCTAGATTGGCAGCAGTAGCCTGGATGACACATTCGTAGAATACTTTTGATAACAGCGACCACAATATGATTGAATTTTCCAGTTAGAAAGAGAGAAGAATAGGTCTGAGACTAGTATTTTAAATTTAAATAAGGACAACTAAGTGGCATGAAAACTGAGCTAGGTGAAGTGAACTGGGATACTAGGTTAGAGGATGGATTAATAAAGAACCAGTGGCAGACATTTATGAGGATATCAGAATACTCAGAATATGTATATTCCTGTTATAAGGAATAATTCTAAAGGAGGACCCATCATCTGTGGTTAACTGAAGGAGTTAGAGAAAACATCAAACTTAAGGACAAAGCGCATAACTGCGCAAAGGTGAATGGCAGGTCAGATGATTGGTCAAATATAAAAAATGGCTGAGAATGACTAAAATGTTAAGTAGGAGAAATAAATTAGAGTATGAGGGGAAGCTAGCTAGAAATGTAAAGATGGATAGGAGGAAGAGTTTCTACAGGTATTTAAAAAGGAAAAGAGTAAGTAATGTGGGTGTTGGTCCTTTGGAAGGTGCAATGGAGAGTGAATAGTAGATAATAAGGAAATGGCGAATGAAATGAACAAATATTTTGTTTCTGTCTTCACTGTAGAAGTAATAGTTATAAATCAGGAAGTGGAAGGGAGCGAGGAATTTGCTGAAATTACAATCACTAGGGAAGTGATATTGAGAAAACTGATAGAACTGCGGGCTGCCAATCTCCAGGTCATGATGGACTTCACACCAGGGTCTGAAAAAGGTTTCTAATGAGGTAGTAGATGTTTTGCAGTTAATTTTCCAAGATATTCTAGATTCTGGAAAGGTTCATTTCGACTGGAAAGTAGCTAATACAACCCCTTATTCAAGAAGGGAGGGAGGAAAAAAACAGAAACTATATGCCAGTTAACACGATGTCTGTCATGGGGAAGGTGTTAGAATCAATCATTTAGGGGTTATAGCTAGACATTTAGAGAAATTCAAGATAATTGCGAAGAGGCATCATGGTTTTATGAAACGGAAATCATATTTAACCAATTTAGTGGAGTTTTGTGAAGGAATAATATGTGCTGTGGATACAGGGGAGCCTGTATCTCTTTATGCAGAGATGTATTCGGATTTACAGAAGGCATTTGATAAGGTGCCACATGAAAGATTATTGCAGAAAATAAAAACTCATGGTGTAGGAGGTAACATATTAACATGGATAGAAGATTGGCTGGCTGGCAGAAACCAGAGAGTAGTCATAAACTGGTCTTTTTCTGATTGGCAGGATGTGATGAATGGAGCCCTATAGGGGCTTGTGCTGGGGCCTCAACTTTTTACAATTTACATCAATGATTTAGATGAGGGGAGTGAAGGTATGGGAGCTAAATTTGCAGATGACACAAAGGTAGGAAAGTATGTTATGAAGAGGACATAAGGAGGTTGAAGACGAATATAGATAGATTGGGCAAAAATCTGGCAGATGTAGTATAATGCAGGAAGATGTAAAGTTGTTGATTTTGGCTGGAAGGGTAAAAAAACAGTATTACTTAAACAGAGAACAACTTCAGAATTCTGAGGTGCAGAGGGATCTGTTTTCTAGTGTATGAGTCACAAAACGTTAGTTTGCTGGTACAGCAAGGAATTAAGAAGGCTAATGGAATGCTAAATTTTATTATGAGAGGAATTGAAAGTAAAAGTAAGGATGTTATGCTTCAGTTAGTCAGAGCTTTGGTGAGTCCACATGTCCAATACTGTGTGCAGCTTTGGTCGCCTTATTTTAAGAATAATGTAAATGCATTGGAGGCGGTTCAGAGGAGGTTTACTAGATTGTTACCTGGAATGGTGGTGTTGTTTTATGAGGAAAGGTTGAACAGACAGGCTTGTTTCCACTGGAGTTTAGAAGCATGAAGAGTGTCTTGATTGAAGTATATAAGATACTGAACAGTCTCGAAAGGTGGATGTGGAAAGGATGTTTTCTCTTATGGGTGAGTCTAGGTCCAGGGGACTTAGCAGGGTCCTAGCAGGGTCAACCTTTTAGGACAGAGATGAGGAGAAATGGTTTCTCTCAGAGTGCTGTGCAACTTTGGAACTCTCCGCCTCGGAAGCCAGTGGAGGCAGTATACTTTTTAAGGGAGAATAGATAGATTCTTGTTAGGCAAGGAAACCAAAAATTATTGTGGGTAGATGGGAATGTGGAATTCAAAACACGAATAGATCAGCCATGATCGTATTGATTGGCGGAGTAGGCTTGAGGAGCCTATATTACAGACATGTTAGTCACAATTTTTCAAAGTTCTCTTGATTCAGAAACTCTCCTCTTGGATTGGAAATTGCCAATGTTACTCTATTGATTAGGAAAGATAGGAGAAATAAACCTGGAAATTGTGGTCCCATTTACCTAATGTCTGTAATTCCCTCACCTTTTTTTAATATTTAGGGTTGGAAACCATCAGGTTCTGAAGAATTGTCAATGTTCTGAATTATTATTTTCTCCATTACTACTTTGTTAAACTTTCTTAACTCTTGTAAGTTTGTCCCTTGGATTAATTTTAGTTTACCTTGCATCTTCGTTACTGGATCTTACCCTGCAGGGCAGCACGGTAGCACAGTGGGTAGCACGGTTGCTTCATAGCTCCAGGGTCCCAGGTTCTCCCCGTGTCTGCGTGGGTTTCCTCCCACAAGCCCCGAAAGATGTGCTATTAGGTAATTTGGGCATTCTGAATTCTCCCTCTGTGTACCCGAACAGGTGCCGGAATGTGGCGACTAGGGGCTTTTCACAGTAACGTCATTGCAGTGTTAATGTAAGCCTACTTGTGACAATAAAGATTATTATTATGAAGATTACTACAAAGTAAATGTTTTGCAGCAATGTCTGTCCTGGAGAAGCTGCTTGAGTTTATTATTTTGAACAGAATGATTGAGCAATTGGGCAGGTATGAATTGATCAGAGCGAGCCAGCATAGATTTGTAACGGGTAAATAATTTCTCACAAACCTAAGTGAATATTTTAAGAAGTACTAGAAAAGGAAGTGTGTGTGGATACCCATCCTATCCATGTGGTTGTCAAGATGCCTTTTGAACGCCATTAATGTATCTGCTTCCACAACATCCCCTGGCAATGGGTTCCAGGCACTCGCCACCCTCTGCGTAGAAAACCTGCCTGGCACATCTCCTCTAAACTTTGCCCCAAGGACCTTAATCCTATGCCCCCTGGTGACTGACCCCTCCACCATGGGAAAGAGTGCCTGCCCATCCATTCTATCCATGCCCCTCATAATCTTGTAGACCTCTATCAGATCACCCCTCAACCTCCGTCGTTCTAATGAAAACAGTCCGAGTCTATTCAGCCTCTCCACATAACTAACCCCCTCCAGACCAGACCAAGCAATATCCTGGTAAACCTCCTCTCCAAAGACTCCACATCCTTCTGGTAGTGTGGCGACCAGAATTGTGTGCAGTATTCCAAGTGCGGCCTAACCAAGGTTCTATACAACTGTAGCATGACTTTCCAGTTTTTATACTCGAAGACCCGTCCAATGAAGGCAAGCATTCCATATGCTTTCTTGACTACCTTGTCTGCTTGTGTTTCCACCTTCAAAGATCTGTGGACCTGCACACCCACATCTCTCTGACTTTCTGTATTCCTTAGAGTTTTGCCATTTACGGTATATTTACCCTCAATGTTAGACCTAGCAAAATGTATTACCTCACATTTAGTCCAGATTAAACTCCATTTGCCATTTCTCTGCCCAAGTCTCCAACCTATCTATGGCCTGCTGTATCTTCTGACAATCCTCAACACTATCTGCCACTCCACCAACCTTAGTGTCATCCGCGAGCTTACTAATCAGACCGGCTACATTTTCCTCCAAGTCGTTTATGTACACTACAAACAACAGAGGCCTCAGCACAGATCCCTGTGGAACGCCACTAATCACAACATTCCATTCAGAAAAACACTTTTCTACTGCTACCCTTTGCCTTCTGTGATCGAGCCAGTTCTGTGTGCATCTTGCCACCTCACCTCTGATCCCGTGTGACTTCACCTTTTGTACCAGTCTGCCATGAGGCACCTTGTCAAAGGCTTTACTGAAATCATGTAAACAACATCCACTGCCCTCCCCTTATCAATCATCTTTGTCACCTCCATAAAAAACTTGATCAAGTTAGTGAGGCATAACCTCCCCCTCACAAAACCATGCTATCTGTCGCTTATGAACCCATTTGTTTCCAAATGGGTATAAATCCTGTCCCTGAGAATTCTCTCCAATAATTTACCTACTACCGGCATGAGGCTCCTCGGCCTATAGTTTCCAGGATTATCCCTCCTACCTTTAAACAGCGGTACCACATTAGCTATTCTCCAGTCCTCTGGGATCTCACCTGTAGCCAGTAAGGATACAAAGATGTAAGTCAAGGCCCCAGCAATTTCCTCCCTTGCTTCCCTCAGGGGTAAATTCTAGGGTAAATCCCATCTGGCCCAAGAATCATTTTCCACAAAGTCCTTTTCTTTGGTGAACACTGATGCAAAGTACTCATTTAGTACCTCACCCATTTTCTCTGGTTCAACACATAGATTCCCCCCCACTGTCCTTAAGCCATCCAATCCTTTCCTTGGCCACCCTCTTGCTCTTTACATATAATAAAAAGCTTTGGATTCACCTTAATCCTACTTGCCAAGGACTTTTCATGATGCCATCTAACCCTCTTAATTTCCCGCTTCAGTACCTTCCTACTTTCTTTATACTCCTCAAGGGTTTCGACTGTCCTCACCCTTCTAAACCGTACTGAGGACCCACGTCCCTCTACTGCCACAGAACGTGCAACCTAACGTTACAGCAACTGATTAAAAAGGGTGAGGAGCAGGGCGATTGGTCTACATGAAAAGCAGAACAACTTGTGCAACTCCAAACATAGTCAAGAGGGTCAAGATTCTAACCCCCCCTTCAACCAGGCCAAAGGGTCAGATTCGGCATCGTAAATCTGAAGGCGTGGCCTTTCAAAGAATGGAACATTCACATTCCTACCTGCACCAACACTGTCAGGTACTGTCAGACACACCCTTACAGTCCTGATTTCATTGGTACCTATGAGCACACAGGTCTTCAATTATCTTCCAATTGGGGATGAAGCTCCCAACGATACATAGGGTACCTTACAGAATAGTGACCCATAGAGTACCCAATTATTTTTTTTCCGATTAAGGGGCAATTTAGCGTGGCCAATCCACATACCCTGCACATCTTTGGGTTGTGGGACTGAAGCCACACAGACACGGGATGGTACCTGGGGTACTTAACTGATCCTTGGCCTGCTCTGTAGTCCTCCCCATGTGACTGTAAGCCAAGCCTATCTCAATCAGTCTGTCTGTCAAGTGGAGACCATATCAAGGATGAAAGGCACATGATGCACAGTTATAGCTCCAAAGCCTGCGTGGGAGCCTGGACTTCTGAGTTTTCCCTCCAAAGCTCTTCTTCCCCCACCTATACAACCTGCCCTGTTAATATCCAATCCGTAATTTCTCAGATTTGTGCAATTTCCTCCTTCAGAATCCTCAGATGTATCCCATCTTTTGTTAACTTAGCTATCTAATATTTTCCATTTATCTGCCACAATATCTCATTCTCAACCACTTCAGGATTCATTTCCTCTTTGATATTCTTCTCTTTAGTAAAGGCTGTGAGATGGATTTATTAGCTACCTTCGCCATTTTTCAGAACCTGATACAAATTGCCAATCCTTTCCTCTCAGAGGCTTCAATTTTCTTTCAATGGACATATTTGTAAAACGCTTTACTGTTCTTTTTGACATTTCCAAAAAAAAATCCTCATACTCCCCTTTAACTTTTCTCATTGCATTCTTCACCAAGTTTTTCGGTTCATTGATGTTCGCCTGTTTGATTATTATGCTTGTAATAAGATGCGAGGCAGTGGCGTTCTGGTATTGCACTGGATTAGTAATGCTCAAGGGGCCTAGGGTCAAATCCCAACATGGCAGATGGTGAAATTTGAATCGAATAAGAATCTGCAGTTAAAAATCCAATAATGATCATGAAACCATTGTCATAAAACGTTGTTTTATATAAACCATTGTCCAATATAAACCAATAAACCATTGTCGGGGCAGCAGGGTAGCATGGTGGTTAGCATAAATGCTTCACAGCTCCAGGGACCCAGGTTCGATTCCCGGCTGGGTCACTGTCTGTGTGGAGTCTGCACGTCCTCCCCCTGTGTGCGTGGGTTTCCTCCGGGTGCTCCGGTTTCCTCCCACAGTCCAAAGATGTGCGGGTTAGGTGGATTGGCCATGCTAAATTGCCCGTAGTGTCCTAATAAAAGTAAGGTTAAGGGGGGGGTTGTTGGGTTACGGGTATAGGGTGGATACGTGGGTTTGAGTAGGGTGATCATGGCTCGGCACAACATTGAGGGCCGAAGGGCCTGTTCTGTGCTGTACTGTTCTAAATTCTAAATTCTAAATAAAAATCTATCTGGTTCATCAACAACATGTAGGGAAGGAAATCTGCCATCCTTACCTGGTCTGGCCTGTATGTGACTCCAGATCCACAGCAATGTGGTTGACTCTTAACTGCCTACACAAGGGCAATAAATGCTGGCCCAGCCAGTGATGGCCACACCCCATGTAAAAAAGGTAGTTGAGAATTTATTTTCTTCAACTTCAATTGAACCGCTTTATTTACCTATGTCATTCTAAAACAATTTACTTTATTAATGGGTGCACTTGTTCTGTAACATTGCAATATGTTTTTTTTAAAAAGCATTTCACTTTGGTTGGACAGCTGGTTGGACAAATCTGCCTTCCATCTTAGCTCAGCTCACATTACTCCCCATCTTTCTAAAACTAACTTTTAAACTTAACCTAATTCTAGTTCTTGTCCTGACTTTGTCTGTTTCTAGTTGAATCTTAAACCTTATCATGCTGCCATTATTATGGTCAAGGTACTCACCCGCAACCTCCACATCCCTAATTCCTTTAAGATTGTCCTTAATACCCATTTCTTCAACCAGGTTTTTGGTTGCCCCTCCTAATATCATGGGCCGGATTCTTCTTCCTGCCAGCCCCGTTTTCTGGCGTGGTGCATCCCCGCCGGCAGTGGGATCCTCAGTTCCGGCAGCTGGCCAATGGGGTTTCCCATTGTGGCCATCCCTGGGAAAACCACAGGCATGGGTGTACTGCTGGTAAAGCAGAGGATCCTGCCGACAGAGAACCCTGCAGCTTGTCTTTCGACCTGAATCCATTTATATCTCCTGCCTTTGTGAGGCACCTTCTGTCATGTCTCCAGGTTAAAGATGCAGTATTAATGAGGAGGCGGTGCCAGATAAAGAGGAGGCGCTGGTGTCATTGTGTTGTCACTGGACCCATAAGCCAGCGAGCCAGGGCAATGCCCTGGGGACCTTGGTGCAAATCTCACCACAGCAGATGGTGAAATTTGAATTAAGTATAAGTTTGGAATTAAAGCCATTGTCGATTTTCATAAATTAGGTTCACTAATGTCCTGTAAGGAAGGAAATTTGCTGTCCTAACCTGCTCTGGACTATATATGACTCCAGATCCATAGCAATGTGGTTGACTCTTTAAAAATGCCCTATGAAATGGCCTAGCAAGTCTCTCTCTCGGTTCAAAGACAATTGGAGATGGGCAATAAATGCTGGCCCAGCCCGTGACGTCCATATCCCATGAACGAATAAAAACAAATTGTTGTTGCGTTCCAAATCCACCCACATTCAGAGGGAAATTTCAGCTGTGGTCGCAGCTATAGGGAGATAAGCTGAAGAAATCCCTGGTCAATCCTCTTCCCCCTGCCAGCTCAGATGCCACCTCAAAACAAGTGGTAAATAGACTTAGCCCATTGTCTCGACTGACATTCCATTCAAAATATGCTTGAAGGTTTTGAAAGCAAAACGCAGCTGGGTTCCAAGGGTATGGGGTTTCGGGTAGTTGCAGGTTGGTATTGGAGGTTTATCTCCATCTCCAAAACATTTACCATCACTGCAGTCCTGTCTGGTACAATAAGCAGTTCCACCTGTACTCCAAGTTTGACCAGTTGGTCTTTTGTACGGTCGCAATTAATTATCTGGGGCTCTATAGCTCCCCTGTGCTGTGATCTGCAGCTGATGTTTGGATCCATTTAGTTACTACTGTATTTCTACTTTTTTATTCAAAATTTCTCCTAAAGTGTTCAAATCAATCAACTGAATGAAAAAGTACAATTAAACAAATTAAAAATACATAAAAGTTATAACAAAGAAACCAATCCAAAGAGTCCATGTCAGAATTTATCCTTGAAGTAAGCAAAAGTTCTATTTCCAATCACCCACCCGGTTCACATTTCCCATTTTCTTCATGTTTGTGATTTATTTTCCCCTAGGCTTTGCTGAAGGGTTTCAGGTACCTCTCTTCATTGGTCTGGCAATGCTTCATCTCAGGGGAGGATATAAACCTTTTCACAATGCTGAATTCTTCGCACAGCACGTCCATGTCAATCTCACAGATTGCACTATTGAACAGCATTGCAAAATCTTTCAAAGGCTACAGCATTTGGAAGGCCAATTTGGGCATTCTGTTGTGAAAACTGTTTTCAGCGGAGTCATATCTGTCACTCAAGCACTTCTCGACTCTTTTGTTAAAAGGTAAAATGCCTCACGTTTCCAGTGCACACTAATGTGCCACACGACAAGCCCAACTGACAATCTTACATTGGTTGTCAGCATATCACACCTGTGCTACAAATTACACCAACAATCAATTTAAGATTGGCAGTTGGGCTCTCATTTGTGTGCACTGGAAACTACATATGTTAATGCACAGGGCACTGTTCTTTGTAGACAGAAAGAACATGTACACACATTGCACCTATTTCAGTTAAACAAAATAAGTGATAGCTGGCAGGGGCAGGCCCCAATTTGGTGAAATCATGACTGGTACAAAACCGGGCATCCGATCATCCCAAATATAGGTGAATGTGTAAGTCTACTCACCGTTCCTGATCTAGTTATGCCAATAAAGAACATGCTGCATTGAATCTAGGAGCCAGGCACAAGGCTCCTAATGCTGACTTCTGGGGCCACCACCACCACACCTTCATTTTGACAGCATGTCTCTTCCTCCTGTAGACTGGGTGATTATGTGACTTCACGTGACGGCGCACGCCAGAATTCCCCCTGACCTCGAGCAGAGCAGAAGTATTTCTTACACCTGCAGAGTTTGTTAAATAAATTTACTGTTACCTCAGTCCTTGCTGCAGTCAGTGTTTCAGCCAATCACAGAAACCTACATGGTGTCAGACCTGGCAGCATGGTACAATAACTTCAAACGACTGACTCACTAATCTTCGATGAAAATGTGACAGACGATTGGGAGACATTTAAATAGGGGTGGCTCATATTCTGTGGTGTAGCACTTTACGACAAGCCAATAAATGTACAGGCGTACACTTTACTAAATTTAGCATTTATATTCCAATCCATCAATGAGAAAGAACACCCTGAGATAGCTTTGAACAAATTCGAAATCAAATGCCTTCTGGTGAAGAACCTTATTCTCAATCGCCACATTTTTCACCCCACCATCCAAATAACACAATCACAATATTGTCCAATCACATATTGCCACTTTGAAACTTTTAACGATAAATGCGCGTTTGGAAACAGCACGGGTGAAATTCTGAGGGACTGGTTGTTTTGAGAAATAAACAGTGATGTGGTCCCAGGTTTTCTGGGCCCGTTCGCCATGGGTGCAAATCCCATTCTGGCCGCTAACCCTTGTTAAAAGGCCTTAACGGGATTCACAGTGGGTGGGGGATCTCAGTTTGAGATCTTCCTCGTCGGCGACATAGGTTTACGCCCAGAAGGGGCATGGTTCTAATTACCATGCTTTTAAATAGATTCAAATATTTTTAAACGGCTTAATGCCATTACTTCCGCGGTCGTTAGATGTTCGCCCTCACCGGCAGGACTTCATGTCGGCAGTAATCACAACTAGTTTCCAAAAATGGAAACCAGACATGGTGACCGTGCCGGAGGGCTCGGAAGAAAGTATAACCCCCGGGTGGTGAGGGACATGACACCCTTACAGCATCAACCTGGCTGTGCCAATCTAGCAGTGTCAGCTTGGCACTGCCAGGGTGGGACCAGGGGGCAGGGCCTCCAGGGAAACCGATTGGCACTATGTCGGGATGCTGGCAATGAGCAGAGGGGCACTGAAACTCCAATGCCAGAAATGATGGAGGGGGGGGTGCGTTGCTTTCACCTGAGATTGGACGCCTTTTAAAACAGGGGCCCCAATCTCTGTAGAGCAAGGCTTGCTGGTTCTATCTGACCCACCCCGCCAGAATGACGGCGCAATACACACCCCCTTGCTTTTGTTGATAAAGGGTAGAAGATCTGGAGTGAAAGCCTGGCTGTGTTTCTGCCTCTTTGCCATTTTTTGGGACAAGTTCACCCAACTACTGTGACAAAATGATCTAACATTACAGATGGTAATGAAAATGTATATACTCAACAAACTGTGTGAGCTATCAAGCAGGGAATTTAGGTGGGAAATGGTGCAGTTTGTGCAGGACAATGAAGTTTATGCTGTGCAGGGGGTGCTCTGCACCAACTGCAGCGACCAGCACCCCCCCCCCCCCCCCCCCCCCCCCCCCGCCGAAACAGAGCACTATGCTTTGCATTTGGAAATAACTGCAATTGTTGCAGCAGGCATAACCACTTTGCCAAATGCTGCAGGACCACACATCAACAGCAGCATGGCTGCTAATCGGTCACGGTACCAGCAGCAACATCAGCACCAGTATTGACATTAGGGTGACACAGTAACACAGTGGTTAGCACTGTTGCTTCACAGCGCCAGGGACCCGGATTCGATTCCCGGCTCTGGTCATTATTTGTGCGGAGTCTGCACGTTCTCCTCATGTCTGTGTGGGTTTCCTCTGGGTGCTCCGGTTTCCTCCCACAAGTCCCGAAAGACAAGCTGTTAGGTGATTTGGACATTCTGAATTCTCCCTCTGTGTACCCGAACAGGCGCCGGAATGTGGCGACTAGGGGCTTTTCACAGTAACTTCATTGCACTGTTAATGTAAGCCTACTTGTGACACAAATAAAGATTATTATTATTATTATTAGATGGCGAGCGTATGGAATCGGCACTGAAAACCCCACTGGGGTTATATTTGTATGGATAAGCATTAGAAATAAAGTGTAGTTTTTGGTTGGTAAAATTTAATGCTTCTGTGCCTGGAAAGGACCTATAGTTAGATTCATGTTGAACAAAGGTATTTATGTGTGCAGGGTTTGGTTAAGTTTCAACTGAAGCTACAAGGAAGAGGAAGCTACAAGGTGAAGAGTAAATTTAGTTGCTTGGTAACTAAATGCCCTTGTTCGGGGAAAAAACTTTCCTTTGTTCTTTACTTTTAGGCGGAAATCAGGGCTGGAATTCTCTGGCCATTGTGATTCTCTGTTACCGCTGGCAGCACACCCCACCAGAAGTTACAACGTTACAATATCAACGTTGTGTACAAATGCAGACAGGAACCTTATCTGGCTGATGCTCTCTCCAGAGCTTTCTTACACTACACAGACCAGGCTGATTGCAAGACATGAGTGGACATAATGGAAATGGAGGGTTGTCATCTCGTCACACCCAGCTTAAGCAGACTCTGCAAGTGGACATCAGATGCACACGACTGTATGATGTAATAATGAAAGGTTGGCAAAAATCCTCCAGGGATCTTCCTCATGAACGATGCCATTTTTTTCCTTCAGAGAAGAACTGACCACTCAAGATGGCCTAATATTGCGTGGTCAACGATTTGTCATTCACCTGCCCTCCAGCAGTACTACACCCAACAGCTGCACCAAGGACACCATGGGTTGGAAGCAACTAAAGCCAGGGGCCAAGGAACCATTGTACTGGCCCTCTATGTACACCGACATAGACAGGGAAGTATCAAGATGTGCACCTTGTAATGAGCTAAAGCCACACCAAATGAGGGAACCACTTCATCTGCATGAGGGCCCAGACCTCCCATGGGCATTTACAGCAGCTGATATTTTTCAGTGGGCGACAAACAGCACTTGGTCTTTACTGACTTATATTCCAGTCGGTATGAACCAGAGTACCGTCCGATCATAACCAACAGTTTGGTGATCAATAAGCTCAAGAAACACTTTGCTACGATGGCATCCTGCAGAGACTCATGATGGAGAATGGTCGACGGACAATGCCTCTGCAGAGTTTCAAAGTTTCACATGCACCTGGGATTTTGAGCACATCACAAGAATCCCACTCCATTCACAGTCAAACGGGCTAGCAGAAATAATGGTACACTCGGCCAAAGACCTCTTGGGAAAGTGTTCACAGGACCACACCGATTACGAAGCTGCGCTACTTAGTCTGCGTAATCATCCGCAACAAAGTCTTCAATTGGCAGCAAATGTCTTTTCTCCAGGCGCACTGGAACAATGATTCCTACTGCCAAGGCTCTGTTGCAGCCTAAAATCAAATCCCATGTACAAGATGCATTGATGCAACCCAGACAACGCAACAAGGCACAGCACAATTGCCATGCTTACAGACTTCGCCCAGGCCAAACGGTCTGGAACCAGATCACACGTGGTCATGACCAGTAGGCAGTGGTCAACAGCGAGCCCCACAACCCAAACAGCTATGTGGTAGATTTCAACGGCAGTCACTACGGACGCAATCACCGACACCTCTTGTGAGTGGCAAAGAAATCGCTGGTAGCCGATACTGCATCTCAACCATTTTGCCTTGATTGTAGGCCCTCCACCCCCACAGTAATGCAGAACCCACTGGAGTCTGATGTGGTGGGTCTCACATCCACGTAACACATACATATGTCTTGTGAACTCAGCAAAATGGACACGGGCCATAGAACAGTCGCCCCTCCACCTGTTGGTTATATTACACGTTCTAGACATCTGAGCAGGCCCAACACACGATACAGGATTTTGTCACCACATGGACTGTTTGGACTGGCGAAAGTTATTTGTTTGGTTTTGTCTTTGTGCTGTTCCTGGATACCATGTGCTAAAGAAAGGGCAGATTGACACATAATGGGCCATGTACCAAGTTGCAAGAGCCAATCTGTATTTCATTGTTCACACAAAAACCATTTTACACTGTTGTATAGCTAAATGTTTTTATACACACATGTTTGTATTTAGCCTGCACTGTTACATCTCACACCACTGAGGGTCCAAACTAAGCTGGAAGGATGTAGACTGGGTCTTCCCATGA
Source organism: Scyliorhinus canicula (assembly GCF_902713615.1). Classification (NCBI taxonomy): domain Eukaryota; kingdom Metazoa; phylum Chordata; class Chondrichthyes; order Carcharhiniformes; family Scyliorhinidae; genus Scyliorhinus; species Scyliorhinus canicula. The sequence goes on from NC_052153.1 coordinate 49,748,494, forward strand.
CAATGTGGTGGTCACATGATGGGGGCATGCCAGAATTCCAGGGCAGAAGTATTATACCTGCAGAGTTAGTTAAATAAATGTACTCCTACCACAGTCCTTGTTACAGTCAGCTCTTCAGCAAGCCACAGAAAACTGCACCTCCCATTGCTGGGGAAGAGTATCAGTTTCTCACAGCTCCCAGCAGTAAATCATGGGAAGCACCATTGAAGCAAAGTACAGCATTTATGCATCCAGACTTCATTGTCACACATTTTCTTCTTTTGCTTCTAACTCAAATTCCGCCTTTGGGTTGCTTTTAAATGCTGGTGATCAAGCCCACACAATCAATGTCAAATCCAAGGGTAAAATGATAATGAGCTGGCTGTGTTAAAATGCCACTGACAAATGTGTGGTATTTTTAAAGGAAAGGCTTGCAGACCACGAAAGTCCAAACAAACAAGAGCTTTATTGGAAAGATCTTTTCTCACAGGCTGCCAGACTAGACTGACTGTTAGCCTGCCTAAACTGCCGATTGGCGCATCATAAGAACATAAGAACTAGGAGCAGGAGTAGGCCATCTGGCCCCTCGAGCCTGCTCCGCCATTCAATGAGATCATGGCTGATCTTTTGTGGACTCAGCTCCACTTTCCGGCCCGAACACCATAACCCTTAATCCCTTTATTCTTCAAAAAACTATCTATCTTTACCTTAAAAACATGTAATGAAGGAGCCTCAACTGCTTCACTGGGCAAGGAATTCCATAGATTCACAACCCTTTGGATGAAGAAGTTCCTCCTAAACTCAGTCCTAAATCGACTTCCCCTTATTTTGAGGCTATGTCCCCTAGTTCTGCTTTCACCCGCCAGTGGAAACAACCTGCCCGCATCTATCCTATCTATTCCCTTCATAATTTTAAATGTTTCTATAAGATCCCCCCTCATCCTTCTAAATTCCAACGAGTACAGTCCCAGTCTACTCAACCTCTCCTCATAATCCAACCCCCTCAGCTCTGGGATTAATCTAGTGAATCTCCTCTGCACATCCTCCAGCGCCAGTACGTCCTTTCTCAAGTAAGGAGACCAAAACTGAACACAATACTCCAGGTGTGGCCTCACTAACACGTTATACAATTGCAACATAACCTCCCTAGTCTTAAACTGCATCAATGTGGCAAATGATTAAATTCTTCAAGTGACCCTGTTCCAGCTAGGAATAAAAATGAATGCACAACAAGATATGCTGAACTTAGTTTTCAGAGCCCTTCAGTGCATTACAACGAATCCTGCACCTCTCTCTGAATGTGATCCCTCCTTCCAGCTCTCTCCCCTGAGCCTTTACCTTCCATGCTCAGTGTCACTCACTCTTCAAACCTAATACCCTGCTCCGGGAAAGCTATGGCTGCGTCTACTCTCTTCTCCTTCCCACCTCACGCATGCTCCAAACTTTACCCTCTCTCCCCTCACCTCAAACCTCCCTCTATCCCACTCTCGTCTCTCTCTCTCTCCTCCCACGAAACATACTCTCTCTCTCCTCCCACAAAATCACACACCATACCCTCGAACTCTATGCTCTCTCCCCTCTCTCTCTCTTATTGTATTGTCCTATGTTCTTGTATTGCCCTTTGTTCTTTTCGGGTTTTGGACAAGGGTGGTATCATGACCAGTACAGGCTTGGAGGGCCGAAGGGCCTGTTCCTGTGCTTTATTGTTCTTTACTCTTTGCTCAGTGGGCGTGTGGATAGCTTGAATAATTAAAGAAAAACCCACAGGGTTAATTGCAAGTGTTACTGATGTAAGCAAATTAAAATCATACCTACATGTTCATTTCAAAGATAAATGCAGTTTTTCACTTTTGTGTCACTGTTCATGGTGCTGACCTTAGTTCTGACAGAGTGTGGCACAGTTAAAGGGGTGGGGGGTCTTTCCCATTTCTATAAGTTGCAAGTGTGAGATCCTCTTTTTAGTACACAAGTTAGGTTCTGATGATGGAATTGAGGCCCAATCCATTAATGGAACTGGAGGCTTGCTAGAAGTTGGTGTGTGGGCCAAACAGAACCAGACAGGTACATCTTTTTTTTAAATTTAGAGTACCCAATTCATTTTTTCCATTTAAGGGGCAATTTAGCATGGCCAATCCATCTAGCCTGCACATCATTGGGTTGTGGGGGCGAAACCCACGCAAACATGGGGAGAATGTGCAAACTCCGCACGGACAATGACCCAGGGCTGGGATCGAACCCGGGTCCTTAGCACTCTAGGCAATAGTGCTAACCACAGCACCACCACGCCATCCCAGTCAGGTAAATGAGGGAAAATATTTAGGTTTTCTAACTGGTCCACACGGGATAACAATGCTCCCTGGCACCATTTTTGGAGCCCTGGGTTTGCTCTGGCTCCCTCCACAGTGCCAGGTCTCCCCATGCCCTCACTGCTGAACTAACTGACAGGGGTCCTTCTCCTGGGACTCTGACAGAAGCTCCTGTGCCCAAATTTCTGTATCTGCCTGCCAGTTAGGCAGAACTTTGAGCCTGAGTATTATAATGAGGCCTTGAGATTAAAATCCCTATAGGCTTTAGGGTACGAGTTTGTTGCTGATGCAGGCCATTTGAACTGTTCGTACCCTAAAATCGTTCTTGACACACCAACATGGTGCTTCTGCAATCCCAGAATGTGGCGACTAGGGGCTTTTCACAGTAACTTCATAGCAATGTTAGTGTAAGCCTACTTGTGACGATAAAGATTATTTCTTTATTTTATTTATTTATTATCAGGTGGGTGCTGAGTCTCCAAAAGCTCAGCCCATGGACTTTGCCTTTAAAAGAAAAGTGAAGTGAAGTTTCCCCCCAACTGCCCAGATACAGTTATCCAGGAGCAGTTGAGTCATGTTTGGAAGGCTGTTTGGTGCCTATTCAATCAATTGAACAGTTACCCAGGGTTTTACCCAATTAAACTGGAGTAGGGAACTTTGTGAATGAGTTTTGTGCGATGGCAGCCTTGAGGGGAGCTTTCAGAGACCATGTCCTCTCTCGGTAATGTAAATTGAAGTATGGAAAAGGTCTACCTGGATTGGAGGCATTGGGTAGAGGGAGAAATCAAGCAGGGGTTTCAAACCAGCCAGCTGGCGTATTACATATGTGACTGTCAGGTGAGGAACTGTGAGCAAATAGCATGTTGATATTCACGTTGGCACATTTTCATTCTCTCAAAGGCAGCCTCACAAACTGCTCTGTCTATAGCGGAATTAATGAATCATGACAAGATCCTTTGAAATTGGCAGACACACAAACAATGACATGGACTTCCCATATGTCCAGTTACATTTTCCCAAGTTGCAGCCTCTCCTGATTACAGGCCAGGTTTCGTATCGAGCTGGTACATTTCATCACGTCAGCAGTCAATCACAGCCAAGTTCCCTGGAGAACTGAGCAAAGTAGTTGTCGTTTGGCTCAAACCGCTCAATACAGCAGACTGGCTGAGGCCTGCAATATGCCCCACAGGGACCTGAATTGTGGCAGGAGCATAATCAGCAGGTAACACAAGATGCCCCCATCACAGGCACAGCTCAAGGCCAAGATCACTGCAGGATCTATTTTTAAATCAGCCCTCAACTTCTGCTCAGATTCAACAGCCACAACTACTAGTGACATCAATAGTTAGACCAGGAATTCACAAAGAAGACGGATAATCTCCCAGATTTGCCTCTGCGTTTTTTTGCTTGACCTGTTTTGTCATCCGGGGACTAAATTAAACTGCAATTTCTGATCTATTGGCTGTTATATACCCTTTTAAAAATATTGTGCCCCTTTCTCCCAGTGACGTACTCACTCGCAATGATGAAACCTTCTTGATAGGAAATGGGTCAGGGGTCACTGCGGAACTTTTAAATCAATTTTACAGTATTAAACCTGCTGCAAAGAAAAATTCAAAGAAGAAAATGCGTTAACTGGGCAAAGGTATATTTTTTTGTACATGCACCGATTCACCTTAATCGAACAAGTAACTAAAATTGCTCTTCAACCCCCCCCTCCCCATTTGTAATAAAATGTATTGATTCATTGATGTAATTCCCCATGTAATGGGCAGTGTATACCATGCAACATTAAAACAAGCACTTACCTCCAATGCACAGGGAAAGCCTCTGCCACAGTCCTTGGGTGCGATTTGGCAGACTCAAGTTAAAATCTGGTTTTGCTCTTTTTGGCGGGGACTTTCATGACGGGTGCGTTAGCGAGATCATGGCCGGTATTCTACAGCACTTAGTGCCAAAAATGAGCTCCCACAAGATTCTTGACATTAATGGCCCCCTCACCATCTGATTCGCCCGACTCGCACCTCTGCAGCTCGACACTAATAACGGAGCTGCTCTTAAACACTCCCTTACCACTCACTCCCAGTCAACACACAAGTATGGCAGAGCACAGATCTGCTCCTTGCTTTGGGGATGCCGACCTCACAAGGCTTCTCGATGCTGTGGATGAGAGATGAGGCACCCTGTACCCCCGAGGGGGTTGGAGGAAGAGCAAAAGCAGGGTCAGCAATGCCACCTAAGTGGCAGTGGCAGGGGCTGTCAGTTTGAGCAACGTGACAAGGTGGACTGCTTTGCAAGACCAACAACCTCCGCCGATCTGCAAGGGTAAGTTACCACCCCTCTCCTGGCATCAGTTCCTCCTGCCACCCTCAAATTCCCAACCACTCCCTCTGCCCAATTGACTGGCTAACACCTCAAACAATCCTCACATCCAATCATCGGCTCTTTCCTCAGAACCCCCCGGCACCCATAAACAAAACCCCTTCATGTCCAGGTGCAGTGCCCACACATGCCACCTGCTACAGACCCCCCCAGACCCACCAAGCGTGTGGCTCACAATGCCCTCTCTTTGTCCCTGCAGGAGTAGATAGCCCACAATATGCGTAAAAAGGCCATGTTGGGGGGCAGACTCCAAGAGATTTAAGTCCTTACCCCCTCTGAGGAACAGGCCCTGGGGATCGCGGGGTTGACCGAGGAGGGAGCAGTCACCGACAGCGAGGTTGGCATACGCTGGAGTGGTGAGGATCCACTGCCCCTTCAACCATATGACATGACTCAAGTGAGTTGTTCATGTCAGACAAAATGATCCTTCCTCTCACTGACCACAAGTCCATTGTCTCGCAAGACCACCATCTGATAAGGCCAGGCCAACCTGAGTCATTCCATCCCCTGCCACCCAAGAGAACTCCTTGGAGGACATCTCCGAAGAGACGACCATCGAGGCATCATAGCTGTTGCCCGCACCTTCCACCAGCACAAAGATACACACTTTGGCGGGCAACCTTAGTGGACAGGCTTCGGGGCTACTATCTGGTGAGGACCACACAGTTGATGCACATCAGGTGGAGGCAGGAACATCCAAGGGAAACAGCAGTCGGAGGCCTACTTGATCACATGACACAGCTGGCTCCCAGCCAGATGCTGAGCCTCTGGCCAAGGTTCTCCCAGAGCTGATGCAGATGATAACTGACAGCCATGAGATTCAGGTGGGGGTATCAGTGACATTCCAGCAACTGCAAAGCCAATTGGAGGAGTCCCAAAGGCTGCAGGTGCAGGAGATGGTGGGGACAATGCATGGCACTGAGGCCAACACTTCTAGGATGGTGACCGCAGTGGAAAACCTGGAGCATGACATTCGTGTCTTGAGTGGTGGTATCCAAGGCATGGCTCAGTCTGTGACGACCATGACTGAGGGCCTCGTCATCATGTCCCAGTCCCTGACGGACGTGTCCCAGATGCGGGTGGACATTGATGAGGCACTGTTGAACATGGCCCAGTAATTGAGGAACATCACTGAGGGCGCCGACACAATGGTGCAGACAATAGGGAGCCTCCAGGACTGGCAGTGTCAAATGACTCAAAGGCCTCTGGAGCTCACTCCCGCTGCCCCTCCATCCCATGGAGCCCCCAGCGTCTTATGGGCACCATCAGGGAGGAGGAAGTGCTGGGTGCCAACCTGGGGCCTACCACCAACGAGACCACGGTGATCTCCATTTCTTCCAAGTTATCCCTCCTGACACCAGTGCTTCTCAAGGGCAGTGAGCAGAACAAGGTGGCAAGGCGACACCAGTGATACTGGAAAATCGGCCAGGGGTGCCTGGCCTTCCAGAGGACATTTGCCAAGAGCATAAAGGGCCACAGGGCACGGAAAACAGCAGCTGCCTCCACCTCTGATGTGCGTCCTGGGGGACACACCTAGATGTAGCACTAGATCACGGAAGATTAAGAAGAGTGAGGAGCACAGAGTGGGCACTGCGACACTGTAGCTAGGGGCACTACTGAAACATGTCACACCTCAAACATGTAAAGCCTCTGTCCAAGTAAATCTTCACAGCAGGCATCACCACACACCTGCCTCCTGTTGCCCCCGCCGCTCCGGGCACAGTGGTCCAAGATCAAAGCCCCCCATGCAGACCCTGTTCAGAGATGGGTGTGAGCGCGCTGTCAGCAGAAAGACAGGAGTCAGACTTTTGCATAAACTGAGGAGCACCAAAGCTTTGCTCATCGCGAGAGGTCATCACTCTCCTGCCTTGTATCGTGACCCGCTGACAGTGGGACACACGCCAGTGACCCTGGGATGATGTTACAAAGACCCTTGGAGGGTGAACAGGATGGCTGGGGAGGCGGTGGTGTGATTGGGGGGGGGGTGAATGGTGGGAGGTACGAGGGGAACGGGGAGAGGGAGGAAAATGGGAGGAGGGCGGTCTTGGGGAGGGACGGAAATGCGGCGAAAGGAAGGATTGTGGGGCGAGGGGAATGGGGGTGACAGAGGGAAATGGGAGGGGGGGGGTTTGAACTGATGGACGCAATCGCGTCCTTGGAGACTCTGGAGACAATGAGGGCCTCCCAGTTCCTCCTGTCATGTCAGATCCTTGCAGCCACCTGTCTTCCATCCTCAAGCTCTTACTTGGCCTCACCCTCCTGCCCCTCCTGGACCACGTCATCCTCCTTATCCTCCTCTGCATATCCCTTCTCTTCCTCCTGCTCTTCCTCCTCCAGCATGTCACCCCGCTGCTGTGCCAGATTGTGAACGGCACAGCAGACCACCACAAAGCAGCAGACCCTCTGGGGGGTGTACTACAGGGCACCGCCAGTGCACTCAAGGCATCAGAACCGCATTTTGAGGAGCCCAATGCAGCACTCAATGATAGCACGAGTGGCAACGTGGGCGTCATTGTTTCGGGCTTCCGCCTCGGTCTCAGGCCTCTGCACTGGCGTCATCAGCCATGATATCAGCAGGTGTCCCTTGTCACCCATGAGCCAACCTATTGTCTGGGGTGGTCCTTGAAGACATCGGGGATCTCTGAGTGCCCCAGGTTGTAGCTGTCATGCACACTCCCACGGTAGTGGGCACACGCATGCCTGATTCTGAGGTGTTATCGCATATGCTCTGAATATTCAGGGAATGGAACCCCTTCCTGTTACTATAGGTGTTCACAGGTGCTCACAGGGTGACATGCATGCCATCGATCGCCTCCTGGACCTGGGGCATCCCAGTGATGGCAGCAAATCCTGCAGCCCAGGCATAATGGTGCTCCTTGTCCAGCTCAAAGGTGATATAATCTGATACCTGAGCATAAAGTGCATCCGTCACCTCCCGGATGCACTTGTGGGCGGTTGACTGTTATATGCCACTTAGGTCCCCGTTCAAGCCCTGGAATGACCCGGTGGCATAAAAGCTCAGGGCTGCAGTGACCTTCACAGTGACCGGGGGTGGGTATCCTCCTCCTCTACAAGGTGCCAGGTCCATGAGGACATGGCACAGGTGCCGCACTGTCTCCCTGTTACGATGAAGTCTGCAGCATATACTGTCCATCAGCTGATTGAATGACCAACGATGTCTGTACACCTTGGGCCGTAGCTGGCCTCCCCTTCTGGGTCCCTTCTCAGCCTGATGGGCAGCTGGGTCGTCATGCAGCCCCCAGCACATAGAGTGCCGCTCCAGCCTATGTTGTTGTTGCTGCTTTCTAGAGCATCTGTCTGTCTCGGCTGCCACAAGCACCGCGAGGGCAACCTCTGCAGGATCTACTCTAGAAAACATTGTTATATCTGGAAGGAATTGGAGAAGGAGAGTGGCCATCAATCAGTGAAGGCTTCCATCCCGGGACCCTGAAATTCCCCAAGCCTTGCCCACCTTTACCAGGATGATACTAAAATAGGTGGGAAAGCAGGCAATGAAGAGAAGATAAATTTACAGGTGGATATAGATGGGCCAAAATGTGGCAGATGGAGTTTAATGTGGTTACAAGTGAGGTTATCCATTTTGGCTGAAATTTTGGATTTTTGCAGCCAGGAGCAGTTTGAAACGGAGGAGAGCGACCAAACGAAATGGCACCAACTGCCTGCACACTGGTTTGCCACCAAGGCGGGGATTATCCGTCGCTTGTCTGCCTCCCTACCACTGCTAAAGAGGATGGAGAATTTGGCGCTCAGCCAAATCTCCCATTCACTGCAGCAGGACCGGAGAATCCCGCAGCCATGAACGGACAGAGAATCCCGCCCTAAATGTAAGATCGTCCTAAGCACAAATAACTAATGAATTCCAGTGTGACACTGATGGGAGGGACTAATGCAAAGTCTTCCACACATCCAAATATCCCACTTCCTCACAAGCTGAGGCCATTGCTCTAACCGAGGGGGGGGGGGGGGGGGGTGGGGGGGGGGGGTACCTAATAACCTGGAACTTGTCCAGGGTTCAGATGAAAATTTAAGTCACCACCCACAAATGAATTACCAAGGCCAGAAAAGCCTTAGTGATAGTCACCAAAGCGTAGTGTAATTCGGTGGGCCATAAGCATTCACCACTGAGAGAGTTTCCCTATGTAAGAGCCCCCTAACAATCATGTCCTAACCACCCTTATCCTTAACACAGTTCTCTACCTTCAAGGGGACATTCTTGTTGATCAGGATTGCAACGCCCATACTACCCGTGGAAAAAGAGGCAAAAAAGACCTGCCCCACCCATTCACGCTTCACTTTTAAATGCTCCCTGTCATCCAAGTGAGTCTCCTTTAACAAGATTATGTGCACTTTCTCCTTCTTAAGATAGGAGAGAATCTTTTTCCTTTTGATAGGATGATGAATATCATGTACATTCCATGAGCAAAGTTTAAAATTGCTTGGACTACCAGAAGAAAAGTAGGATACGATCTTCGGGCCACATTTGGCCATGCACCATAACACCCCTCTTCCATCTCAATTTATACCAGAGGCACCAAAATGTCCCCAACATGTTCATTTCACAAAATTAAGACCCAAATGAAGTATGTAGTCAATGACGGCAATAGTTGTAAGGGGACATTTCTCAGCAAGAGTGAGGACAGTCAGACTAACCCTATGGCCATACTATTATTACCAACAGGATACAACCTCCTCAACAAGGAGAGAAGAAGAGAGCCAACAAGGGAATGTGAGTCAAATGCTCCTCCCACATTTTAAGTCCACCCATGAAGACCTGTATCCACCACCCACCCTTCAGCAATGGCCCCATTCAATTCTGCTATGATTAAGACACGGGTAAGAAGACAAAGGATAATTAACTTACGGCACAGTTACTATGGATAATACGAGTCCCCAAAAACACTCAAGGACAAGACAAAGACATTCAATACAGAGCTCAATTATTAACATCTCCCTTTACACAGGATATATGGCAATAAAATCAGGAAAACAACACCACGATAGGAAGAGAGCTGAATTATCGCTTTCGAGTTTTCCAAGCCGCAGGTTATCAGTCCAATTCCTTGCCCTTCATGGCTTTAACAATGGGTAAGGCAGTTATTAAAAGACTTAACAGAGTTGTTGGATATCACTTTCAGGGTCGCAGGATAACAACATTATGCAAGGCTTAAGTTGCTTTCAAACTTCATCGAAGCCTCGATGCTTCAGCTGGCCAAAGTGTCCTGGAAAAAGGAACTCCTCACTCCCTTTTGGAGCCAGTCCCACCACGCCTCGCCTTTTTCAGGACCTTAGAACATAGAACAGTACAGCACAGAACAGGCCCTTCGGCCCTCGATGTTGTGCCGAGCAATGATCACCCTACTCAAGTCAACGTATCCACCCTATACCAGTAACCCAACAACCCCCCCCCTCCCATTAACCTTATTTTTTAGGACACTAAGGGCAATTTAGCAAGGCCAATCCACCTAACCCGCACATCTTTGGACTGTGGGAGGAAACCGGAGCACCCGGAGGAAACCTTCTGGCAACCTTTAAAATTGTGGAAACAAATGATTATAGGCCCGGGACGTTGATTGTCCCTTGGCTTCAAAGACAAGATACAATGCGCCCTTTCCAAATTGAAACATCCAGCCTTAACATGCAGCCCATGAAAATAAGGCAGCCAGTTCTCAAAGAATCTACCCTCCAGTCCCTCAGGAAGACCGGCGATTCAGATATTCATTCTCCGTCCGCGGTTCTCCAAATCTTCCAGGCTTTCTGACATGCCACATAGCTGGTTTTCCAAGGATTGAATACAAACTTCAACTGAAGAACATATTTGACATTCAGGATTCTTTCCTCGATTTGATCAAGCCTTTTATTGGTATTCTGCAACTCGTTTCCATGGGCACTTAGGTTTTGTGTCCGCCAGCCGTGTTTCTGATCAATAATTCGGATAATGTTGGTAGTAATCATTTTCAGCGCCTCCGAGAATTCCTCAGAGAATGCTGGGTCAAGAGACCACATGAAGATCAAGTCGCCATATTGAAAAGGCGGCTCCACTCCTGTTGAATCTGACTGCGTCCTTTTATCACTGGATTTCTTAACCTCGTTTGGCATTCTGACCAATACTAATCAAGATGTCTTCTCGGGATATAACATTAAGGGACTAGGCAAACCTGTGCTGGGCAATCAGGATAAATGACGGATTGTAAAGCGAGTGGTACCAGAGCCCACAGAAAAGCTGCTATTCCCACACTCCAATCATGCGATCCCGAAGATGCTAGTTTAAATGGGAAGCAAATGTAACAGCGATTCAGGAGAGTAAATGCAAACCAAGAACCGAAGCAGAATGTTACCAGTGCGCGAGTAATAATTCCCCAGAAGCCTGCAGATTTAAGAAGCCGAATTCTGTTCATGCCTCTGGAAGGGGTGCTTGAGGCACCAGTGTAAGAGCAAGCCAAGCCTGCTCAGCACTAAAGACAGTAGCACATTGCAAGTACACAGATTTCTCTGCAAATGGTTTGAATGTTCATTCACTGAACAATGTGAAAGCGGGCAAGGTAACCCCCACCACAGTGGTGCTTTTGGTTAATGGCAAACCTATAGAGATAGAAGTGGGCACAGGAAAGTCCGCCTTTGGATTGAGGGAGGAAACCGAAGCACCTGGAGGAAACCCACAGAGACATGGGGAGAAAGTGCAACCTCCACACAGTCACACAAGGCCAAAGTGAATCTTGGTCCCTGGTGCTGTGAGGCAGTGCCCCCTGGCAATTCCCATCTCAGTCCCCCCTGACACTATCCCGGCACTGCCCCGTGTCACTGCCCCCAGGCAGCACTGAGATGGGGCACTATCGGCGTGTCAGGGGTCAATGCCAGCCTCGGTCTTTAACCCCAGGGCCTCTAGGCACCTCTGCCCCTCCGGTGTGGTCAGCAAGACTGCTTTTCATTTTGGAAAGCCAGTAGCGATTCACGTCGGCATGATATCATGCCGCCGGGGGGGGGGGGGGCAGCATTCCACAGGGCCGGAAGCTACGGTGTAAAGCCATTCAACCATATTTAAATGAATATAAATTCATGGTAAGCAGGTTCCAGGGTCAAGCCCTTTCTGGCCGTGAGCCTGATCATGTCGCTGGTGGTGGGCGGTAGTGGGGGAGGGGAGGGGAAGGTGGCGCGGAACATCTCATTCTGAGATCTCGCCAGCGCTAACCCCATTATGACCTCTTGTGAGATTTAGTGGCCATTGCAAGATCTGCTCCCACAGCTAACAGTTCTGCAAAATTGCGCCCAACATCTCTGACAATGAAACACACCCTTGGTACTGGACTCAAAGTCACTCTTGAGTTGAACCTTCAAGGCCTGATTTTTAGCCCGTGCTCAATGAGGAAAAGGATGTGTGCAGGGTTAAAATGGGGAAGAGGCACATACCTCAAGCTATTTAAACCATTGTCCTGCCTGGTGCCATTTTAATTGCTCAGATTGTGGGATACCCCTTGCCACAGGTGGACCAAAGCCTCATGGATATTCAAAGTTGATCACATTTGAGCCTCCACATGGTTTTAAATTGAGCTCGAGTGAGTGACCTTCAGCACCAACTGAAACCTGGGAAAGCCATTACCAAAAGAGGCTCAGTGAAGTTAGGGGGCAGCACAGTGGCACAATGGTTATCACTGCTGCCTCACAACGCCAGGAACCCAGTTTGAACCCTGCCTTGGATGATTATCTGTGTGGAGTTTGAACGTTCTCCCCGTGTCTGTGTGGGTTTCCTCCAGTGGCTCCGATTTCCTCCCACAGTCCAGAGATGTGTAGGTTGGGTGGATTGGCCATGTTGGGGTTACGGGGATAGGATGGGGGAGTGGGCCTAGGTAAAGTATTCTTTTCGAGGGTTGTTGCAGACTCGATGCGCCAAACAGCCTCCTTCTGCATTGTGGAGATTCTCTGGATCCTATCTTGTATAATGGGCCAGGAAGATTCACTCAGGACCGAAGAGACTCCTCCCATCACTATGTCACTTCCTAACATCCATCCCACACTGCCAACAATTTAGCAGCAGAGCCTATCCGTCAGATCTCCAGCAGCAATGGCCTTCTCCTGTCACCTGCCAACCTCCTCATCATTCACATCTTTTTTTAAACGCATTTTATTCAAACTTGTATCAAAGTAGTTACAGCAAATAAACACCCCGGGATTCCTAACAATCCCCCCCCACACACACACACACACACACACCCCTGCGATGAACAGCTCCTCAAACACGGTCACAAACATCCCCCACCTTTTCTCAAACTCCCCTGCTGAGCCCCTTAACTCATACTTTATCTTCTCTAACCGCAGGCAGTCATACAGGTCACCCATCCATGCTGCTACCCCCAGTGGCGATGTCGACCGCCACTCCAGCAAAATTCGTCGCCGTGCAAATCAGAGAGGCGAAGGCCAAGACATCGGCCTTCCTCCTCTCCATGAGCTCCGACTTCTCTGAAACCTGAAATATCGCCGTCCGGGTCCACTCCCTCCTCCACTATCCTGGCTAAGACCGCGAACAATCCTGCCCAGAATCTTCCCAATTTATCACAACCCCAAAACATGTGCGCATGATTCGCTGGACCCCGCCCACACCTCTCATCTGTTACCCCCTGAAAGAACCCACTCATTCTCGCCCGAGTCATATGCACCCTGTGCACCACCTTGAACTGTATCAGGCTCATCCTTGCACAGGAGGTGGTCCCGTTTACCCTTCGCAGTGCCTCATCCATACTCCCCAATTGATCGCCATTCGCAACTCCGCTTCCCATTTCTCCTTGATCTTCACCACCCGCTCGCCTCCCTGCTCCCCCAGCCACTCATATATATCCCCAATTCTTCCTTCCCCTTCCACATCTGGAAGCAGCAGTCGCTCCAGCAGGGTGTAACCCGGCAATCTCGGGTACCCCTTCCAGACCTTTCGTGCAAAGTCCCTAACCTGGAGATACCTGAACTCACTCCCCCTCGACAGCTCTACCCTCTCCCTTAGCTCCTCCAGACTGGCGAACCCTTCCTCCAAATACAAATCCCTCACCGTGACCAGCCCCACTTCCCTCCACCTCCTGTGTACACTATCCATCCCTACCGGCCCAAACCCATGATTCTCGCACAGCAGCGTTAGCACTGACATCCCTTCCACCCTAAAATGCCTCCTCAGCTGATTCCATATCTTCACCATGGGCTCCACCGGGCTCCCTGAATACCTACTCAGAGCCATTGGCAATGCTGCCATCACCATAGCCCTCAAACTAGACCCCTTACAAGATTCCTCCTCCATCCTAATGCACCCAACCCCTTCTCCTATCCCACCACCACCGCACCTTTGTCCACATTCGCCGCCCAATAATAATGAAGCAAGTTTGGCAACGCCAACCCCCCCCCCCCCCCCCCCCCCCCCCCTGCTGTCTCTGTAGCAGGGTCCTCCCCACCCTCAGCACCTTCCCCGCCTATACAAAGTCAGAGATGATTGTGTCCACTTTCCAAAAAAAGGCCTTTGGTATAAAGATCGGGAGAGCCTGAAAGATAAACAAGAACCTCGGCAGAATATTCATTTTCACCACTTGGACCCTCCCCGCCAACGTTAAGTGCAGTGTATCCCACTTCTTAAGATCCTCCCTGGCCTCCTCCACCAGCTTCGTTAAGTTCCACTTATGGAGCCCGTCCATTCCCTCACTACCTGAATCCCCAAGTACCTAAACCTATCCCTCGCTACCGTAAATGGCACCCCCCCCTAAATTAGCCCACTGTGCCAGCTCATTCACCGGGAATACCTCGCTTTTCCCTACATTCAGCTTGTATCCCAAGAACCCTCCAAACCTCCCCAACAGGCCCATAATCCTTCCCATACTCTCCAACGGATCCGAAACATCCAGCAAGAGGTCATCGGCATAGAGCGACACCCGATGCTCCCTCTGTCTCATCATTATCCCCTGCCACTCTGCCAACCCCCTGAGAGCCATCGCCAATGGCTCTATGGCCAGCACAAACAGCAGCGGCGACAGCGGGCACCCCAGTATAAGTCAAAGCTTCGTGAGCTCATATAATTCGTCCTCACCCTTGCTCTTGGCGCCATATACAGCAACCGCACCCATGCCACAAATCTCGGCCCAAACCCAAACCTTCCCAAAACTTCGAGCAAATACCGCCACTCCACCCGATCAAATGCTTTCTCCACGTCCATGGACACCACCACCTGCGGTACCAGAGCTCTTGACGGATTCATCACCACATTGAACAGCCGTCTTATATTACTCGCGAGCTGCCTGCCCTTCACGAAGCCTGTTTGACCTTCTGCAACCATCCCAGGACACAATCCTCCATCCTCCCAGCCAACAACTTAGCCAATACTTTCACATCTGTGTTCAATAGTGATATGGGTCTATATAACCCACATTCCACCGGATCCTTCCCTTTTTTGGGATTACTGTGATTACTGCCTGCTTCATCATCTCCGACAACTCCCCCTTCTCCAGTGCTTCATTAAACGTCCCCAACAGATGTGGTGCCAGGTCCGCCGCAAGTTCCTTATAAAATTCTGCCGGGTACCCATCCAGCCCAGGGGCCTTCCCCAACTTCATACCCCTGATATTATCCAGCACCTTCCTCAGTCCCAGGGACTCCTCCAATGCCTGCCTCTTTGCTTCCTCCACCTGGGGAAACCCCAGCTCGTCCAGAAACCACCCCCATGTCCCCCTCCTCTCCTCCTGGGTCTGCCTTATAAAGTACCTGCCAATACTCTCTAAATGCCTCATTTATCTTCCCTGGCTCTGACACCACACCCCCAGCCCCAGTCCGGATCTTCAATATTTCCCTGGATGCAGCCTGACTCCGCAGCTGGTGCGCCAGCATGCGGCTCGCCTTCTCCCCATACTCGTATTGCACCCCTCCTGCCCTACGCAGTTGCCCTACCGCCCTACCCATTGTCAGCCTGTCAAATTGCCCCTGCAACCTTTTTCTCCTCGCCAATCCCTCCACAGTGGGCACCCTCGAATATTCCCTGTCCACCTCCACTATCTCGCTCACTAGACGGTCATGTTCCGCCCTCCTTCCCTTATTCGCATGAACCATAAATGAAATAATTTCTCCCCGGGCCACTGCCTTCAGTGCTTCCCAAAAAATGCCCGGCGGCACCTCCCCATTCTGATTGAACTCCACATAATCCCTAATCGCCAACCGCACCTTATCACAAAAATCTCCATCCTCCTCAGCATTCACACTAGGCTAGGGGAGCTAATATGGTGCTGAAGCCATGGGTTAAAATAAACCAAGCCTCTTCACCAGCTTGAACATTCACCGACCCAGCACGCCATCACTCCAGTGAAAGTTGGGGCTGGGTTCTTTTGGCTCAGAAATGACAGTAACATCCGAATGAGCAAAGCTGAAAGTGTCAAATCTGATTGTGCTCTTTGTATCTGTCAGCAACTGAACATACAAGCTCATTATTTCTATCATTCTTGCCAGATTTGTTTTGGCATTTATATGAGACATGACATATTGTTCACTGTGCATTCTCTATCCTTTGAATCTGCAGTCTGTTCGGGAACATTTAGATGGTTGTTTTTTACTGATTTTGGAAATTGCCAAACTAAGTGAAGTGAATGATTGACTGAGTGAGAGAGCAAAGAGTCAAACAGCAGATGGTGCTGTGGAGTGCGAAATTCCGAGGAAGTGTTGAGATGACTTATTAGAGTTTTCTCTGTTACTACAGGAATCTCCCCATCATTCGTGGATCTCCCTGTCACTGGAGGGGTTGCTCAATCACCTGAGGGGTCGCACTATTACTGGAGGGGTTGCTCTGTCATTGGAGGGATCGCTCTTTAATTGGAGGGGTTGCTTTGTCACTGGAGGGTTTGCTCTGTCATTGGTGGGTCTCCCTGACATTGGAGGGGTCGCTCTGTCACTGGAGGTGTCTCCCTGTCATTGGAGGGGTCGCTCTGTCACTGGAGGCCTTGCTCTATCATTGGAGGGTCTCCCTGTCATTGGAGGGTCTCCCTGTCAGTGGAGGGGCCGCTCTGCCACTGGAGGGGTCACTCTGTCATTGGAGGGGTCGCTCTGTTATTGAAGGGATAGCTCTTTCACTGGAGGGGTCGCTCTGTCATTGGAGGAGTCTCCCTGTCATTGGAGGGATCGCTCTGTCATTGAAGGGGTTGCTCTGTCATTGAAGGGGTCGCTCTGTCATTGAAGGTGTCACTCTGTCATTGAAGGGGTCGCTCTGTCATTGGAGGGATCGCTCTGTCATTTAAGGGGTCGCTCTGTCATTGGAGGGTTTGCTCTGTCATTGAAGGGGTCGCTCTGTCATTGGTGGAGTCGCTCTGTCATTGGATGGTTTGCTCTGTCATTGAAGGGGTCGCTCTGTCATTGGAGGGTTTGCTCTGTCATTGAAGCGGTCGCTCTGTCATTGGTGGAGTCGCTCTGTCATTGGATGGTTTGCTCTGTCATTGAAGGGGTCGCTCTGTCATTGGAGGGTTTGCTCTGTCATTGAAGGGGTCGCTCTGTCATTGGAGGATTTGCTCTGTTATTGGAGGGGTCGCTCTGTCATTGGAGGATTTGCTCTGTTATTGGAGGGGTCGCTCTGTCATTGGAGGGTTTGCTCTGTTATTGGAGGTGTCGCTCTGTCATTGGAGGGTTTGCTCTGTTATTGGAGAGTTTGCTCTGTTATTGGAGGGTTTGCTCTGTTATTGGAGGGGTCGCTCTGTCATTGGAGGGTTTGCTCTGTTATTGGAGGGGTCGCTCTGTCATTGGTGGAGTCGCTCTGTCATTGGAGGGTTTGCTCTGTCATTGGAGGGTTTGCTCTGTCATTGGAGGGTTTGCTCTGTCATTGGAGGGTTTGCTCTGTCATTCGAGGGACAGCTCTGTCATTGGAGGGGTCGCTCTGTCATTGAAGCGGTCGCTCTGTCATTGAAGGGGTTGCTCTGTCATTGAAGGGGTCGCTCTGTCATTGAAGCGGTCGCTCTGTCATTGAAGGGGTCGCTCTGTCATTGGAGGGTTTGCTCTGTTATTGGAGGGTTCGCTCTGTCATTGGAGGGTTTGCTCTGTCATTGGAGGGTTTGCTCTGTTATTGGAGGGGTCGCTCTGTTATTGGAGGGGTCGCTCTGTTATTGGAGGGGTCGCTCTGTTATTGGAGGGGTTGCTCTGTTATTGGAGGGGTCGCTCTGTTATTGGAGGGGTCGCTCTGTTATTGGAGGGGTCGCTCTGTTATTGGAGGGGTCACTCTGTTATTGGAGGGGTCGCTCTGTTATTGGAGGGGTCACTCTGTTATTGAAGGGCTTTCCTGTCATTGAAGGGCTTCCCTGTTACTATTAATGAGGGGTACAACTCTACATAATAATGGGTCTACATAATTCTTGAAAGTTTATTTAAATTATACAAACATGAAAAGTGAATCCTCTTCACAGAGATTATACTGTCACTCAATTCAATCAGAGATTATACTGTCACTCAATTCAATCAGAGATTATACTGTCACTCAATTCAATCAGAGATTATACTGTCACTCAATTCAATCAGAGATTATACTGTCACTCAATTCAATCAGAGATTATACTGTCACTCAATTCAATCAGAGATTATACTGTCACTCAATTCAATCAGAGATTATACTGTCACTCAATTCAATCAGAGATTATACTGTCACTCAATTCAATCAGCATTAGCTCAGTTCTTTCAAATTCATCACTGCCCCACAGTTTATATCAGCGTCGATGGAGCCGGTAGTTCATAGTCACCATTAAAATTAAAAATGCAATCTGCTCAGCAGTGCCATCCGGGTGGTAGCCTGGCACTACCTGGGTGACAGTGCCAGCTGGCAGGGGTACTGCCAGGGTACCAAGCTGGCATTTTGTGCACATGTGTGACCGGGCTGGTGTTGCTGGGTGTTGGGCTGGGTGCGTGGAGGGCTCTGCCATATTGTATTTGGGCAGGGGGGAGATTGGGGATTCTTTTAGGGGCCTCATAGAGAGTTCCAGCCAACAGATCTCCCCACTGTAAAAAATGGGGCTGTATGTGGCCTCAGGCTCACAGTCCCCTTTCACGCCCCTTATTCAATGCGAGTCTTGTCGAATAGTCATGACTTTCTCGGCACTGCGAGTGCCGGGAAAGATGCGGCTAAACACGTTCGCTAGAGGATTTTGTTCACTTTTGGGATGATCTCGCCCGATGTGTACCAAACCCCTATTGTGCTGATATTTTAGAGTGTTTCCTTTGAAGACTACTGATTTGCTTTATGAAAATCCAAATTACTTTCAAACAATATTAAGATTAATTAAATAAAGAAGTACCGTTCCTATTTTATGTCAGAGGTGATATTAGAGCAGTCCCAAACATCCGGGCTGACTTCAAACAAAGCAGACTAGCAAATAAGAGCAAAATGGAGTGAGGTACCCAGACATTATGGGTATCACCCTAATGAGAGCATGTGAGCCAGATGTTATGGGCCCTGACAGTCAGGTTCAGGGAGAGCATGTAGCCCAGACATTTTATTTTAATGTATTTTATTCCAAACTTATTCAAACAATTAGAAACCATGAACAATTCAGGGAACATGCTCCCCATCACACAATTATACAGTTTGTACCGCCCTCCCCCCTGCCTCCCCCTCCCTCCCCCCTCACGAACAGCTGCTCGAACATGGCCAAGAGCAGCTCCCACCTTGCTTCAAAGACCTCCACTGAACCCCTTAGTTCATATTCAATCTTTTCCAGATGGTGAAAGTCATATAAATCTCCGCGCGAGGCCGCTACCCCCAGCAGCATTGCTGACCGCCACTCCAACAAGATCCTTCGCCAGGCAATCAGAGAGGTAAAGGCCACAACATCAACTTTCCTCCCCTCCATCAGCTCCGGCTTCTCTGACATCTCAAATATCGCTATCATACGGTCCTATCCGACCTCTTCCCCCACAATCTTTGTTAATATCGCAAACATGGGGCTGGTTTAGCACAGGGCTAAATCGCTGGCTTTGAAAGCAGACCAAGGCGGGCCAGCAGCACGGTTCAAATCCCGTACCAGCCTCCCCGAACAGGCGCCGGAATGTGACAACTGAGGGCTTTAAACTTCTGAGTTGGGGAAAGGGAAAGTGAAAGCGACAGGGAGCATAGAGTTAAATGGCAAGATACGCAGGAGGATAACATGTAGGCAGGTGGATTTAAGCCTGAGGCAGACTAGGAATGCAACAAAAAGGAAGGATAACTTTGGACATCTTAGGACTTCCAATATCTGTAATGATAAGAAAGTTAGCATTAAGGCACTTTACCTGAATGCTCGTAGCATTTGTAACAAAGTAGACGAACTAATGGCACAGATCATCGTGAATGATTATGATGTGGTAGGCATCACAGAGACATGGCTGCAGGGGGTTCAGGACTGGCAGTTAAACATCCAAGGCTATACAACCTATCGAAAAGACAGGCAGGTGGGCCGAGGGGGTGGGGTTGCCTTGTTAGTTAAGAACAAAATTAAATCTATGGCACTTAACGACATAGGGTCGGATGATGTGGAGTCTGTGTGGGTAGAATTGAGGAACCACAAAGGCAAAAAAACCATAATGGGAATTATGTACAGACCTCCTAACAGTGGTCAGGACCAGGGGCGCAACATGTACCGGGAAATAGAAAAGGCATGTCAGAAAGGCAAGGTCACGGTGATCATGGGGGACTTCAATATGCAGGTGGATTGGGTAAATAACGTAGCCAGTGGATCCAAAGAAAAGGAATTCATGGAATGCTTACAAGATGGCTTTTTGGAACAGCTTGTCATGGAGCCCACAAGGGAGCAGGCTATTCTGGACCTAGTGCTATGTAATGAACCAGACTTTATAAAAGATCTTAAAGTAAGGGAACACTTAGGAAGCAGCGATCATAATATGGTTGAGTTCAGTCTGCAGTTTGAAAGAGAGAAGGCAAAATCAGATGTAATGGTGTTACAGTTAAATAAAGGTAATTACGAGGGCATGAGAGAGGAACTGGCGAAAATCGACTGGAAGCAGACCCTAGTGGGGAAGACAGCAGAGCAAAAATGGCAGGAGTTTGTATGCATAATTGAAGACACTGTACAGAGGTTCATCCCCAAGAAAAGAAAGATTATCCGGGGAGGGATTAGACAGCCATGGCTGACAAAGGCGGTCAGGAAATGTATCAAAGAAAAAGAGAGATCCTATAAAGTGGCCAAAAGCACTGGGAAATCAGAAGATTGGGAAGGCTACAAAAACAAACAGAGGTTAACAAAGAGACAAATAAGGAAGGAGAGGATCAAATATGAAGGCAGGCTAGCCAGTAATATAAGAAATAATAGTAAAAGTTTCTTTCAATACATAAGAAACAAACGACAGGCCAAAGTAGACATTGGGCCAATTCAAACTGATTCCGGAAGGCTAGTGATGGGAGACAAGGAAATGGCTGGAGAACTTAATAAGTACTTTGCGTCTGTCTTCACAGTGGAAGACATGAGTAATATCCCAAAAATTATAGAGGGTCAGGGGGCTGAGTTGAGTATGGTTGCCATTACAAAAGAGATGGTGCTAAAAAAGCTAAAAGGTCTTAAAATTGACAAATCTCCTGGCCCCGATGGGTTACACCCTAGAGTTCTGAGGGAGGTGGCTGAAGAAATAGCGGAAGCGTTGGTTGAGATCTTTCAAAAATCACTGGAGTCAGGGAAAGTCCCGGACGATTGGAAGATCGCTGTTGTAACCCCCTTGTTCAAGAAAGGATCAAGACAAAAGATGGAAAATTATAGGCCAATTAGCCTAACCTCGGTTGTTGGTAAAATTCTAGAATCGATCGTTAAGGATGAGATTTCTAAATTCTTGGAAGAGCAGGGTCGGATTAGAACAAGTCAACATGGATTTAGTAAGGGGAGGTCGTGCCTGACGAACCTGTTAGAATTCTTTGAGGAGGTGACAAGTAGGTTAGACCAGGGAAACCCAGTGGATGTGGTCTATCTGGATTTCCAAAAGGCCTTTGATAAGGTGCCACACAGGAGGCTGCTGAGTAAGGTGAGGGCCCATGGTGTTCGAGGTGAGCTACTGGCATGGGTTGAGGATTGGCTGTCTGACAGAAGGCAGAGAGTTGGGATAAAAGGTTCTTTTTCGGAATGGCAGCTGGTGACCAGCGGTGTCCCACAGGGTTCAGTGTTGGGGCCGCAGCTGTTCACCATATATATTAATGATCTGGATGAAGGGACTGGGGGCATTCTAGCGAAGTTTGCTGATGATACGAAGTTAGGTGGTCAGGCAGGTAGTGCTGAGGAAGTGGGGAGGCAGCAGAAGGATCTAGACAGTTTGGGAGAGTGGTGCAGGAAATGGCTGATGCAATTCAACGTGAGAAAATGTGAGGTCTTGCACTTTGGAAAAAAGAATTCAAGCATAGACTACTTTCTAAACGGTGAGAAAATTCATAATGCCAAAGTACAAAGGGATCTGGGAGTGCTAGTCGAGGATTCCCTAAAGGTAAACATGCAGGTTGAATCTGTGATTAAGAAAGCGAATGCAATGTTGTCATTTATCTCAAGAGGGTTGGAATATAAAAGCAGCGATGTGCTACTGAGCCTTTATAAGGCTCTGGTTAGGCCCCATTTGGAGTACTGTGTCCAGTTTTGGGCCCCACATCTCAGGAAGGACATACTGGCACTGGAGCGTGTCCAGCGGAGATTCACACGGATGATCCCTGGAATGGCGAGTCTAACATATGATGAACGGCTGAGGATCCTGGGATTGTATTCATTGGAGTTTAGAAGGTTAAGGGGAGATCTAATAGAAACTTACAAGATAATACATGGCTTAGAAAGGGTGGACGCAAAGAAACTGTTTCCGTTAGGCGAGGAGACGAGGACCCGTGGGCACAGCCTTAGAATTAGAGGGGGTAAATTCAGAACAGAAATGCGGAGACATTTCTTCAGCCAGAGAGTGGTGGGCCTGTGGAATTCATTGGCGCGGAGTGCAGTGGAGGCCGGGACGCTAAATGGCTTCAAGGCAGAGATAGATAAATTCTTGATGACGCGAGGAATTAAGGGCTACGGGGAGAATGCTGGTAGGTGGAGTTGAAATGCCCATCAGCCATGATTGAATGGCGGAGTGGACTCGATGGGCCGAATGGCCTTACTTCCACTCCTATGTCTTATGGTCTTTTCACAGTAACTTCATTTGAAGCCGACTTGTGACAATAAGCGATTTTCATTTCATTTCGTTTTCATTTCACATTCCCGCCCAGTATCTCTCCAATTTCTCACAGCCCCAGAACACGTGCGCGTGGTTTGCTGGTCCCCGCCCACACTTCTCGCACTCGTCTGCCACTCCCTGGAAGAACCCACTCATTCTCGCCCAAGTCATATACACCCTATGTACCACCTTGAATTGTATCAGGCACATCCTCGTACACGAGGAGGTCGCATTTACCCGAAGTAGCGCCTCGTTCCACGCTCACCAATTTATCTCCCATCCCAGCTTCCCAACCACTTCTCCTTATTCTTCACCATCTGCTTGTGATGTTATGCATAAGCAATCATTTAAACAGCGATAGACAAGACTTCCAGCCAGCAGGTGGCAATAGAGAACCCCCATGTGACAATGTTACCTCAGGGAGTCTGGGGATAATCTTCGTAGTGGATAGTCACAATTTGTAGTAGCTCTTAAGTTATTTATAATAGTTAGTAGTTTTTAAATAATTTTCTTATGGTTATCTAACCCACGTAATTGTTGAACAATAAAACTTTAACTAGTCAAGAATTAAACATTCTCTCATGCATTTACTCTGACTAGCCAAGCACCAGAAAGTAACACTGCTCAGCCCCTCTGATCTCCCAGACATCCATATATATCTCCAATCCTGCCCTCTCCTTCCACGTCCGGGAGCAGTGGTTGCTCCAATAAGGCATGCTTCGGCAGCTTGGGGAATTCTTTCCTGACCTTCCCGTGCAAAGTCCCTTACCTGTAAATATCTAAACTCGCTTCCTCTCGGGAACCCTCTGTTGTTGAAAACTCACCACTGTTCTTAGAATTCCCCTATACCAAAAAGGGTCGACATTCTAAATGGTGAACAGGGATTCTCACTCCCTGACTCCGATGCAGGCTTCGGTGGGTGCTATTCAGGTCAAACTATATTTTCAAGTTATCCCCCGGTATAACCCATACCTTCACCGAAGATTTCATCTACATACTACTTAGTAGCATCGATCCTGGGTCCCGCATTGCTAAGTAAGTAAAGTAGACTTAGGAATAACCACTGTTTCAGGTTAAATTAAATTATTTTATTATAATATATTTTTTCGTTTACAAGCTGCAATTACTTTCTTTACAGAAAGGTAAAAAGATCTTGCTTCTGGATCCTTCTGGTTGGTTGAAGGGACCTTCAGGCCCAACTTGACAATCGACCTTCTTTAAAATCTGTTCTTCTTGAGATGTATTCGCTGGTTAGCTCAGTTGCTATGTCTTGTTGATCCCATGCACTGAGCTATGAGAGCTGGCTCTGCTGGCTATCTCTGAGCTGACTCTGAGCTGACTCTGCCTCCTCTTTAAATTCTAGTCTTCCTTAGATGTATTAGCTGTTTTAGCTCGGCTGCTATGTCTGATCTTTCCCATGACCGAGCTGGCTGTAAGCTGACTCTGCTTCTCTTGTTCCTTCTCTCCTTCTCTCTGAGTTCTGGTTCTGGTTCTGCTAGTTCCTGCTCTGGCCTCTGGGTTTATACTCTCTTTCTAACAGTTATTATGTTTTTATGACCTTATTGTAAAGTAACTATTATTTAATTTTGATTGTAAAAAGTATCTTTGATCTAAACATTCTAATACAACTGATTACATTGTTTCCTTTGTGATGTTCAAAGTTCCTTTGTGATATTCAAAAATGCTTTGGTTTCAATAGAGGTGTGAATTTTGGTTTGGTTCCTGTCCTTTCTATAGTTTTATTTTCGAATTGTGTCCTCAGCTCATACTTTTGACTTTGATTTTGGCTTTAAATTATGTTTCTCGTAGACAGGTTGTGTCCAATTTTCTTTAATTTACCTGATATCGGCAGAACTTCACACCTAGAATTGTCACCAAATTCAACTGAATCTCATCCTTTCCTTACCAGCTGCTTACTAAGAGAGTTAATTTCAATGAAGGTGTGAAACATTGCTTTTAGCTATATGCTAAAAAATCACTTGGTTATAACTTGAAAGACCTGCCTGTTTTAAACATTTGTCACCTAATTCAACTGAAACCTTCATCCATGCTTTTCCAGAGGCTCACTAAGATGGTTAGTTTCAATGAAGGTGTGAACCATTGTTTTTAGTTTCATACAAGAATCCTGTGTGTTTGCTAAGCCTGCTTGGGAGAAAGAATCTGCATTTTATAATCCTGCTCTTTGCAGCTGCTGTTAACCCTTCGTGGGATCTTTCTCTGTATCCTCTCATGTTTCTCTCAGAACAGATATTGCCAGACTTCCATGTTTGAAATGACACATCTTTCCATATTTTCAATAACACCTCTCTTTCAGTTCCTCTATACTAGCAAACATTTCTTCCAGGTACAGATCTCTCGCCATCACCAACCCCACTTCTCTCCACTTCCTGTACATACCATCTCCCCCCCCTCTCGGCTCAAATCTATGGTTCTCACACAATGGTGTTAACACCGACATCCCTCCATCCTAAAGTGCCTCCTCAACTGGTTCCACACCTTCACTGTGGATTGCACCACTGGGCTCTCCGTATATTTCCTTGGCGCCAGTGGCAACGCTGCCGTCACCATAGCCCTCTGGCTGGACCCCCTCCAGGATTCTTCCTCCATCCTAACACATTATTCCCCCTCTCCTTCCCAACAACGCCTCACCTTCTCCAAGTTCGCCGCCCAATAATAATGTAACAAGTTTGGCAATGTAACCCCTCCAATGTAACCCCAGTAAAGGGGCTGGTTTAGCTCACTCAGCTAAATCGCTGGCTTTTAAAGCAGACCAAGCAGGCCAGCAGCACGGTTCGATTCCCGTACCAGCCTCCCCGGACAGGCGCCGGAATGTGGCGACTAGGGGCTTTTCACAGTAACTTCATTGAAGCCTGCTCGTGACAATAAGCGATTTTTATTTCATTTCATTTCTGCCTCTGACTCTGTAATAGGGTGCTTTTTACCCTTGGCACCTCTTAAAAATAACCTCCCTAACCGCCTACACCAGCTTTGTTAAATTCCATTTATGCAGCGTCACCCACTCTCCCATGACCCGAATCCCCAGATATCTAAACCTATGTCTGGACACTTTGAATTGCAGCCCCCCTAAGTTGGCTCTCCAACCCAATTGGTTTACCGGGAACACCACTTTTCCCTACATTCAACTTGTATCTTGAGAATGCCCCAAACCTCTCAAAAGACACATAATTCTCCCTATGCTCTCCAGTGGGTTTGATATGTACAGTTACAGGTCGTCCGCATTTAGCGAGGTCCAATGCTCCCTACTACCCCTCGTAATCCCTTGCCAATCTGTCGACCCCCTGTGGGTCATTGCCAGGGGCACTACTGCCAGCAAGAACAGCAGTGTTGACAGCAGGCACCCCTGCCTTGTTCCCCGGTGTAATCCGAAACTTCATGAGCTCATATCATTGGTCCTGATGCTTGCCACCAGTGCCACATATAACAGGCCACAAACTTTGGCCCAAACCCAAAACTTCCCAAGACCTCGAACAGGTACCGCCACTCTACCCAGTCAAAGACCTTCTCTGCGTCCATGGACACCACTATCTCTGGTACCTGGACTCTTGACAGAGTAACAATCATACTTAACAGCTGCCTTATATAACTGGGGAGTTGCCGAGAAACCCACCCGGCACTCAACCTCCCACCCTCCCCGCCACCAGCTCAGCCAGCATTTTCACATCCGTATTTAACAGCGATGTGGGCCTGTATGACCAACATTCCAATGGGTCCTTCCCCTTCTTTGGTATCAGTGTGATCGTCGCCTGCGCCATCATGTCCGGCAGCTCCCCCTTCTCCAGTGCCTCACTAAACGCCCCAAGCAGATGTGGTGCCAGTTCCGTCACATATTCCTTGTACAATTCTGTCAAATAACCATACGGCCCCAGGACCTTTCCCAACTTCATACCACTTCTACTATCCAATACCTCCCTCAGCCCAAAACTTCCTCTAGCGCCTGCCTCTTCTCTTCGTCCAGCTGTGGGAACTCCAGCCCATCCAAAAAACGTCCCATGACTCCTTCTTCATCCCCGGCTCAACACTGTACAGTTCCTTATAGAATTCCTTAAACGTCTCATTTGACTTCCCCGGCTCCGACACCAGATCCTCTGTCTCTATCCGTATCCTCAAAATTTCCTTGGACACAGCCTGCCTCCGTAACTGGTGTGCCAACATTCAACTTGCCTTCTCCCCGTACTCATACTACTTGCCCTTTGCCCTGTGCAGCTGCCCTACTGCCCTCCCTGTCATCAACCTATCGAATTGCCCCTGTAGCTTTTTCCTTCTCTCCAATCCATCCGTGGTGGTTGCCCTCGAATAATCCCTGTCGCCTCGACTATCTCGCCCAGTAACCGCTTGTACTCATCTCTCCTTTTCCTATCCTCATGTGCCTTAAAGGAGATAATCTCCCCTTGGACTACCGTCTTCAGTGCCTCCAAAATGTGGCTGCTGACACCTCCCCGTCCTGGTCCAATTCCATATAATCTTTAATCACAGCCCACACCTTCACAAAAACCCCTTGTCTACCAATAACCCCAAATCAAGCTTCCAACCCGGCCTCTGCTCCCGTCCCGATCTAAGCCGAACCTCCAGCCAGTGGGGCTCATCGTCTGAAATTACTATCCCCGTGTATTCTGCCCCTCCACCTCTACCAATGCCTCGTGGCTCACCACAAAATAATCAATTCTGGAGTGTACCCTGTAAATATGCGAGAAAAAGGAGTACTCCTTCCCTGAGAGTCCTTAAAACCCCATGGGCCTACCATGCCCATTCTTTTGATGAACCCAGCCAGATCCTTTACCATCTATATCCTCCCCATTACCCGGGCTGACCTATCCATCCGCAGATCCAGCACACAATATAATACCCTCCCATCACCAACTGGTGCGTATCCAAGTCTGGGATTGCTGCCAGCAACCCCCTCATAAACCGTACATCGTCCCAATTCAGTGCATATACATTCACCATCACCACCGGCGTCCCTTCCAATACCCCACTCACTATCACATATCTCCCCCCGAGTCCCTCACTTCCTTCACACTTATAAACCCCGTCTTCTTGCACATCAAGATGGCCACCCCGCAACTTCGAGTCAAATCCCGAGAGGAGCACCTGACCCACCCATCCCTTTCTCAGCCTAACCTGGTCCTTCACACGGAGGTGCGTCTCCTGCAGAAAGACTACCCCCGCCTTCAAATTCCTGAGGTGCGCAAAAACCCGCGATCTTTTCACCGGTCCATTGAGCCCACGCACGTTCCATGTTATAAGCCTTACCAGCAGCTTACGCCTCCATTCCCCTCTACCGTCCACCATCCTCCGCTTTTGTCTCTGCCCCCTCTAATTTTGCCATGTACCTGGCCCATCCAAGATGGCCCCCTTCTTCGCTCCTGACCATGCTTCTTCTCCAACCCTGCCATATTGCATTTCCCTCCCTCCCCCGCAACATCCACACCCCCCCCAACTAGGTGGAGGGGAGTTTTGGCTGTCCCCTTACAAACCTTTCACCCCTGCTACCCATTGTTGACTCAACAAGAAAAGAAAAATCCTCCACCTGGGAGGAAAGAATGCCCCATTCCCCCACCCTCCATCCCCCACTCTACCCGTTTCTTCCATTCTTCAGCGCTGCCACCTCCATCTGCCAATAAAGTTCAGTCCTCCCCCAGTTTGTGCTCTTTGCTAAAGTCATTGGCCGCTTATGGAACTCAAAGTAGCATTCCCGGCCTTCATAACTCACCCACAGTTTTGCCGGGTAGAGCACCCCGAACCTGATCTACCGGCGATACAAGCACCACCTTGACCCTGTTGAATCCAGCAAGCCTTTTTGCCAGTTCAGCTCCAATGTCCTGGTATATTCACACCTTGTTCCCTCCCATTCACAATTCTGTTTCTCCCTGGCACACACTAGGACCTTCTGTTTTTCCACAAATTTGTGGAGTCTTCCGATCACCGCCCATGGCGGCTCCCCTGCTTTTGGCTTCTGTCTTAGAGACCTGCGCGCTCTATCCACCTCTGGGGCCTTCCCAGAGACACCAGCCCTGCCAATATCCTCGAGACATACCTCATGGCATTCGTGCCTTCCACTCCTTCAGGCAGGCCGAGGATGCGCAAGTTCTGCCTTCTCGACCTGTTCTCTTGTTCTTTGCTCTCAGCATCTTGCAAAGATCTCTTAAGAGCCCCACCTCCAATGCCACCACCTGATCGCTACGGTCCGACATCACTCTATCCATCTCTCGGATCTGTGACCCCTGTGCTCCAGAATCTTTTTGACCCTTTCCATCGAGCCCTTTAAGAGTGCCACAGCCCCTTCGATGGTCATCGATCGGCCCTCCTGCATCTCTTTCCTTTGTTGACAGAACTCTTCCCTGATGAAAGTCATCAACTGTTCCATCTGGGGCTTTCCAACCTGCCCTTCCCCCTCGCCACCTTTCCAATAACTGCTGCACCACAGGTCTCTTCCAACTCCTTGCCCAGGTCTTTCATCTTCTGCCGGGTTGGGTAAACAGCAGACATGTCACACCCGGGGGGAACGTCTCATCCAACCTTCAGCTACACTTTTCCATTGCAGTTTCTCCCGTTTCCGGGTAAAAAGAGCTCTTTTCTGTGCCCTCGAGCAGGAGCTGCCCTGTGTGTAACCACTCACACCATGGCCGCCACCGCAAGTCCCATGTGGCCCAGAAATGCCAGCGATGGCAGAGATACGCTTTGTGGATCCCGTGCTGACCTACATTTCTGTCCCCCCATAATGCCACACCCCTCCCCCAACGACATCACACCTCTCTCCCCAATGATGCCACATCCCTCTCAATCCCACCCACCCTCGCTCCACAGAACGCAAAGACTCAAGCCACCAAAATATACAAATTGATCACTGCTTAACTCCTTTTAGTGATTTTTAATTTGTAAAAATACCTGTATGAATAATTGCTGAATTAAAATCCAAACTTACCTCTTGTCAGAATGACGGTAAACTGGTCAATATTGTATTGTGTGTGGCTTGATGCGAGCAAACATGGAACTTGCTAATGAGCAACAAGATGGAAGAATTCAGACGGTGACATCGCTACAGTGCAGGCCAGTGCAGGACAGAATGAGCCAGTCCAATGCAGGAGCAAACACTTCAATTGACAAGATTCATAAGCTGCCATTCAGTATATTTCACAGTCTCATTCATTTTCAAAAATAAAAATTATCTTCCTTATTTCCTCTCACAAAATCAAAGAGGTTATTGTCTTAAATTCACTGAGTGGAGTGTCCAGTGAGTCCAAGTCCAATATCAGTGTCTCTGTCTGCAGAGTCACCAACACCACCGGCTTCCCAGACACACTCTGATGTCCAGTCTTGAGAGTGATGGTGGTTAGAACCACCAGCATGTGACCCACTGCAGCCATTACATCAGACCAGCAATGGTCCATTTTGAATAATAGAATTTAAACAAGAGAATACGGAAGAGGGACAAATTGTTTAGATTTTCTTGCTTCATGTCTTGCTGGCATGGCAATTTAAATAACTTTTCTTCAGTACTTTTTCTTTACAAAATCATCAATTACATCATTGTAGGTAAAATCTTGTAAAGATGCACTTTCGATCGTCAACATTACTGAACTTGTCAAATGTTCCTGACTCATCCTACTTTGCAAATAATTTTGAACTCTTTTCAGTACAGAAAAAGAACGTTCACCGGGAGCATTTGTGACAGGTATTTTAAAAAATATTTTCAGAATGGTTTCCATATTTAGTAAGATTGCTGCAAATCATCATGTGCAAGTATGTACAAATCAGCTGGTGACCTCAAAGCACAGAGCTCATAATTATTGGTGAAATTAATGTTTCACTTCATCTTCAAATAGATTGAGATAGGGCAGCACGGGAGCATTGTGGTTAGCACAATTGCTTCACAGCTCCAGGGTCCCAGGTTCGATTCCCGGCTTGGGTCACTGTCTGTGCGGAGTCTACACGTTCTCCCCGTGGTTTCCTCCGGGTGCTCCGGTTTCCTCCCACAGTCCAAAGATGTGCAGCTGAGGTGGATTGGCCATGCTAAATTGTCCTTAGTGTCCAAAATTGGGTGGGGTTACTGGGTTATGGGGATAGGGTGGAAGTGTGGACCTTGGGTAGGGTGCTCTTTCCAAGAGCCAGTGCAGACTCAATGGGCCGAATGGCCTCCTTCTGTACTGTAAATTCTATGATAGATTAGTGTCTATGTCTTCCCAGCAGAATTCACTTAATTTCTTACTGCACTGGCTTTTAGCATTCTCATCCAAACATGTGATGGAAAGCACACAAAATAAATCAACAATTTTCTTCAGAGAGTCACTTCTACTCTGCAATTGCACCATTATTGTGTGACAAATAACATTGACAGTCTCAACGATAATCTTCTCTTTCCCTTTCAATGTGATTTAACCGTCTCGAGTTTCATTGAAAAATAACCTCCTGCATCTTGTACACTTTGCATCATCCGAGGGACCTATGTTTTTTGCTAATGTTAATGCCTCTGCTTCCACCAAGCAATAGACATTTTGAACTTTCAGGTCAAAACTTTTAACAAAGACTGCCAATTGTGCAGCATTCAATTAAGTTGTATCAACATTTTGCAGCTATTTGCTGATGGCACTAATTCTTTGAAGTAAACAGTTCCAAAAAACAGTAAAAATAGCAATATTGTACATTTCAAACTTCGCCGCCCAGGAAATCGTTTCAGTACATGGTTTATCTGAATTTGATGCGGCTATGTCTGAGAAGGTTTCCTTTATATCAACAAAGCTCAATTTCAAAGCCAAATCAGCACCTGCACGAGCGGACCACCTGGTGCCACAAATTATGTTGACCATCAAATATTTCCCATTTGCCTGCTCGAAGCGTGATTGCAACATATTCCACCAATGTGTAGAAACCAACAAAAAAGACATACACGTTTTGAACAAAGTCAAAGAAATTAAGCTCCCTCACAGGTTTCAGCTGCAGCACTGCAGATTAAATTGCAGGAGTGGCTGGAACACGGAATAAATAATGTGCATTGTTTAGTCTTGCTTGTCTACCTGAATATTTACCCACCATATTTGCTGCATTAATGAAGCTCTGCCCATGACAATTTTTTATGTCCAAACCTAATTTGCAATGATTTCCAAAACAGTTGTCTCTAGATACTCAGAGGTGTGGGATTGTAGCTGGACAAAATAATGAAATTGCTCTCCAACTTCACCATCGCTGGTCACATATCTTAAAATTAATGTTAGTTGGTCCACATGACTCGCATATGGCATTGAATCAACTATTATAGTATTTGGCCTCAGAAAATGGGATATATGAACACTTCTGACCTGCTTTTATCTCCAACCTCAAACTCTTTTCTCAAATGTTCCATATTACCTATGCTTTCTGGTCGATTGATTACAAAATATTCCAACATACCCAGTGGAACAGATTTTGTCCATAAGTGAATGTCTTCAGGATAGACTTCCTTCACTTCGATGAAGAGATACCTTGTTGTTCCATTGTTATATCAGATACTACTTCTTGTTCAACATTTTCAGGCAATGCGTTATCTCCAGAAATCGCAAATATAAGTCATCAGATAATTCACCCATACTTTTGGTTGATGAGGATGAATGTACAGTTTGTGCACTGTTCAATACTTCAAATTTTTCAAAGTAAAATAACAAACTGTCTTTTTGCCTAGCTTCGCCCTCTTGCCTCACTGTCAATCTTCCGTGTTTTTGGCTGTCAGATTGATAGCGTTGCTTCATATTAACTGATCTTTTTGATTTTAATGTACATGAATTTTCTGAAAGAGCAGGCTTTTCATGCCCTCCTCAGCCCTGCGGGTCGAGTTGCTCCTGTTCCCCACACTGCTCGATAACAGCTACCCCGAGTCCCATCCAGCTGGCTGGCTCACTCACCCACATGTCTTTTTTTGCCAGTTCGCCCAGTCCCAGCAACGACTCACACCTCACCTTGACGAGCTCGCCTTGCTACTGGCGCCGCTGCCTGTCTCTAGCCTGTCCAGCCTTCCTCATCCCTGGCCTGGGTGTCGAGTTGCCCCTTCTCCCCTCAACGGCGGCTTGCTTCCCAGTCCCGACCGACTGGTTGGCTCAGCACCTCCCTCCGTCGTCACATTTTTGGCCAATTCGCATCGAAGTTAGTTGAATAACCACCAGAGACCAAGGCCTTGACTGCTGCCTCTCTCCCTCCTAGTCACCTCAATGTTCACCAGTGTTTTCCTGCTCCAAGGGGGCCCGACCAATCAGAGTCTGATGACACTCCACATTGACTGCTGGTAGGCTCAACAAATTCAAATGAGCCCATCTGCAAATGCATAGAACATAGAACAGTACAGCACAGAACAGGCCCTTCAGCCCTCGATGTTGTGCCGAACTTTGTCCGAAACCAAGATCAAGCTATCCCACTCCCTGTCATTCTGGTGTGCTCCATGTGCCTATCCAATAACTGCTTGAACGTTCCTAAAGTGTCCAACTCCACTATCAAAGCAGGAAGTTCATTCCACACTCTAACCACTCTCTGAGTAAAGAACCTACCTCGGACATCCCTCCTATATCTCCCACCCCGAACCTTATAGTTATGCCCCCTTGTAACAGCAACATCCACCCGAGGAAATAGTCTCTGAACGTCCACTCTATCTATCCCCCTCATCATCTTATAAACCTCTATTAAGTCGTCTCTCATCCTCCTTCGCTCCAATGAGAAAAGCCCTAGCTCCCTCAACCTTTCCTCATAAGACCTACCCTCTAATCCAGGCAGCATCCTGATAAATCTCCTTTGCACCCTTTCCAATGCTTCCACATCCTTCCTATAGTGAGGTGACCAGAACTGCACACAATACTCCAAATGTGGCCTCACCAGGGTCATGTACAGTTGCAGCATAACCCCACGGTTCTTAAACTCAAGCCCCCTGTTAATAAACACTAACATATTATAGGCCTGCTTCACGGCTCTATCCACTTGAGTGGCTACCTTCAGACATCTGTGGACATGAACCCCAAGATCTCTCTGTTCCTCCACATTCCTCAGAACCCTGCCGTTGACCCTGTAATCCGCATTCAAAATTTTCCACCCAAAATGAATCACCTCGCACTTATCAGGCTTAAACTCCATCTGCCATTTTTCGGCCCAGCTCTGCATCCTATCAATGTCTCTTTGCAGCCTACAACAGCCCTCCACCTCATCCACTACTCCACCAATCTTGGTGTCATTAGCAAATTTACTGACCCATCCTTCAGCCCCCTCCTCCAAGTCATTTATAAAAATCACAAATAGCAGAGGACCCAGCACTGATCCCTTTGGTACACTACTGGTAACTGGTCTCCAGTCTGAAAGTTTTCCATCCACCACCACCCTCTGTCTACTTATCCAATTGGCCAAATTTCCCTCTATCCCACTCTTCCTTACTTTCTTCATGAGCTGACCATGGGGAACCTTATCAAACGCCTTACTGAAATCCATGTATACAACATCAACTGCTCTACCTTCATCTACACACTTCGTTACCTCCTCAAAGAATTCAATCAAATTTGTGAGGCAAGACTTACCCTTCATAAAACCGTGTTGACTATCCCGGATTAAGCTGCATCTTTCCAAAAGGTCATTAATCCTATCCGTCAGGACCCTTTCCATTAACTTACCGACCACCAAAGTAAGACTAACTGGCCTGCAATTAATAGGGTCATTCCTATTCCCTTTCTTGAACAGAAGAACAACATTCGCCGCCCTCCAGTCCTCTGGCACTATCCCCGTGGACAGTGAGGACCCAAAGATCAAAGCCAAAGGCTCTGCAATCTCTCCCTTGCTTCCAAAGAATCCTAGGATATATCCCATCTGGCCCAGGGGACTTGTCGGCCCTCAGGGTTTTCAAAATTGCTAATACATCTTCCCTCAGAACATCTACCTCCTCCAGCCTACCTGCCTGTATCACACCCTCATCCTCAAAAACATAGCCCCTCTCCTCGGTGAACACTGAAGAAAAGTATTCATTCAACGCCTCTCCTATCTCTTCTGACTCCATGCACAAGTTCCCACTACTGTCCTTGACCGGCCCTACCCTCACCCTGGTCATTCTTTTATTTCTCACATAAGATTAAAAAGCCTTGGGATTTTCCTTGATCCGACCCGCCAAGCAATTCTCATGCCCCCTCCTAGCTCTCCTAAGCCCTTTTTTTTAGCTCATTCCTTGCTACCTTGTAACCTTCAAGCGACCCAAATGAACTTTGTTTTCCCATCCTTACATACGCTTCCTTTTTCCTCTTGACAAGACATTCAACCTCTTTTGTGAACCATGGTTCCCTCACACGGCCATTTCCTCCCTGCCTGACAGGGATATATCTATCAAGGACGCACAGTATTTGTTCCTTGAACAAGCTCCACTTTTCATTTGTGATGGCTCTGATTGGTGCCTACAGACACCAGCTGGCACGCACCCCCCCCCCCCCCCCCCCCCCACCTTTGGTCAGGTCCCTGTGCCTAGGTATGGTGCGATTCATTGTAAGTCTGCCCCTGCATTACACATCATTACCCAGGTGGTGAGACACCTATCCAGTTCCTCAGTGACATGTTGCTGCCATCTGGTTTATTGCCTTTCACAAATTCTAACATTTTCATTCAAAAATGACATATATAAAAGCAGGGGTAAAAGTTGTCAAGAAACCTGCTGTGTAGATTAACTCCTGGGCGAACAGGTTTCGTGTGTTCCTAGGAATATGAATGGGTCACCCAAGGAATGCAACTAGTCATAACCCCCTCGAGGCGTACGGGGAAACCATTACCAATCTCACTGGGGAGTGTGTGGAATACGAGCTTCCCAGGTGGTGGAGGTCACACATCTGGGGCTCATCAGAACTGAACATAAAAGCCGGCAGGAACTGGCATGTTGGTTGTCCCAACGGGTACTGTGATTGTGACTAGTTACTGCTGTGGGCAGATCATTGCAAATAGTTAAAATAAATTTTTGCTTCCTGATGCACGATCAATAACTCTCGAAGCGAGATTGGAGTACAATTGAAGGCTTTACTGGACTAGATGTTTCCCCCCAGCATCGCAGGTACAGAATACAGCAGCTGGGGAGACACAGACTCTTATACTCCGCTTTACTGGGCAGAACCAGCAGGCAGGCTTCACCAATGATCTTGCTGTCTCAGGTATCTCCCACGCCAATGGTCTTACAGCCTCAACCTGGGTACCGTAATACCCCTAATACCGACTACCACATTCACCCCCTGTTAAAAAAAGAGTCCGGCGGGGGTGGTGGTCTTGCGTTATACAGTGGTAGAGGTTGATATTATGGCGGTACCCGTCGGTGGTACAGTGTTTCGCCTTGTTACATGTCACAACTATTTACAGTATTTATTTACATGTACATATCAAAATGAAGCAATTAGTCCATTGGGGGCCCTGGTCGTCCTCTGTGAACGTCGCAGTTTTGGCGGCGATGCAGGCACCGGCTCGGGCATCCGTGACTCCGGAGCGTGACTTTGGTTTCTTCGGTAGCTTCATCATCCCTAGATGGGACCAGTGGGAGAACTGATCCACCTGGGAAGGGGGCGGCCGCGGGGTGCGCCGGCGAGAGGGAGGGTGGGGTAGGTGGGGGGGGGGGTGTGGGTGGGGATCCAGCGGGCTCCAGGTCCCGTAGGGAGACCGTATCCTGTCGGCCGTCGGGGTAACGCCACGTAGCCATACTGAGGGTTAGCGTGAATGAGGTGGACCCTCTCGACCAATGGTCCGACTTGTGCGCTGGCACATGTGCCGCGGGATAGGGCATGGGTGTCAAATATTGCCATGGTGAAGAAATGGGCTGTGGAGAGGAGGTCAGTATGGGGGCGGGTGGAGGCAGCGTTGTGCAGTGGAATGGGTTTGAGGGCTCTGTTGTTGACACCTCTGCTGTTCTCGATGGCCAGGTACTCCGTGAGCGCGGTGGTGGTGTCGGCGCTAAAGGTGCAGGGGCAGCGCAGGCAGTATTTTGGGCTGGAGGGCATGTCGTTGTGGGTGCAGATATGTGACGGTTTGTGCCGGCTGGACTGGACACAAGGTTTCAGGTTTGGCGGCAGGTGGTGATTGAGTATTGTAGGGACTTTTAATAGGGGGAAAGTTCTCAGGGCTGGAGGAGTTGGAGGAATTGTATGAGTTGCCCAAGGGGAATGGCTTTAGCAATCTGCAGGTACAGGATTTTGTAAGGAGAGAGGTGCCGTCCTTCCCAGGACTGCCATCTTCGGTGTTACAGGATGAGCTGTTATTGGGGGACGAAATAGGGGAGGGGAAAGTGTCAGGTATACATATAAGGAATTGATGGAGGGGGGAGGGGGGCGCTCTGCTGGAGGAGAATAAGTGCAAGTGGTAGGAGGAGCTGGATGGGGAGATGCAGGCTGGGACATGGGAAGAGGCCTTGCAGAGGGTGAATGAATCCTCTTTGTGTGTGAGGTTAAGCCTGAGGATTCACCTGAGAAAGGAGCTGCGCTCCGAAAGCTCATGTTTGAAATAAACCTGTTGGACTTTAACCTGGTGTTGTAAGACTTCTTACTGTGCTCACCCCAGTCCAACGCCTGCATCTCCACATCATCTCTGAAAGTGAGCCTTAGAGGTTGATCCTCAGGGGGAGTTCCTTAGAGACTGAACCATAGGGAATAAATAGAACATAGAACATACAGTGCAGAAGGAGGACATTCGGCCCATCGAGTCTGCACCGACCCACTTAAGCCCTCACTTCCACCCTATCCCCGTAACCCAATAACCCCTCCTAATCTTTTTGGTCACTAAGGGCAATTTATCATGGCCAATCCACCTAACCTGCACATCTTTGGACTGTGGGAGGACACCGGAGCCCCCGGAGGAAACCCACGCAGACACGGGGAGAGCGTGCAGACTCCGCACAGACTGTGACCCAGCGGGGAATCAAGCCTGGGGCGCTGGAGCTGTGAAGCAACTGTGCTATCCATTTGTGCTACCGTGCTGCCTGTAGATCTTGGAATGTGATCCTCAGGTGGAGAATCGCAGGGAGTGAGACATTGAGAGTAAACCTTAGGAAGTAAATTTAGTGAATCTTACAGACTAAGCCATAAAAGCTGAGCCTTTGGGAAGGCCCTGATTCTCATTCTCTAAGGCTGAGTTCCTAAGAAATTAGAATGGAATGACAGAAGCAAGCTTATAATATAAGATCATGTGAAAACCATCACCTGTGCAGATCCACATGAGGTTATGAAGTGAGAAAAAGCTTCTCCAACTGAAGTCCATGTTTGCTTGTTCCATCATGGGAAGAGGTGTCTCACTGGCTGTGGACCCAAATTTCAGAAGCCCAGAGCTTGGATTTCCACTTGCTGGCACGGGAATTGCAACCTAAACCTTCTCACTCAGAGGTGGGAGTGATTCCACCAAACTAAAGTCTCACTTCATGTTGCTTAAGTGAATGCAAGAGATCCAAAGGAACTACCTGAAGAAGGATAAGGTGTTTGCCTGGTGTCCTGGGTCCCTCACCAAGCTTAGTAACAGACCATCCATCTCATTTGTTGCTTGGGATCTTACTTTGTACAATCAGTTGCTGCATTTGCCTTCAAAACAAGATTAATTGCATAAAGACATAATTTATTGGATATGGAACAATTTAAGATGTTTGAAAATGTGAGAAGGCTCTGCAGAAGTGCAAGTTTTTTACTTAGCATCGGCTAACGTAATGAGAGAAACTACAAACCATGGGATCAAAGGGTGGTTGAGGCAAATGGAACACCATGGCCGGGGTTCCCCAAAATCCCGGCTAAGTGTTGACGCTGGCGTAAATGCTGGAGTGTTTCACACCAGTGTCAACAGGCCTGTTGGCCCAGCGATTCAGTGGCCGATACGCGGCCCTGCATTGCTGGCGCGGGTCCGCACATGCGCGCGACAGCCATTTCCACGCCGACGCTGCGCAACATGGTGTAGCGACACAGCAACCTGGCACGGAAGAAGGTAGGCACACCCCAGATCATGCGTGCCCGCCGATTGGTAGCCCCCGATCGCTGACCTGTCGTGGAGGCCCCCCCGGAATATGATCCCCCATCCCCCCCCCCCAACTTCCCCACCAGGACGGCCAGCGCGGCCGCGGGTCCGAGCTCCCGCCAGGTGGAGCCAGGTTGGAATCACGGCGGCGGAACTCGTCGGGAAATCGGCCGATCGATCGCGGAGAATCGCCAGAATTGCTCCTGGCGCCAATTCTCCAGTCATCGGAGAATCGCGTCGCTGCTTCGGAGCAGCATGGCAGGAATTTCCGGCGTCACGGGCGATTCTTCGACCCGGCGCGGGCTCGGAGAATCCCGGCCAATATTTACAATGAATACCTAGTTAGCTTTGTTTTCGACTATCTTTTGCATTGCTTTGAAATATTAATTTACTCGCTTTCATTGGAGACTACACAGAGGAATGGGATTGATTTGTTAAATTAAGAACAGAAACCAATACATGCTTCTAAAAGAAAAACAAGCAAGCTTCTGAATTATTGATACAATGTTGAGTACAGCAGCCCAATGTATATAATTTGCACGAGCTTACATATTCATGGCAGTACAGGATGTGTTAACTTTGAGTTTCTCAAATCAATGTCATACTGAAGCTCATGGAAAGATCTCGCACATTAAGTACATCAGAGCTTGAACTCATGAGATCTGGGATAGGGATAGGTTAGTCCCAGTTCCACTATTCAGTAAATCATGGTTGATTAGTGACCTAACTCCATTACCCACCTCTACCCCATAACTCTTGATGCCTTTGGGTTAATCACAGCAAGGTGGCTGATGCTGAAATGCCCTCTGAAATTGCCTAGCAAGCCACTCAGTTGTATTCAACCGCTAGTAAAACACAAAAAAAGAATGACACCGGACGGACCACCCAGCATCAAACCAGGCACCGGAAATGACAACGGCAAACCCAGCGCTGTCAACCCTGCAACGTCCTTCTTACTAACATCTGGGGGCTAGTGCCAAAGTTGGGAGAGTTGTCTCAAAGACTAGTCAAGGCAACAGCCTGACATAGTCATACTCACAGAATCATACCATACAATGTCCCGGACACCACTACCCACTATCACCATTCCTGGGTATGTCCTGTCTCACCAGCAGGACAGTCACAGCAGAGATGGCGGCACAGTGGTATACAGTCGGGAGGGAGTTGCCCTGGGAATTCTCAGCATGAAGTCTCATGGCTTCAGGTTAAACAGAGCAAGGAAACCTCCTGCTGATTACCACGTACCGGCCACCATCAACTGATGAATGAGTACTCCTCCATATTGAACATCACTTAGAGGAAGCACTGAGGACGGCAAGGGTGCAGAATAAACTCTGGATGGGGGACTTCAATGTCCAGCACTAAGAGCAGCTCGATAGTACCACAACAGACCGAGCTGGCCTGGTCCTAAAGGACATAGCTGCTAGACTGGGACTGCAGCGGGTGGTGTGGGAACCAACAGGAGGGAAAAACATATTTGACCTCATCCTCACCAATCTGCCTGCTGCAGATGCATCTGTCCATGGCAGTATCAGTAGAAGTGATCACTGCACAGTCCTTGTGGAGGTAAAGTCCTATCTTCTCATTGAGGATATCCTCCATCATGTTGTGTGGCACTGCCATCGTGCTAAATGGGATAGATTTCAAACAGATATAGCAACTCCAGATTGGGCATCCATGAGGCGCTATGGACCGTCAGCAGCAGCAGAATTGTATTCAACCAAAATCTGCAACCACAGGGCTCATCACATCCCCCACTCTACCATTACCAGCAAGCCAGGGGATCAACCCTGGTTCAATGAAGAATGCAGGAGGGCATGCCAGGAGCAACACCAGGGATACCAAACTGGTGAAGCTACAACATAGGACTACTTCTGTGCCAAACAGTATAAGCAGCAAGGAATGGACAGAGCTAAACAACAAAAGCTCAATAGTCCTGCCACATCCAGCTGTGAATGGTGGTGGACAATTAAACAACTCACTGGAGGAGGAGGAGGCTCCACAAATATCCCCATCCTCAATGGATGGCGCAGCCCAACACATATGTGCAAAAGGCAAGGCTGAAGCATTTGCAAATATCTTTAGACAGAAGTGCCGATTGGAGGAGGTCCCCAGCATCACAGATGTCGGTCTCCAGCCAATATGATTCACTCCACGTGATATCAAGAAATGGCTGAAGGCACTGGATACTGCAAAGGCATTGGGCTCTGACAATATTCTGGCAATAGTGCTGAAGACTTGTTCTCCAGAACTTGCCTCACCCCTCGCCAAGCTATTCTAGTATAGCTACAACACTGGCATCTACCTGGCAATGTCGAAAATTGCCCAGGTGTGTCCTGTACACAAGAACCAGGACAAATCCAACCCAGCCAATTACCACCTATTCAGACTACACTCCATCATCAGCAAAATGATGGAAGGAATCATCAACAGTGCTATCAAACGGCACTTACTCAGCAATAACCTGCTCACGGATGCTTAGCTTGGGTTCTGCCAGGGTCACTCAGCTCCTGACCTCATGACAGCCTTGGTTCAAACGTGGACAAAAGAGCCGAATGCCAGATGTGATGTGAGAGTGATTGCCCTTGACATCAAGAGGGCAGTTGACCGAGTATGGTATCCAGGAGCCCTAGCTAAACTGGAGTCAATGGGAAACAGGGGGAAAACTCTCCACTGGTTGGAGTCATAACTGGCACAAAGGAAGATGGTTGTGGTGGTTGGAGGTCAGTCATCTCAGCTCCAGGACATCACTGCAGGAGTTCCTCAGGATAGTGTCCTAGGCCCAACCATCTTCTGCTGCTCCATCAATGACCTCCCTTCCATCATAAGGTCAGAAGTGGGGATGTTCGCAGAAAACTGCACAATGTTCAGCACCATTCACAACTCCTCAGATAATGAAGCAGTCCGTGTCCATGTCCATGTATCTGCATGCCGACTTTCTGTGTTCCTTGAATGATTCCCATGTGGGGAGAACTTTGGAGGATTAGAATTAGCAGACCTGCAATATTCTCATCAATATTCTTTAAACCATAGAATGAAAACCACTAGTCCTTTCAGATTTGTCACTCTTTAGAATCATTAATTTCCTGAATTATTTTATTTTGCTCACTTACATTTGGCAATATCCCATCCCTGATTCAATATTATTTTCCTTGGGATGTCTGCCATGCTGTTCTATTCCTATCCTGGAAATACATCATCACTTATCTGCCCATAGATATGACCTTCACGATGGGTAGGTCAAGGTGGTAGGCCCCAAATCCCACGTCAGCTGCAGAAGAGGGATTGTACCATGTGTTCCTAGCTGGTGCACACCGGCCGTCCAACCAACGGAGCCAACCAGCCAACTATTGCTACTACAAAGTAATTATTTTACTTTTGTCAGTCATTTTCGTACTTCCATTTGTAACATCATCCTGATCAGTTTTCAAGGAGCCTGCATTGTTCCTGACCATCCTCTTTTCCTTATACAAGTGTAAAAGAAATTGGGTTGAAATAACAAGTTTCTTTCCATACTCCCTTTTTGAAAATCTTCCTGCCTGTCACATCAACTTTTGTCATTCTTTGTATCTCTCCCAATTGCCACAAACTGCACTATCTTTTGCAGGTTTGTATTTTGTTTAGTTTTATGTTTATTAAGACCCAGAAAGTCGAGTGGTGATGTGTACGCCGATTTACTTATGGCACAGAAAGTCTGCCCATGGCATCAAATATATTTACAAAGTACAGTCCCGTTGGGACAACCAACATGCCGGTCCCTGTTGGGGCCGGCCTTTATACTGACTTCTTATGAGCCCCAGCTAGGCAGGCTTCCGCTCACTAGTGGGGAATCGTATATGCCATGAGCCCCACAGGGAGATCAATCAGGGTAACGGCGTGGGACTCATGGGAATTATTACACTCCCCACACCCCACCCCCCCAAAAAGTCCAAACGT
This sequence comes from Scyliorhinus canicula, assembly GCF_902713615.1. Taxonomy (NCBI): domain Eukaryota; kingdom Metazoa; phylum Chordata; class Chondrichthyes; order Carcharhiniformes; family Scyliorhinidae; genus Scyliorhinus; species Scyliorhinus canicula. Next base: position 49,791,228 of record NC_052153.1, read on the forward strand.
TCTCTCTCTACCACAAACTGAGGGGGCCTTCTATGCTGCTTTGCACCCGGTTGTGCTTCAGCCAGCGCAGGTCTGGGTCAGCTGGTGTTTGTAGACCACCTTTTTTGAGATGATCTCCAGAGGGCTACTGCCAGGGGTTCCTCTCTGGACACGACGTTGTCTGTGAGCACGGGCGCTTTGGTGTCCATCTCTGAGCCAGAATCGTTATCATCTTGACGGTCCAGGCTTTGGGCCACAGTGGGTTGCACGCCTTGGCTAAGGAGTGATCCATGAGTCGGTGGAGGTACCAACGCCCCTGGCTGGGCATCCTCTGTGGTGGGCTCTCGTCTCTTAAGATGGTCGTGTGTTTACGCAAAGCCTTCCTTTGGGTCTTGACCGATAGTGGGCCCTGTTTTCTCCAACACAATCCCTGGGAGCAAAGAGCACCACCTCCGAAGCTCTGGCATAAATAGAACACCTGGTAGAAAATGTCTCCCCAGCATGCTGCGGTCGTGAAACTTTCTTTGAGTGTCTTGCTGCAGTTCAACTTTTCTGCTCGAACGTGAGAAAGTCAGACTTTCAATGAATTGAAAGATGCCGGCCCATCAGCAGCTCTATAATGACATGCAACACGGTTCGATAATGAAAGAGAAACCTCGCCAGTTGCATGTCCACAGAGCCCGTGATTTACTTCCACATGCCCTGCTTGAACGTTTTCACCGCCTGTTCAGCCAAGCCATTTCAATTATTACATTCCCCACGCTCCGCAAGCCCCCCTCCCAAAGTCCAAACGTTCTCTCTCTACCACAAACTGAGGGGGCCTTCTATGCTGCTTTGCACCCGGTTGTGCTTCAGTCAGCGCAGGTCTGGGTCAGCTGGTGTTTGTAGACCACCTTTTTCGAGATGATCTCCAGAGGGCTACTGCCAGGGGTTCCTCTGTGGACACGACGTTGTCTGTGAGCACAGGCGCTTTGGTGTCCATCTCTGAGCCAGAATCGTTATCATCTTGACGGTTCAGGCTTTGGGCCACAGTGGGTTGCACGCCTTGGCTAAGGAGTGATCCATGAGGCGGTGGAGGTATGTAGCGGTCGAAATGTGCCTTATCCAGTTCGTGTATGAATGTGGAAAACTCCTCACTCGTGAACGGGGTCCCGTTATCTGTGACCAGCACCTCCGGGATCCCGTGGGTGCTAAACGAGCATCTTAATTTTTCAACAGGTGCTCTCAATGTGGTGGAGGTCATCCCATGTACATCTAGCCACGTGGAATGGGTCTCCACCAGGATTAAGAATGTGGACCCCATGAAGGGTCCTGTGAAGTCCAAGTGTAGCTTTATTCGGAGGTGTCCTGGCCATTCCCAGGGGTGAAGAGAGGCCGAAGGAGGGAGTTTCTGTGTTCTTGGCATGCCGGGTATTTTTACACAACCCGCTCGATGTCACCATCAATCCCTGGACACCAGACATAATTCCTCACCAACATCTTCATCTTTGAGGCTCCTGAGTGACCACTGTGCAGGTCTTGTTGGATCAATTCTTGGCCTGGCTGCAGGATGATCACACGAGCTCCCCACAGGAGGATGCCGCCTTTGATGCTCAGCTCGGGCTGTTTCAAAACATAGGACTGCTAGAGAGGATCCCATAAAATGTGGGGTGCATAAAATGTGGCAAAACTTCGCCACTGTGGGATCTCTCTGCGCCATGTGCGCATCTGTGCTGCTGTTACCAACATGAATCCATGAAGTTTAAAGTCACCACAACTTTGTCCGCCCTTGGTGGAGAGGGGGGGCTTACAGGCAGTGTAAGACAGCTGAGGACAGTGACATGTACTATCTGGACCCCTGGGTGATGCTGAAACGTGTATTCAAATGCCGGCAGCAATAGAGCCCACCGCTGAATCCAGGCCAAAGCCGTGGGGCGAAACCCCTTGCCCTCCTGAAAGAGACTCAATAGTGGCTTATGTTTTGTGATCATAAAAAGTGCCACCCATGGACATATTTGTAGGGCCTATGTCACAGTCAAGCCTTTTTTTTTGACCTGGCCGGAGAGGCGTTCTGCATCTGTAAGGGTCCGGAAGCATATGCGATGGGGCGCTCTGTGCCATCATCCTATCGATGGGATAACACAGCCCCCTGCTGCATGGAGAGGTATCACAGGTGAGAACAAGTGGCTGGGAAGGATCGTAGTGGGCCAGCAGCTGGAGGATAAGTTTGTCTCTTCACTTCTGTGAATGTTTCCTCTTGTGGTGCTCCCCAAGCCCACTTCAGGATCTTTTTCAACACGGTATGAAGAGGTGCCAGCAGGGTGGCCAAATTTGGAATAAACATCCTGTAATAATTTGCAAGTCCCAGAAATGATCTCAATTCGGTGGCATTTTGTGGAGTTGGGGCTCCTTTCATGGCCTGAATTTCTCCTACACAGGATGCAAGCCATCTTTATTCACCTGATAACCCAAGTATGTCACAGCCTTTCCTTGGAAGATGCACTTGCCTCTTTTCTGCGGATGCCTACTTGGGAAAAACATCTGAGGACTGTGGTGTTATGCGCATAAGCATATCTATATATAGCTGTACATAGTTGCACCAATGTATATATTTGTATCTAACAGCACCAATGTACATAGCATTGTACATAGCCACTGACCAAAACATGTAGGGACAGTCATGACCTCCCGCCAGCAGGTGGAACCAAACACCCACACAGACATATATATACCGGGGATGGACGAGGCGGGGGCACTTGGCAGTACGATGGACAAGAGGACAGTCATCTCCCTCCTTAGTTTCACAGTAACATAGACAGAATAGTTTGTACATAGAAATGTATGGTTACCATCCAGCGTGTCAAGAATAAATACTAATGGCAATCATATCTTCTTGTTTTATGTGTACTTCATGATCAGGGAAGCAGTCGAAGGACCTCTTCTGGATTGTCCATGTGTTCTTTTTCAATGGTCCCCGTGGTGAGTACATCATCTAAGTATACCGCCACCTTGGGTCCCCCTGGAGGATGCCTTCCATCACCCTCTGAAAAATTGCACAGGCAGAAGAAACACCGAAGGGAAGGCAAGTGTATTCGAGCAACCCCTATGGGTATATATAGTCTCATAATCCCATGATGCAGTGTCCAGTTCTGACTCATATCCAGTTTGGTGACTGAGTATCCCCCAGCCTGTTTCTCATACAAATCCTCCACATGCGGCATAGGGTAATGATGAAGATGGGATGCCCTGTTTAGTCAGTTTATAATCCCCGCAGAGGCGAACTGACCTGTCCATCACTGGGACCACTGGTGCGGCCAATTCTGCAAATCATGCAGGTTGTATAAAACCCAAACTCTCCAAGCTCTGCAACTCAGTATCCACCTTTTTGAGCAAGGCATAGGGCACCGGTCACACCCTAAAGTATCTGGCCTGAATCTCGGAAATGCATGCTTTGACTCCTTTTATCTTACCCAGACCCTCCTGGAATATCTGCGGTTACTTTCCAAGGACCTTGTACAGGTTTCCGGTGCCCATCTGGAAAATCTGCTGCCAATCGAAGCGGAGTATTCGCAGCCAATCACGGCCCAACAGATCCCGGCCCTTGCACCATTGTCAAAGGCAGCCTGACTGTCTGTTGCCCATGGGTCACCAGTGTCACGGTGGTTCCAATGATGCGTAATGGCTCCCCAGTATATGTCACGCAGACCCAGTATATGGTCTTGATGTCACGCAGGTTCAATTGTATCACCAGGGGGTATCCACTTACCTGTAGTTTGACTTGAATCGGTGCCACTTTCGGAGCTGTGATGCAGCTCAACTGCATCATGATTTCCTCCTCAGGCAGGGCCACTTGTAAGGCCCTGGTTCACAGCAAACTCATCGTCTATCCAGTCGCTGCCAATTCTGGTGGCCTTGGCAATGTTGCTGAAACTCGCCCTCGTCCTCTGGGAGGTGTCCCGCTGGCCTGTGCTGGCCCTCGATCATTGAGTCCAGAGTTCAGGTTATAGTTTCAGTGGTGACCTGACCATTTGAGCACTTCCCTGGGATGCTGCTGGATTCCAGTATGGTAGCCAAGCAACACTCTGGACACTAGCCCATGGAACTTTGGAGTTCCCGAACCCCTTTTTCCATGTTCATGCCGTACAGCACTATCTCAATGGATTTCTTCAAATCAAGCGTAGGCTCCACCAACAGCTTTCTCTATGTGGCCATGTTATTAAATCCGCACACCAGCCAATCCCTCAACATCTCGGAAAGAGATGGCCTAAACTTGCAATGCTCAGTCAGCCTTTGCAGTCGCGTCAAGAAATCCTTAACTGACTCCCCTGAAGTCTACACAGCAGTGCTGAAATGGTATCGTTGCATGATTACAGATGGATTTGGTCCTAACAGTTGTATACCAACTCTACCAACTCGTTAAACAATTTTGAACCTGGAACAGCTAGGTACATGAGGCTTTTTATAATGCCGAAGGTTGGGGCCCCGCAGCCAGCCAAGAGGATTTATTCTGCAGATTGGAGCCTAGTCCCCTAGAGGCCATATTTGGGGTATTGGACCTGCGATACCATGGCGAGACTATGCAGACGCTGCGACAACGGATAAATGGACATCGCGCGACAATTGCCAGGCAGGAATGTTTCCTTCCAATCGGGGAACACTTCAGCAGTCAAGGTCAATTAGCCTCTGATCTCCGGGTAAGCGTTCTCCAAGGCGGCCTTCAGGACGCACAACAACGCAGAATCACCGAGCCGAAACTGATAGCCTAGTTCCACACATATGAGTACGGCCTCAACCGGGACCTTGGATTCATGTCGCATTACATTCACCCCCCACCATCTGGCCTGGGCTTGCAAAATCCTACAATAGTCCTGGCTTGAGACAATTCACAGCTCTTTAACCTGTGAACATCCCTCTCTCCAGTCGCTCTGCCTGGACCTATAAAGACTTAATTACCTGCAAAGACTCGCATTCAAATTATTATCTTGCATCATTGGTTTTGTCTTCATATGCTGTATTTGTGTAAGCTACCTCTTCACTTACCTGATGAAGGAGCTACGCTCCGAAAGCTAGTGATTCCAAATAAACCTGGTGTTGTAAAACTTCCTACTGTGCCCACCCAGTCCAACGGCAGCATCTCCGCATTATAGAAAAAGAAAATAATTGGATATTCTAAATTTATTTTTAAAAATTTAATTAACTAAGGGAGGAAGCGAATGGGACACCGATTTAAATGTTTTGTTTATTTATTCGTTCATGGGGTGTGGGCCTCGCTGGCTGGGCCAGTATTTATTGCCCATCCCTGAGGCATTTAAGAGTCAACCCCATTGCTGTGGGTCTGGAGTCACATGTAGGCCGGACCAGGTAAGGACAGCAGATTTCCTTCCCTAAAGGACATTAGTGAAACCAGATGGGTTTTATGACAATCAACATTGGTTTCATTGGTCATCATTAGATTTTTAATTCCAGACTTTAATTGAATTCAAGTTTCACAATCTGCAATGATGAAATTCAGGCCCTGGTCCCCAGAGCAGTACCTTAGGGCTCTGGATTACTAGTCTAGCGACAATGTCACTGCCTCCCCTCTTATTACAAGAAAAATCAAAGATCATAGAATTTACACTGCAGAATGTGACCATTTGGCCCATCGGGTCTGCACCAGCCCTTAGAAGGAACACCCGCCCACGCTTCCATTCTATCCCCGTAACCTAGCAACTCCATCTAACCTTTTGGACACAAAGGGGCAATTTTAGCATGGCCAATCCACCGAGCCAGCTCATCTTTGGACTGTGGCGGAAACCGGAGCACCTGGAGGAAACCCAGGCAGACACAGGGAGAACGTGCTGACTCCGCACAGACAGTCACCCGAGGCCGGAATTATGTAGGCAATGACTCATGCCTGGAAACAGGCCCTCCAAAGCCTTCCTCAATAACCATTCTTCATGTGCAAGCAATCAGTGCCAGTGAACTATTTGACCAAGGCTGCCACGTCAGATAAGCCGAACCCTGTTCTAATCCAGACACAGAGGCTTGTACGTAAACTTTCACTTCCCTGCAGGAAATACTAGATAATGATCAGTAGTGGGAGCCTTGACTTTTCCAAAGGAGCACTGATCCTCACTCGCAGAGTCTCCATCACCAGTCCAGTCAGGGTCAGCTAAGATAGTACAGATCAGGGATCAAATCTGAACCCTTCCTGACCTGTATGAGTCAGTACCACACGGTGCACTGTACTTTTCTCAGGTCCTTTTGTGTACTTTGAAAAGAATGTATACACTCAGTGCTGGTTCAAACACATAAATTTTTCGTTCCTGATAACACAAGGCGTAACTCCCAGGCATTGGAATGTGCTGACAATAGAAGGTCACCATCTTACCCGAAAGATCAAGTCTGTAACTGTGTCTTTACTTTGCATACATCTCATGGTCACTACTGGCTGCAGTTCACTTGTTTTTTCAAAGTCTCTGTCCGGTTGACGAAATTCATGTGAAGTGAATGAATAGCTGCCCAGTTCACACTCCCAGCACTTTTAGTTTATCTTCAGCTAATTGTTTCAATACTGCTCTTTCTCAGATAAGGTGGCACTTGGCAGTACCTTGGTGACCACTTTGTGGCAGTAGGGGAACCTGTTGCCATTTTATTAGTGCAAGCAAAGCGGACATTAGAAAGGATGAAGATTGGTGGCTGCGATAACCCTCATGAGGACCATGTGGGATCACTCATCGATTTTCCCGTGGGGCATGTGGTGTACGAGTTCCCATGGTAACGGGTGGAGGCCCGCCCATTTGGGACTCGTTATCGAGCCCTATAAATATCATCCCAGACCTGGACTGGGAGTTCCTATTAGTCCCGGGCCAGGACACTAGTGTTGTATATCGTGGGTGTGGCTTTACATTTGGGTTAAAATAAGATTAGTTAAATCTTCATCTTCGTGTCTCCTTAATTACTACACTGGCGATGAGGAGCAAGAACGGGATTCTGGACAGCCCTGCTTGAAAAAACAACGACTCCAGTAAGAAGGACGTGAAGAGGAACCGGGAATGCTCCTATTTGGGAACCTCAAGCCGTATAATGCGGGTGTGGAGGATTGGCCCTAGTACACCGAAAGAATGTGCTATTTATTTTGTGTGAATGGCATAGAAGGTGACGACCGACAGAAGGTGATCCTTTTCACTGCCTGGGGAGCCCAGACATTCAGCATCATTAAGAGCCTGCCTTACCCAGAGGCCCCGAACTCAAAAACCTTTTCTGAGCTGGTGGACTTAGTGGCAAACCACAACGACCTGAGACCACTGGTTAGTCTCCAAAGCTACACACTTAATACAGCCAGACGACTCAGTGAGAGCCTGTAACAGGCTCAGGAAACTGGCTGAGCACTGTGAGTGTGGTGAATGTAATTCCGTAATTCACACTATTGTATATACATGAGACCATGCATTTGTAAGCGCAGTTGCGTTGCCCGACCACTAGGGGGATAACGCTGAGAATGCTTAGGAGTTTGTACAGGGCTCCACCCTTGGCTCCGTCCACGACTCCTCCCCCTGGAGTGCTGTATAAATACCAATGCTCAGAGCCAGTCGTTCAGTTCATCGAGAGTTCAACGCGGAACAGGCTGGCTCTGTTGTAAGTAGATCAAAACCACTGTTCATATCTTAAAGCACGTGTCTAGTGAATTGATGGTTCCATCAGTGAGTATGGGTCACCTCTGCTGGAGATGCCACGGGACTGGTTGGTATGCAGGATAAACAACGTCGCGACACAGAGAAAACTGCTTGCAGAATGCGCCCTTGATCTTAAAAGAGCCTTAGAACTGGCGCTGTTCCTGGAAAATGCTGAAAAAGGGGCCCAGGAACTCCAAGGTTCAATGGATGGCAGCGTGTTCACAGTCGAAGGTCCTCGTATCAGAAAACTGGGCTCTCTGCACTCCGCTCACCAGCTGTTTACCCCTCAGCCATGGTACGCAAGTACATGGTCGACAGCTGTGAAACCCCAGGAACGTTAGAGAAGCTTCCCCAGAAGACTTCAGGGAAAGTTGCACAAGCATTGTATCTGTGGCTGAAGGATATGCTGCCAAAATCGTTAGTACACGTACTGTCCAGGCCGGAAGCCAAAGCCACCTCAAGCCAGGGCCTTGCAAACCCACCAGCTTGAACATGACGAACTGATACAGTTGAACTGCATCACCACCCACAAAGTTTCCCTATCAAAATTAAACTCTGCTTCAACGGTCACCCCGTAGAAATGGAAGTTGACACAGGAGCTGCTGTCTCCATTATTGGGAAACAGACCTTCAGGCACTTCTGAGCTGTCATCGCACCCCTGTGCCCGTGGGACACCAGGGCCTGGTTAGCTACATACATGGGGGAGCATCGACGAATTGTAGGAACCACCGTGGTGACCCCAGTCACCCTGGGCAATAGACAGTCTGACATCCACTAATAGTCGTGCAAGGCCCAGGATCCAGACTTCTGGGCAGAGACTGGCTGCAAAAAATCTAACTGGATTTTCAGAATGCCAACCTGTGGCCTACATGAGGCCATCGAGAAACATCCTGAGGTGTTTCAAGTGGGTTTTGGCAAAATTAATGGAGAAAGGGACAAATCTACATAGACCCAGAGGCCCTACCCAAGTATTTCAGGGCCTGAAGGATCCCCTATGCCTTGCTCACCAAGATAGAGGCCGGACCTGTGTGTCTGGAGAGTCTTGGCATTACATGCCCAGTACAATTTGCGTAATGCAATGCAGCAGTTGTTCCAGTTCTAAAACCAGACAAGTGGATCTGCCTTTGCACAGACAATAAATTAACTGTCAACAGAGCCTCCCGCCTTTACCAGTACCACATGCCGAAGATCTCCACACAAAGCTGGCTGGCGGCCACAGGTTTACCAAGCTGGACATGAGCCATGAATACCTCCAGGTGGAGCTCGATGAGGCATCCAGGAAGTTTGTCATCATCAACACCCATAAGGGGATGTATGAATACATCCGCCTGCCTTTAGGATTCTCATTAGCATGCACCATTTTCAGCACCTCATAGACAATATCCTTCATGGGCTGCCAAGTGTGGCAGTGTAGATGGATGATGTGTTCATCACAGGAGCCATTCATCCTGTGGGGAGCCCAAGTGATTGTCCCTCACCGAGGCCAGCACCCAATCTTGAAGGAGCTACACAGTGGTCACCCAGGTGTCTCCATGATGATGATGTTCGCAAAGAGCTATGTCTGGTGGTCCAGGCTTGATTCTGACATTTGATGAAACAGTGCCTGTCATGTCAGGAAAATCAGAAGCTCCTGCTGTTGGCCTCATGACACCTGTGAGAATGGTCAGGGGGGGGCCTTGGTTATGGTACACGTGGACTTCACCAGGCCTTTTATGTGGACAATGTTTTTAATCTTGGTCAATGCCCATTGGATGGACATACATCAGATGGGTAATAAATGCTGACCTAGCCAGCGACGCCCCCAACCTGTAAATTAATTTTAAAATAGGATATCCTCCATGACTCCCAGCGGCACTATAGAAAAACTCTGGCAATCATTTTGCATTAATGGGAGGTCCTTGTGTCCGGCAACAGGACCCCTTTCACCCGTGGAGAATTCCAGGCTTGTGTGAAGTCCAATGGGATGAAACACATTTGGACGCCGCCCCACCACCCATCTTCTAATGGCTTGGCTAAGCGGATGGCCCTAACATTTAAAAACAGAATGAAGAAACAGACCACCAGCTTGCTCAACACCAAACTGGCTCGGTTCCTTTCCAACTACAAGACCACACCACATGTCACGATGGGGCTTGCGGCAGCGGAATTGCTGATGGCCAACGCCTCCGAACCAGGTTCAATCTACTAGGTGGGAAAGTCGTGTCAAAACAGGAGGCTCAGAAAAACAATTATGACACCTGACAGGACCTTCAGGCCGAGAGCTACCGTCTATATTCGCAATTTGGGAGACAGGTCCCCTTGGATTCCAGGACAGCAGGGGCAGCAGGGTAGCATGGTGGTTAGCATAAATGCTTCACAGCTCCAGGGTCCCAGGTTCGATTCCCGGCTGGGTCACTGTCTGTGTGGAGTCTGCACGTCCTCCCCCTGTGTGCGTGGGTTTCCTCCGGGTGCTCCGGTTTCCTCCCACAGTCCAAAGATGTGCGGGTTAGGTGGATTGGCCATGCTAAATTGCCCGTAGTGTCCTAATAAAAGTAAGGTTAAGGGGGGGGTTGTTGGGTTACGGGTATGGGGTGGATACGTGGGTTTGAGTAGGGTGATCATGGCTCGGCACAACATTGAGGGCCGAAGGGCCTGTTCTGTGCTGTACTGTTCTATGTTCTATGAGATATGGTAGGAAAAACTGGCCCTATGTCGTACAAGGTCAAGACCAGGGAGAGGACAATAAAAAATCACTCGTATCATCTTGGGAGCAGGAAACCCTTGACTGCAGAAACTACTCCAGGTCTTCAATGTCCTTGGGACCTACCTCCAGGCAGGGTAGTCAACCCATGGTACACCCAAGAGTCGTCCCCCAAGAAAACTCGAGTTCCGAAATGGAGACTGAGATGACGAACCTGTGGCTAGAGGTCAACGTTCATAGCATCATAGAAATTATAATGCAGAAGGAGGCCATTCAGCCCATTGAGTCTGCACCGGCTCTTGGAAAGAGCACCCCACTTAAGCCCCACACCTCCACCCTATCCCCTTTATCCCCGTAACCCAGTAACCCCACCTAACCTTTTTGAATACTAAGGGAAACTTAGCATGACCAACCCACCTAACCTGCACATCTTTGGACTGTGGGAGGAAACCGGAGCACCAGGAGGAAACCCACGCACGCACGGGAGAATGTGCAAACTCCGCACAGACAGTGACCTAAGCCGGGAATCGAACCTGGGACCCTGGAGCTGTGAAGCAACTATGCTAACCACTGTGCTACCGTGCTGCCATCAGAAGAACCCCCATCAGCAGCCCTTTGGCGCTCAGCTAGGAAGTGGCGTTCCCCCATCTGCTTCACAGCCCCAGATCCAACACCACTGATGGTGGACGCATGGCAGTGCATGAAAGAGGCCTCATTGTTGTGGGAGTGAGAGGGTGGATCAGGACTTGGCAGTGGGGGGGGGGGGGGGGGCAGAGGGAAGTGATAAGCCTCATGTCTCCTGGATTATTACAGTTGCAGTTGGTGTGTGTTTGTAAAAATGGTGCAGACTGGAGGAGTAGAGCGATGGTACACGGGAATTTGATTTCCAAACCTGAGGCAGAATACAAATTTCTAAATGGAACATTGCATTTGACGAATGGACTCGATGGGTTGAATGGCCTCCTCTGTTCTGCAAAATGGCTCTGTGAGTTGCTATAGTTACAGAATATCAGGAGCTTGGCTGGTTTTCCAACAAAATCATGAACTATTTGCACTATCAAACCACTGAAATGAATCAGAATTGACTAGACTAGAGCCTCACCAGGGATCCCCACTTTGATGTGGGGAAGTCTTTGACCCTGAGAGCAATGCTAGAGGAGGTTGGGCCACGCAGACCAGATAGATCAAAAGGTAGGAGCCAGACTAAAAGCAATCTGCCAAGTCCTGGTAGGAGACTGCGTGTCAAGCTAATGATCTATCTATGTAAAAATGCCTTTAGTTGTGGAAACAACCCAAAGATAAGCATGTTACCAACTGGCAAACACAAACAGCAACTGTAGAGAAATGCAATCAGCTGGATGATATCAAGCTAGTTCTCCAATCTGGTCAAATATCTCCAATGTGAACCGACATCAGAGAAAGGAATGGGTTGCCCCATGAGCCACGAAACAAAGAAAACCCAAACTAATTAAATATGAACAAGAGACTAACAGGATTGTATTTACACTTGCAGCCCATTATTATTTCAGTCGCGTTTGCTTTTGGATTTGGGTTAATCAAAATAAACGAGCTGTTTAAAGAAAAGTAACTAAAAAGAGAGGACAGCTGTAAAACTTACCTTGTTGATACTTCTAATTCATAACTATGAGCATATATCTGTATTTCTGCACAGAAATACATACCAAACATAAATAATGCACATATACGCAGAGACAAGTATCGACCCCCCAAATAGTATTTGTGAAGATTCATTATTGAAGACTGATGCAGGAGATTTCAGCCTTTATTACTTCAGACACTCCTTGCATGTTCTAAATATTCCATGGATCCCCTGCATTACAATGCAAGTCTTTTGTTTGTATAAGATGTAGTTGTACAATTAAACATATCTATTTATTATCAGCTTTGCTTTACTTAAATGAAACTTGTGCTCTGCAACAATTCTGTCAAGGAGTGGCGGTATCTTCATATATACATGTTCTATTCATTCTGGCACAGTAGTTTGTTTCCTTACTGAAAATCAAGATGCACATCAATAGGTTGTACAAAATGGGAACGTCCCTTTTGATATGTTGGGTATGCTGGATCTGCGAGGACTGCGTTTACCATAGCAGTGAGAGAGACAGGCTTCCAACACTTGAATAAATGCAACTCTATTTTTTTGAACTCTTAACTATTAAATATACTTTAATTGTGGGTTGACACTGTGCTGAGTTGACTGGAGACCTGATGCTAACCTGACCAGACTATCTTACTACCACATGGTGGACGTTCTAGTTGGTGCTCACAGGCTCTGACTGTCTCAGAGGCTGCATCCCACGAGAGCGGGAAAACTAGTGCCCTCTGGCTTTATAGTGGTCGTGTCCTGTCTGGTGATTGGCTGCTGTGTTCTGTGTGTTCATTGGTCATCCTGTGTGTCAATCAATGTCTGTCTGTGCACCAGCATATACTTGTGTGTATATTATGACACCTTTCAATGCTGCTGAAGAAACATATGGTTCAGTTATACCATAGCCCAACATGATCCTGCCCACAAACACTTACCAGCAGGGTTCACCAGTTGGCAATCAGGAATGGGAATCCTAACATACTTTGGCTATTTTTCTCACTTTCTCTGTCTGTTAGCCTTGACAAAGAGTCATCGGACTCAAAACATTAGCTCTTTTCTCTCCCTACAGATGCTGCCAGACTTGCTGAGATTTTCCAGCATTTTCTCTTTCGTTTCAGATTCCAGCATCCGCAGTAATTTGCTTTTCTCCAGTGTTTAACTCACTGCCACCTCTCTTCCAGGAATGCCTACCCTGAAGAAGTACAGCTCTTCTCTCCGACAGGATTTCCGTAAGTCCCTCCCTCACTATCCTACTTCACTGCTTTCCATTTCTCGCTAAGTGTTCGACAAGGTATTTACCAAGACTCGCTTCCACAGCCATATTTCCTTCCTCAGTGACTGTCTTCGTCTCACTCTTTCCCCTTGGTTTCTGTGGCCATTAGCAACCGGTTTTCCTGGGTTTCTGTGGCTATGACTCATCTTTCATTCTCACTCCACAATATAAATATTTCCCACTCTCTCTGTCTTAGCTTTGACACCGAGTCATCGGACTCGAAACGTTAGCTCTTTTCTCTCCCTACAGATGCTGCCAAACCTGCTGGGATTTTCCAGCATTTTCACTTTCGTTTCAGATTCCAGCATCCGCAGTAATTTGCTTTTATACTTTGGCTAGGATTTAATATGGAGACACTGACCGTTCCCCCTGGCTTAAATATCAGGGCCAAGCCACCTCCACTGGCCCTGGATGCCAAAACGCTATTCTGCTTGGCTCAGTGAGTTAGTTGCTGAGATTGTGGTTTCTGCTGCTTGGGCAGTATGTTCCACTGCATCCAAGAGCCGTTATTGGCCAATCATAAATCTGGCAGTCCTTCAGTCCCAGCCAGTCAGGCGGCCCTAGCAAGTGGCCTCAAACACCAGCCCCCCAGCTGCCAGCTCGTTCCCGGGAGGTGTAAAAGTCTGTCCTTTATTTTACCCATCAACAGCAGTTGGAGGCACAGGACAGTTAAGAGCACAGCCCAGGGATCTACTTGGGACATTTCTGTTCTAATAACAATATTCTTTATTGTCACAAGTAGGCTTACATTAACACTGCAATGAAATTATTGTGAAAATCCCCCAGTCGCCACATTCCGGCGCCTATTCGGGTACACAGAGGGAAAATTCAGAATGTCCAAATTACCTAACCTGCACGTCTTTCGGGACTTGTGGGAGGAAACCAGAGCACCCGGAGGAAACCCACGCAGACACTGGGAGAACAGTGACCCAAGCCGGGAATCGAGTCTGGGACCCTGGAGCTGTGAAGCAATAGTCCTAACCACTGTGATACCGTGCTGCCCACAGAGTGTCATATAGGATTCATGCATTTAGACAATGATTCATCAGGGGAAGCCTGTATGGTCACCATATGTCCACGTGTATTACACAATACACAATGCCAGTGTAGATGCCTCATATAACAGGATGGATTGCCAAGCATTGCTTTGCTTAGACTGTCACCACACTTCAGATTTGGTTTTTGTTACTGAAATTATGCAAAAGCATATAACCTCTCCCCCCCCCCCCCCCCCACTCCCATGATGCAAATCCTGCCGATCCACTCTGTAGACAAGTAAGGGAATCCACCCCGCCGCCACCACAGAAATTACAAGTCCTCCACAGCACGCATGCATGAGGGTGACCCAATCCCCCCCCACTGACCCTCAATCAGCCCATCCATCAGACCCCCAACAAAGATCCCCCATCAGACCCCCAACAGAGACCCCATCAGACCCCCATATCAGAGATGTTTATAAATATCTATCCATGATTGACAGGTCCTTACCACTTCAAAAGAGGTTAAGTGCTTTCTGCTGAGACAAAGAGGAAGTGAAAGCACTTATCTCCGAGATGTTTATAAACATCATGGTTAACTTCACAGCAGGATACTTGACACACATTCAAGCATGAAGGGAGATTAGGGGAGTGGGACAGGGCTGCATTAGAAGGAGCGATAGTGTAGCAGGAGATAAAGGATGCGATTGGGAGGATGCAGTCGGGGAAGGTGGCAGGGCCGGATGGGTTTCCGGTGGAATATTATAAAAATTTCAAGGATAAGCTGGCACCCCTGATGGTGGGGATGTTTGAAGAGGCGATAGGGAAGGGGGTGTTACCACAAACTTTGGGGCAGGCATCGATTTCCCTGTTGCTAAAAAAAGATAAGGATCCGATGGAATGTGGGTCGTACAGGCCCATATCACTTCTGAATGTGGACGCAAAAGTATTGGCGAAGGTACTGGCGGGTAGGCTGGAGGAGTGCCTCCCGAAGGTGATAGGTGAAGATCAGACGGGGTTCGTGAGAGGGAGGCAGCTTTTTTCAAATGTTAGAAGGGTATTGAACATCATTATGGCACCGGCGGGGGGGAAGGAAACAGGTGGTTGTGGCATTGGACGCTGAGAAGGCATTTGACTGGGTAGAAAGGGGGTACTTGATGGCAGTTCTGGAGCGGTTTGGGATTGGACCAAGATTTGTGAACTGGGTAAAGCTACTATATAAGGAGTCGAGGGTGAGTGTCCACACAAACAGCATCAGCTCGAGATACTTTTCTCTCCACCGTGGGACTAGGCAGGGGTGTCCTATGGCCCCCCTGCTGTTTGCACTCGCGATTGAGCCATTGGCCATCGCATTAAGAAGTTCAGGGGTATGGAAAGGAATAGTGCGGTGTGGGATAGAGCATAGGGTGTCCTTATATGCCGATGGCTTGCTGTTCTACGTGTCAGAACCGAGTGTGTCGATAGGGTAATATTGGAGCTGCTTTGAGTGTTTGGGTCTTTCTCGGGGTACAAACTAAATCTAGACAAGAGTGAGTATTTTGTGATGTTTCGGCCGGGGGGGGGGGCAGGGGTGGGGGGGGGGCTGCCATTCCGTAGGGCAGGGAATCACTTTCGGTACCCGGGGGTGCAGGTTGCCTGGAAGTGGGGGGGGGAGGGGGGGGGGGGGGGGGGGGCTCCGCAGGTACAACATCTCTAGTTTGGTGGGGAGAGTGAAAGCTGATCTGGCCTCCCTGTCACTGGCGGGTCGGGTACGGGCGGTTAAAATGAACGTGTTGCTGCGATTTCTGTTTATTTTTCAATGCCTGCCGATCTTCCTGCCAAAGGCTTTTTTCAGGGAGATTGACGGAAGGATTACTTTGTTCATATGGGGAGGGAAGGTGGCCAGAGTTAGAAAGGTGCTGCTACAGAGGGGAAGGCAGGCTGGGGGTTCGGGTCTTCCAAACCTGATGTATTACTACTGGGCGGTGAATGTGGAGAAGGTGCAGAGCTGGGTCAGAGGGATTGATTCCCAGTGGGTCAGAATGGAGGAGAGTTTGTGCAGGGGGTTGGGATTGAAACCACTAGCAATAGCGTCGCTCCCGATAGTCCCAGGGAAGTACTCAGGGAGTCCAGTAATAATAGCTTCATCGGGAATTTGAAGGCAGTTTCTCCAACACTTCAGATTGGGGGCTGGGTCAAGGGAAATGCCTATTCGGGGGAACCACAGATTTGAGCCAGGGAGGTGGGATAGAAATTTTCGGAAATTGGAGGAGAAGTGGATTAAGACACTAAAAGATTTGTTTCTTAGGGGTCGGTTTGCAGGGTTGAAGGAGCTGGAACCGAAGTATGGACTGGAGCAGGGGGAAATGTTTAGATATATGCAGGTTCAAGATTTTGCCAGGAAGGAGATACAGAGCTTCCCGGAGGAGCCGGCTTCCACATTGCTGGAGGAGGTGCTGACGACAGGGGGACTGGAGAAGGGAGTAGTATCGCGGTTTACGGAGCTATTTTGGAAGAGGAGAAGGCATCGCAGGAAGAGATCAAAGCAAAGTGGGAGGAAGAGTTGGGGGAAGATATGGAGGAGGGGTTCTGGTGTGAGGTGCTCCGGAGAGTGAATGCCTCCACCTCGTGCGGGAGGTTGGGGCTGATACAGCTGAAGGTGGTATACAGAGCACACCTCACGAGGGCGAGGATGAGCTGATTCTTTGAAGGAGTAGTGAAGATGTGTGTGAAAGTTGCGGGGGGGGGGGGGGGGGGGGGGGAGGGGGGGAGGGGGGGGGGGGCGCTAATCACGTTCATATGTTTTGGTCCTGTCCAAAGCTGGAGGATTACTGGATGGAGGTTTTTACGGCAATTTCAAAAGTGGTGCACGTGAAACTGGACCCGGGCCCCAGGAGGCCATATTCAGGGTGTCGGACCAGCCAGGGTTGGAAACGGGTGCGGAGGCAGATATCGTAGCCTTCGCCTCGTTGATCATCCGAAGGCGGATCCTGCTGGGTTGGAGAGCAGCCTCTCCACCCTGTGCCCTGGCATGGCGGGGGGGACATGTTGGAATTCTTGATCTTGAGAAGGTTAAGTTTGAACTGAGGGGAAGGATGGAGGGGTTCTACAATTCATGGGCATTATTCATTATGCACTTTCAAGAACTGGATAACATCGAACATTAGTTGGGGGGGATGGGTGGGAGGGTTGGGGGGAGGGGGGCTATGTGTATTAAAGGTGACTATGGGTGATCCCTAATTCCTTTTTGTCATTTGTTTGTGTGAACATGTGGGCTAATGTTTGGGGTTTGGTGGGAGGATGGGATCGTTGTTTTTGATATGGGGATTGACATATTTGTTACTGATTACTGATATTGTTGGTGGGTGTAAATTTGGGAGAAAATGTGAAAAAGGAGAATAAAAAAATATTTTAAAAATAAAAGCATGAAGGGAGTCTGGAAGCTTTTACCCTGTTAATTACAGCCTACTAAAAGTGGTTTCTCGTTGAAAGAGAATATTAGCCTTGCAGATCAAAGGATTCACGGGGTTTAAAGCCTTTAGATGTGTTTTGGCATTCTATGAAGTAACAGCCGCTGCTTTCAACACTTCTGTTTGAGGCAACAGGTGGAAGAGATCGGTCAGTGAAAGCAGTGATTTTTCACTGTTTCTGCCTGGACTGCTCTTTAGCTTCCAGGCAGGGGTGACTGATCGGGAGGTCTCTGATATGGGAGGGGTCTCTGATTTGGATGGTTCTCTGATATGGGAGTTCTGATGTGGGGTTCTCTGATATGGGGTATCTGATATGGGGGTTTCTGATGTGGAGGTCTCTGTTATGGTGGTTTCTGTTATGGGGGTCTCTGATATGCGGACCTCTGATTTGGGGGTGCTTTCTATGGGGTTCTCTGATATGGGGGTCTCTTATATGGGAGTCTCTGATGGGGGGAGCTATGATACGGGGGTCTTTGATATGCGGGATCTCTGACGGAGGCTCTCTGATATGGGCATCTCTGATTGGGGTCTGATGGGGGGGGGGTCTCTGTTGGGGGGCTGGGGGTGGGAGTGAGCAGGATTTGTGTTGTGTGTGGCTCTCCAAAGTAGCTTATTAATTTATTCTGCTGCCGTCAAAGATTTATGTTCATACACCCACAACTCCTGAACCTCCTTTAAAATGGCACCATTTTGTTTATATTGCCTCTCTCCATTATTCCCATCAGAATTTGCCACTTGAGACTTCTCTGCATTAAATTTAATTTGCCATGTGTCGTCCCATTTCATATCATGACCCCTGAAGTCTGTTACTACCTTCCTCATTGTTTACTGAGTTTTCTGAATTCTGTGTCATCTGCAAACTTTGGAATTATGCTCTGTGTAACTGCTATGCACACCCTCCAGTCTGACAAACAACCCCTCCCAACAATTCTTTTTTACAATTTTCTATCCATATAGCTACTGTTACTTTAAACCCAGGGACCGGGATTCTCCCAAACCCTGGCCAAGTGTTGACGCTGGCATCAAAACCGGCGCGAGCGACACTGGCATCAACAGGCCTCCAGGCCTCCAGGCCCAGGCATTCACCCCTTCCTAGGGGTCGAGAATGGCGCCGGAGTGCTGTGTGCTGCTCCGGAGCCGAAAGCCGGCTCGCCACAACCGGCGCGGATCCGCGCATGCACATCACAGCCGTCTCTGTGCCGGCTCCCGGGCAATATGGCGGAGCCCTAAAGGGGCTTGGCACGGAGAAACATAGGTCACCCCCGGAATGAGCCTGCCCGCCACTTGGTTGCCTGGCCACTGTGGAGGACCCCCTTGGAGTCAGTTCCCCTCGCCCCCCCATCAGGACGGCCCCCGCAGCCAGAATGCCGAGGTTTCGCCGGGTAGGACCGTATGTAAATGACGACGGCGGGACTCAGCAGAACACAGCGGGCACTCGGCCTGTTGAGCACAGAAAATCGGCAGGGGGCTGCTTTCAACAGCCCCTGACCGGCGCGTGCCAACCGGAGAATCGGCGGCACGGCGCGCCCCCCCCCCCCCCCCCCCCCCCCCCCCAGCCGATTCTCCGAGCTGGTACGGATGTGTAGAATCCCGGCCCTGGGCTTTTATTTTGCTGACAATTCTATTGTGTGCCATATATCAAACACCCTTTGAAAGACCACACACTCAATGTGCTCAGGAAAAATATTTTGAGACAGTTTTGTTCTGTGGGGCAAATAGACACTGGATTGTGATCTGCTGCAGTAATTTCACATCGATTAAATCCGATAGAGAAAGTGCCCATAGACAATATTATTAAGATGCATGATGGGTTGATAGATGCAGCATTTATAAATGAGCAAGATACTCGAGAATGAGCATTTATAAGTGAGCAAGAAACAATGGGCGAAATTCTCCGCACCCGCGGAAAGTCGGCAAACCGTCGTAAAAATCGGGACCGTTTTACGACGGTCGCGAAGGCTTCATTTCCCGACGGATTCACTTCCTGGAAATGGGCTAGTAGCGCGGCCGCGTCAATTACGTGCGTGATGACGACGGAACGCGACGACGACACGAACCCGCCCATGTGACGCCGCCCGACGCCGTAAAAAGGCGCGGGCGACCACAGAATCTGTCGGGCAGGATGTCGGAGCCGAGGAGAGCTGCTCCTCGCTTTGTAGATGCAGACGTCGAGGCGCTGCTCGATGCCGTGGAGCAGAGGAGGGGCATCATCCGCCCGCGGAGAGGGCATCGCCAACCTGCCAGCACGGTACGCCAGGCCTGGCGTGACGTGGCTGCTGCCGTCAGTGCTGTGGGGCAGACCCCTCGCTCAGCAGAGCAATGTCGGAAGAAGTTACACGACCTCACCAGGTCTGCCAGGGTAAGTGCCATGAGGGTGCCCCCTAGTCACAACCATCCCTCCCCCTTAACTGCCCGGGGGGGGGGGGGGGGGGGGAGAGGGATTGGGGCACAGTTATTTGAGGGTGGTTCACAAAGTTGTCACAGACCCAGCGCTCTGGCCCTGAGGAGAGATGCAATCATCTGATGACAACTTGCCCCCCCCAAACTGTGCCAGTATCAGAACGGACTGCTGATACCTACCGTTTTGTAATGATCTACCTATGTTCCCTCCCCCAACAGGCCAAGGCCGGTCATAACCACCGTGAGCGGCACAAGACTGGAGGGGGTTCGCCCAACATGCACCCCCTCAGCACCTTTGAACAGAGGGCACTGGACCTTGTTGGGGGGTCTGCCACCCGCGATATCGCGCAATGCGAGGTTGGCGGAACTGCAGCAAGTGAGACAACCCTCCCTGACAAACACCCCCCCCCCCCCCCTCCCCCATCCTCTGTCCCTTCACACACCCTGCCCACTGGGACACCTCCCCCATCCTCTGTCCCTTCACACACCCTGCCCACTGGGACACCTCCCCCATCCTCTGTCCCTTCACACACCCTGCCCACTGGGACACCTCCCCCATCCTCTGTCCCTTCACACACCCTGCCCACTGGGACACCTCCCCCATCCTCTGTCACTTCACACACCCTGCCCACTGGGACCGTCCAGCGGCCTGCCGAGCAAATCGAAATAACCCGTCTCATTCTCTTCCCTAGGACGTGATGCCGAACGACCAGGGCCGTCTGGCTGCAGACGGAGACAGGAATCTGCCGCCACCTCACCCGGGGCCTCACAACAGAGGGTGCCCGATCAGCGGGCAGCCCTATCCGCCCCAACCCAATCTGCGGACCAGGACGCACAGAGGGTTCGACGTCCACCACCACCACCAGAAATGGCCAGGGACAACCCTCCTGTCGCTGAGCAGCCCCACACCATGGACGAGGACCTAAGCATTGAGAGCGTCGGGCTTGCGGCACTGCTTTCTCCCACCACATCCATCATCCCAGAGATACACACCCCGGCGGGCCTATTTAGTGATGAGTCTCCTGGGGCACAGTCTGGTTGGCACATCACAGATGAGCAGGTACAGCAGGTAGAGGTCGGAGCAACAGAGGGCCCGGACTCGCGGAGGCCAGACCAGGCCCAGGATGCAGCTGGCTCCCAGACGTTTTCGGAGTTCCTGGAGTTTATCAACCCACCCGCACAGCCGATGCCTCAGGAAACCCAGGGAAACAATGACGGGATGAGGGCTTCCTTCCAGACTCTGCAGACGCTGTTAGAGGAGTCGAACCGCGTCCAAGAGCAGGGAGTGGTGCCGCTCATGGCAGAGACCCAGGCTGACACCGCACGGGTGGCATCCGCAGTGGAGGCAATGGGTCAGGTTATGCAAGACGTTGGGGTTAATGTGCACGCGTCATCCTCGGCCCTGGACAGGGTTGCCCTCTCACAGGCAGCAATGTGCCAGAGCCAAACCGACATTGCCGGCGCCCTGCGGGCCATGGCCGAGTCTCAGCAGGTCATTGGCCAGTCGCAGCACGCCATGGCACAGTCCCAGCAGTCGATAGCACAGTCCCAGCAGTCGCTGGCACAGTCCCAGCTGTCAGTCGCGGAGACCATCAACCGCCTGACACATGTGCTGGATGGCGTCGTGCACTCACAGGTTGAGATCGCACAGTCCCTGGCGGGAATGTCTAACTCCCTGGACTCCGTCTCTGCAAACCTTCGGATCCTGGTGGATACCGTTGCAGGCCTCCAGGACTGGCAGCGCCAGGTGTCGGTGGTGCGACGGGGAACCTCCCCGCTCGCACCTCTGTCCCAAAGTGAGGCCCGGGGGCCACCGGGCTCCCCGAGGGAGGAGGAGGTTTCGGGGCCCGTCCCATTAACTCCATCACGGGACGTCCCGGAATTCTCGGCCTCCCCCCGTCCCATCCCTGGTACATCGGGTGGGCAGCAGGCAGAGCAGGGTGGCACAATGTCACCCGAGACGCCCGCAGAGCAGCCTGGCCCATCAAGGCCGGGTCGCCCCAGGAAACGCTTGGCCAAGGAGAAACGAGTCGAGGGGGGCGATTCGCAGCAATCCTCCTCCACTCCTGCTGTATCATCTGGGGAGTCACTTAGACGTAGTGGTAGGGCCCGTAAGGCAACTAAGATAGACACTGAGTAAGTTGGCACGGGTGAAGGGCACAGTTTAGTTGTAGGGGCTAGGGCACCTGTAAATAATTGTTAATATTAAACGCACTGTTCCACCTTACTTGTAATACCGTGTGATTGTTCCACAGCCACAGGAATCGTGATGGTGACCGAGTGTCGCTGGGGGTGACGGGTGGTGAAACCTCGGTGCCGGGTGTGCAGTCCCTGCCCCTACCCCCCTCCCACAGCTAGCCCACGCGGGCACGTGATGGAGTGTCAGTGACGAACTCAGCGGCCACCAAGGTGGATGGTTCAGCTATTGCCATGGGTCAGACTCTCTCTAACGATTCTGAGCTCACAGCTCATCGCAGAGCGGGCTGTCATCATTCCACATGGCACTGATCACACCCGCTGACACAGCCATCAATGTTGTGCCATTCCGTCTGTACCCAGTGATAAGCGTCATGTCGAAGTGGAGCAGTGTACACTGAGGGGGGGGGGGGGGGGGGGGGGGGGGGGGTTGTGGTGGTGGCAGTTGTGTGGTGACCCTCTGCATGACTAGCGATGCAGGTGGTGGTTTGGTGTTCATCGGGGACGTCACATGCGATGCGTGAACCGTGCTGCCACCATGGCGTCGCGTGCCCGCCGTCCTTGCCGGGTCCGTCATGCCGCCTCCTGGACATCACCAGCACCTGGGTCGTGTCTGCGTGCTGCGCCCGCCACTCCGCCAGCGTCCTCCTCCTCCTCCTCCTCCTCCTCCTCCTCCTCCTCCTCCTCCTCCTCTGTGCTGGCACCACTGCCGCTAGCTTCTCCCTCCGCCTCCTGCAACAGGTCATCTCCCCTCTGCATCGCGATGTTGTGCAGCGCACAGCAGACCACTACAATGCGAGCGACCCTTTCGGCCTGGTACTGCAGGGCCCCTCCGGAGCGGGCCAGGCACCTGAATCTCATCTTCAGGAGGCCAAGGCAGCACTCCACCACACCCCTGGTTGCTGCATGGGCCTCGTTGTATCGTGTTTCCGCATTGGTCTGAGGCCTCCGTATAGGCGTCATCAGCCAAGACCTCAGCGGATAACCCCTGTCACCTAGCAACCAGCCCCTCAGCCGGGGGGGACGTCCCTCAAACATCGCAGGGATGAACGACTGCGCTAGTATGTAGGAGTCATGCACACTCCCTGGGAACCTTGCACAGACGTTCATGAACCTCATGTGGGGGTCGCATACCACCTGGACATTAATGGAGTATGTCCCCCTCCTGTTTGTGAACACTTCCTTGTCCACAGCAGGCGGGCGCATGGGGAAGTGAACACAGTCGATTGACCCCTGAACCCTCGGTATCCCGGCCACACTGGCAAATCCACGGGCTCGTGAGTCTTGACTTGCTCGGTCCTCGGGAAAGGTGATGTAGCGATCGGCGATGGCATAGAGGGCGTCGGTCACATCCCGGATGCACCTGTGCACCGATGACTGGGAGATCCCAGAGACGTCCCCTCTCGGAGACTGGAAGGAGCCGGTAGCATAGAAGTTCAGAGCGACCGTCACCTTGATGGCTACCGGGATCGCGTGTCCTCCCCCCGTTCCACGTGGGGCGAGGTGCGACAGGAGTTCGCAGATATGTATCACCGTCTGCCTACTCAGCCGGAGTCTCCTCCTGCAGATGATGTCCGGCATTGTTAGGAAAGAGACCCGGACACGGTACACCCTCGGCTTTGGTCGTCGCCTCTGACGCCGTGGCTGCACCCTCACTCTCTCCTCTTCCTCTTCCTCCTCCTCCTCCTCCTCCTCCTCCTCCCCCCCCCATGCTGCTCGACGACTGGCAACTCCTCGGCCCTTCCCTCTGCTGCTGCAGCTGGCCCTGCAGCCACTGCGGGTTGTGGGTGTGGATGCTGCTGCATCTCCAAATCCAGTAGAGCTGCCCCAACCACTGCGCAGAACATAGCCGTTCTGTTCCCATGCATCGGGCTAACCTACAGAAGGGTGGTGGGAGGCAGAGAAACGGGACATGTTAGACGGAGGTTAGTCGACACCTCGGCAGCCGCCAGCCATGGGATACCAGTGTGTCCCGGTGGCCTGGTCGCGCTGCTGACACGCGGTCAGCCTAACCCCTGGTCACTTTCTGCATCCAACGGCCAGTAAACTATGTCCTCCTCACGGGTGCGTCAGTGGCCTGTGTCCGGAAGCCACAGGGGAACCAGCGGCCGTGTCCTCGTCACCTGCACACCATGGCATGGTGGCAGACATTTTGTTACGGGCTTGGACGGCTCACTCTCTACCTAACCCCCCCCCCTCCGTCGCCCCCCACTGCCCCCTCCGTCGCCCCCCACTGCCTTCCCCCGTCTCCCCCACTGCCTCCCCCGTCTCCCCCACTGCCTCCCCCGTCTCCCCCCCACTGCCCCCTCCGTCTCCCCCACTGCCTCCCCCGTCTCCCCCACTGCCTCCCCCGTCGCCCCCACTGCCTCCCCCGTCGCCCCCACTGCCTCCCCCGTCGCCCCCACTGCCTCCCCCGTCTCCCCCCCACTGCCCCCGTTCTGGACCCCCTCCCGTTCCCAGGGATGCCTTCCCCGTTGTGGCCAGACTCGAGCGGTGCGCTGAACGGTGCGCTGAGCGGTGCGCAGAGTGGTGCCCTGACCTCCTCCAAGCAGTCGTCAGCCAGGCCGACTGGTTGACGAATTTAAAAAGCAGGTGTGTTTCACGACGTCCAAACAGGGCGCCATGACGTCGGGACTTCGGCCCATCCGGGCCGGTGAATAGCGGGGGGGCTCTCAGTGGCGATTCTGGTCGTGTCAGGGGCGGGAAGGAGGCGTCTGTCGGGAAACGCGACTCCGACAATTTGCGGGGTTCGGAGAATAGCGGGAGGGCGTCGGAACAGCGTCGCCGTAAAAATTTCCGACGCCCGCTATTCTCCGAACCGTCGTGAGTCCGGAGAATCGCGCCCAATATCAATCTGTAAAATAAAAGACAAACATATGAAACAAAAACTAATGTTGATGAGGCCGATGAAGCTGGAAGGACTATTCAAGAATGTCTCTCAGCAGAGTACATCAACACTCTGAACTCTCTCCTGCAAACAGAATTGAAAATGGAACCACGGATGGCAACATATTACAGGTACTATTCAGTGATACATTTTACTTTTCTTGCAATTTTACTTAACTTACACTATAGCTAGTCTATGATTAGGCTATTGTAATGTCAGTGGGCCCAGTCCTGTATGCTGTACGCAAAATCCAAAGTTATCTGAAATCCAAAATGCAATTGGCCCCGAGGATTTTAGATACAGATACTTGAGTTGTAAAACATTGCGTAATGAAATTGTAGGTACTCTGAGGATTATGATTCAAAGTACCAAACAGATCAAAATAAAATGCTGGGCTCATGCGATGTGAGCACAGGAGTGGCTGCGTTTGCTTGAGCTCCGGCTCTACTCGTCATTTAATCCGTCGTCTCATCCTGATGCACATTTCTTACTTATTTTTTCTTGGGCTTGCGCCATGTCACAGCAAGTTCCTGATTGGTCTATTTGTCAGGAAGAACTGAAAGAAAATGCCTGCATACTTGTTTTTTTTTCATGGCAGCCAAAGGGAGCTGGGATGGGGTCGCCCATTGGAGTGGTGTAGATGCTGGTGAGCAGGTTCGTGCCTTGGCAGTGCTGTGTGCATCAAATGATGGTCGCCTTCGAAAATGTTGTCTTCAGGGAGAATTGTGGCTCTGCAGTGCATGTCGTCAGAGTTCACTTGAGGGTTTGCAGGGTACCTTTAGAAGAGCAGTGGAGACGCACGAGAGGGTTCATGCACAAGAAGAGTACTGTCCCTAGTTAAGGGCCATCTTTGTATCAGCAAAATCGTTTTGTATGGTCTGTCATGTGTCCTGATGAGTTGGGGAGATGGGGGCCGAGCAGCATGTCCCCCCTGAGCCCGGTCCTTGGCGAGAGAAGGGAGACAAATTCCTGATTGAATTCGAGAATTGGCTGCCACATTTTGGAAATCTTGATTTGGAGGCTGGGTGCGTCAGATTCAAAGGAGCACAACGTATGCTATGTGCGAGGCTAAGGGTCGGAAGGGCCCACCGATCACTGATCCTATATCATCCTATTCTCTATGCTCGTCGTGAGGGGTTGGAGGTGGCCAAGCTGGGCAGGCTGTTCCCCCTGCCTAGGGCCTAGGCTGTGAACCGCCTGGGCATTGGAGAGACGGCATTATAGAAGTAATGGTGTCTTGTCCTTCGATTGATTGGATGCTGGAAAGACCCTGGAGAATGTTCGTTGATCCTGCCTTATGTAAATCTCAATAAATTAAAAAATAAATAAAATGCCTACCACCTACCGACATTCACATATTTTACTTATGAAGCATTGTTTACTGATTTTGGGGGCTCAGATACAACATATGAAAGCAATGCAACAGAAGATTTAGAAATGATCTGCCCAATACATTTTCTTAGAGCTGCAGCACCTCAAAATTTCCCACTACACCAGTGCCCTTCTTACTTCCATAGCTAAAGATGCGTTTCGCAACAAACCCAAGATACCAAACAGAAACAATGTTTCATATAATCTCTACAGTGCAGAAAGAAGCCATTCGGCCCTTCGAGTTTGCACTGATCCTCCGAAAGAGCACTCTCCCCCACCCTGTCCCCATAACCACTCGCATTGATCATAGCCAATCCCTCTAAGCTGCACATCTTTGGACTCTGCGAGGAAACCGGAGCACACGGAGGAAACCCATGCTGACACGGGGAGAACGTACAAATTCCACACAGACAGTCACCCAAGGCCGGAATCGAACCCGGGTCCCTGGCACTGTGAAACAGCAGTGCAAACCACTGTGCCACCCCTAACCGAGTTTAGCTGCTGCTATTATCCTATGATTTCATGTGATCCCTTTCCACTATTTGATATGTGGCTGAGTTCCACAAGATCATTATTGAGCTCATTTATTTTCCAGTTGATAAACAAACAAAATGTTATATAAAATGTGTTCATGTATGTGCGTGGATATGTATTTACATAAGTTGGGTATAAGGATTCCTACTATATCCCTTTTTTGCATACATGTGTATATAAGCATAAAATAGAAATCCTTTACTCACTTCCCATAAGGAAAACAATAAAACTTTGCTGTTTGATATGAAGCCATCATTTTGGACATGTCGATGAATAAGTCGATGGCTTGTATTGTTAATGTGAAATTGCGGCTTCTGTTCGTCTGCCTATTTGGTTTACCACAGGGCTAAATAGCTGGCTTTTAAAGCAGACCAAGGCAGGCCAGCAGCAAGGTTCAATTCCCGTTCCAGCCTTCCCGAACAGGCGCCGGAATGTGGCGACTAGGGGCTTTTCACAGTAATTTCATTTGAAGCCTACTTGTGACAATAAGCGATTTACATTCATTTCATTAAAGGCTTTCTTTCCTTGCCTTTCAATTTGTACACAGATTTTGTCATCTTTGTATCTGTCTCTAAATCTCTCTGTCACACTGTCTCTGTCTCTTTAATGCCTTCCTTTGTCTCTACCTCTATCTTTCCTTGTCTCCCTTCTTCCCCCCTGCCTGTGTCTCTCCGTCTCTGTCTACCTTTCTGTCTCCCTCACTTTCTCTGTCAAAGAAAAACACGTTGCCATTTAAATAAATCTATATGACCTAGGTGTGACCCAGCAACTGTTGCTATGGGAACGGCTGTGAGGGTTTTACAGCAAACATGCACACATGTACAGAATGTTACGGTATCTGATCTCATTCCTGGATTGTTTCCCTACCAGTCACATTGGGAATTCTGCTGAAACTGAGGCATAAAGAGAACTCGTACCTTTTCCTCATTTTTGCTTTACTGTGGGAAAGAAATGCTCTGAGGCCTTGGCTAAGAACCCTACTGTGCTCCAGCCCCTTTTTTTGTGAGGACCACAAAGAATCCAGCACGAGTTTGTAGAATAGAAAGAAATAACATTTAATT
The DNA here is from genome assembly GCF_902713615.1 of Scyliorhinus canicula. Classification (NCBI taxonomy): domain Eukaryota; kingdom Metazoa; phylum Chordata; class Chondrichthyes; order Carcharhiniformes; family Scyliorhinidae; genus Scyliorhinus; species Scyliorhinus canicula. Next base: position 49,819,281 of record NC_052153.1, read on the forward strand.
ACAATTACATATATATACACTCCACAGCTTGATTTCTCCGCCCCCCCTCATTGGGGAAGCTCATACTCCCTAAGGATTGTGGGAGTGCCATTAGTCCCCAGCCAGTGGTAAGCAGGCAGGTTATAACACCCTTTATCATAATGATCGTAACGCTCAATCTTGAAAAGTTAATGTCCTGTGCTTTTTTCCCCTTTATTTAGTATCCATTTGCTATCAAAATATTTAAACTATTTAAAATGAACTCAACCACATATCTCCCTCCTCATATATCCTTGTATATCCCACTCACATCATTCTTGTATCCCTGAAGCCACGTGATTTTTAATTTTTAATTTACTAATTCACAGGAAAGGTGTGTTGCTGCCCAGACTAGTATATATTGTCCAGCTTTAGCAATGCTTGAGAAGGTCATGGTGACAATTTTCTTGAACTGCCAGTCTGTGTAGTGTTGGTAGTCTCATAGAACTGTTAAATAATGAGGATTTTGATCCAACGACGATGAAGGAATGGTGATATATGACCAATTTAGGATGATGGGTGATTGAGAGGAACTTGGAGGTGATGGTGTTCCCAAACACTTGCTGCCCTTGTCCTTCTAGGTAGTAGAGGCCACAGGTTAGGGAGTGCTGTCAAAGGATGATTGGCAAGTTGCTGTTGAATGCAGCCACGGTGGAGGAGGGGGTGGATGGAATGCTGATAAAGCTTTATCCGAGATGGTGTTGAGCTTCTTGAGTATTGCTCGAGCTGCACTCATCCAGGCAAGTGTAGACTATTCCATCACACTCCTGACTTGTGACATGTAGGTGTTGTAAAGACCTTGTGGAATCAGGAGGGGTCACAGAGTCTCTAGCCTCTGACCTGTTCCTGTAGCTACAGTATTTAAGTTCTTGGCAAATGGTGGCTCCCAGGATGTTGATGGTGGTGATTTGACGATGGTAATACAACTGAAGGTCAAGTGGAGGTGGTTAGACTCTAACTTGAAGGTCATTGCCTGTCACTTGTGGAGCACGAATATTATTTGTCAGAATCAGCCCAAAACTGGATGTTTCCAAAGTCTTGCTACATGCTGACATGGACTACCTCATTATCTGAGGGACTGCCAATGGGATTCTCACTTTATGATGAGGGAAACTAATTGGTGAAGGTCGTTGGGTCTAGGATATTGCCCCAAGGCATTCTTGTCGTAATATCCTGGGTCTGAAATTATACTCTCCAACAACGACAACTCCAGCCAGTGGTGAGATATCCCCCTAACCCCCATTGGCTTCAGGTTTACTGGGGCTCCGGATGCCACTATAAAATCTTCAGGAGTTCCGAGAAGGTTACACAAACAAATTTTTATTTGGAAAACAAAAATCAGAGGCCACAACGTGGCATCCAACACATATGTCCCAGTCGGCACTACCAATCATGCCAGTGCCAATCTGGACTGCATTTAAGCACTATATTGACAAGCCCAGCTGCTAGGCCGAAGCCCCTCAGCGGGAGAGCTCATATTCCACAAGCCCCGTGGGGAGATCGCTTGGGTCTTCCCATGGGTCTTGTGAGGGTTACTACAGCCACACTCGGTTGAATGCTGCTTTGATATCAAAAGCAGGCAAACCCACCTCATCTCTGGAATTCAGCTCTTCTTTCCATGTTTGGGCTGAGGCTATAATGAGCTCGAGCCGACCTAAACTGAGCATCAGTGAACAGGTTGACAGCGCTGTCAACACCTTCCATCAATTTGCTGATGCCTGTGAATAGGCTGATGGGGTGGTAATTGGCCAAATTGAATTGGTGCTGGACAGGGCAGGCCTGGGCAGTTTTCCACTTTGTCAAATAGACGCCAAGGTCGCCGCTGCTCTGCAATGGCTAGTTCTGGAACACACTACAGCCGGTCTGTTGTCAGGATCTATAATCGTTGCTGCTGAATCACAGGATCATAGAATCATAGAATTTACAGTGTAGATGGAGGCCATTTGGCCCATCGGGTCTGCACCAGCCCTTGGAAAGAGCACCCTACCTAAGCCCACGCCCGCACCCTATCCCCACCCAACCTAGCCCAACCCTTTTGGACACTAAGGGCAATTTAGCATGGCCAATCCACTTAACCACATCTTTGGACTGTGGGAGCAAACCGGAGAACCTGGAGGAAACCCACGCAGACACGGGGAGAAAGGGCAAACTCCACACAGTCAGTGACCCAAGCTGGGAATCGAACCTGGGACCCTGAGCTGTGAAGAAACTGCCCTAATCACTGTGCTACCATGGCTGAAGATTGGCTGAACCGGGGCGGCACAGTGACACAGTAGTTAGTACTGCTGCCTCACAGCCCCAGGGACCCGGGTTCAATTCTAGACTTGGGCGACTGTCTGTGTTGAGTTTGAACTTTCTCCCCATGACTGCGTGAGTTTCCTCTGGGTGCTCCAGTTTCCTTCCACAGCCCAAAGATGTGCAGGTTAGGTGGGGTTATGGGGTTAGGGCAGAGGAAGTGGATTTAGGAAGGATCCTCCTTCAGAGAGTTGGTGCAGACTCGTTGGCTGAATGGCCTCCTTCTGCACTGTAGGAATTCTATCATTCTATGGCTATAAAATTGATACCTATTGTACTGGGGACCTCAGAATGAAGTCAAGATGGATCATCCACTTAGCACTTTTGACTGAAGATGCTGGCAAATGCTTCGGCCTTGTCACATGCACACTTTCTGTGCATTTAATTAGTAATGAGTTGAAGGGTTATGGAAAACAGGCAGGAAAGTGGAGTTGAGGCTGAAATGAGATCAGCCATGATTGTATTGAATGGCAGAGCAGGCTTGAGGGGCTGAAATGCCTATTCCTGCTCCTAGTTCTAATGTTCTGGGCTCCTCCATCATTGCAGATCTGGATGTTTATGAGTTGTCCTCTCTCCAATAGTTGTTTAATTGTCCACAATTCTAACTGGATGTGTCAGGACCTGATCCATTGGTTGTGAGATAGCTTAGCTTTGTCTAAAGACTGATGCTTCTGATGTTTAACATGAAATCTTGTGTTGTGGCTTCACCAGATTGATTCCATACTGTCAGGTATACTTGTTTCTGTTCTTGGCATGTTCCTCTGCACTCCTCTTTGAACCAGGATGACTAGTTTGAGCTGTTAGGTCTGATCTGGAACTGTCCCATTTACCCTGTTGATTGTGCCACAGGGCATAGTGGAAGGAGCTTGTATGGAGCAGAGTGGGTGTGAAGGAACATTTTGGTAACAGAAGGAATTTGGTGTAAGCGGGAATTCAGGGTAAAGGGGAAACAAGGGGCTACTTATTTTTTTTACATCCAAGGCTGGCACGTGTTTCTCTTCTGTCTCCAAGCTAGGAAACCAACTTTCCTAAATTAGTAATCAAATAAAGCTAAAAGAAATCAATTTAAAATAAAATAATTAACCAATCAAATCAAGAGTTAGACAGACATGGCAGGAGAGGTGGTGTGGCATAACTACGGCATGTAGGAGTTTGTAGAGAGCACTGTGATCCTGGACGACCACATCTGCAGTAGGTGTCTGCAGTTTGAAAACCTTCAATTCAGAGTTGCTGAGCTGGGGCATCAGGGAGGGGGAGAGATACCTGGATATTTTATTCTGGGAGGCATTCTCACCCCTGAGGTTAAGTAGAACAAGTCGGTCAATGGTCAAGGACAGGAGGTTGTGACTGTGGGTCAGGCAAGTATGGGAATCAAGGATGCCAAGATGGAGGAGTCTTGGCCTTGATTTTCACTTGCCACCCATGTGGATGTGGCAATAACACCCTGGTGCAAGGGGGCATTCAAGTAGGGAGGAGTATAAAGGAATGTGGTAGTGTTAGAGGACAGTATAATCAAATATCGATACTGTTCTAAGCAGTAGTGACTGCAAATTCTGAAGATTGTGCTGCCTGTCGATGGCAGGATTAAAGACATATCTTTGTGGCTGGTGATTAACTTAATGTCAGAGGGGAAAAATCCAGTTGGCATAGTCAATGGCAAATCCAATGACATAGGTATTGAGAGAATTTGAGCAGTTAGAATCCAAATTTAAAAGCATATTTTCAAAAGCAATAATCTTTGATTAATTGCCTGACCCACGCACCAATTGGCAGACAGATAAATAGGTTAGAATGTTAAATGCATGGTCGAAGGACTGATGTAGGAGGCACTAGCTTTGCTTCATGGACCACTTGTACCAGTTCTTGGGAAAGAGGGAGGTGTTATATTGGGACATGTTTAACTTAAACCAGGCTGAAAAATGTAATAACTAGGTCAGATGGCAGAGCTTTAACTTAGTGAAGGTTAGGAGTTGGGGGGAGCTGTGGTGAGGATTCAGGAATAGAAATGTCAAGACTCTAAAACTCAGCAGTATTCTGGGTATTAATAAACAAAGAGGATCAAGATGGAGCAGAGTCCAACAAATTAGATTAATTGCTAAATCAAATAAAAATTAATAGCTTTGATCTAATAGTCATTATGGAGAAATGGTTGCAGAGTGACCAAGGTTGGGAACAAAATATGCCAGGATAATTAACTTTTAAAAGTGGTCAGCAAAATTTAAAAGGAGGAGGGGTAGGTAGTACTGATAATTAAGGGTAAAAGCAAATTACTGCGGATGCTGGAATCTGAAACCAAAGAGTAAATGCTGGAAAATCTCAGCAGGTCTGGCAGCATCTGTAGGGAGAGAAAAGAGCTAATGTTTTGAGTCCAGATGACCCTTTGTCAAAGCTGATAATTAAGGATGGGTTAATGATGGTAGAGAGAAAGGATCTTAGTTCAGTACATCAAGAAGTAGAATCAGTTTTGATGGAGCTAAGAAACAGCAAAGAACAGAAAACATCGGTGGAGGTTGTTTATAGGTCCCCTAACAGTAGTAGTGTAGGGCACAGTACAAACCAAGACATTAGAAATACACCTAATAAGAGTAAGACAAAGACAGTAATCACACAGGCTTTAATCTTTATGCAGACTTTGCAAACCAAATTTGCAGTAATAGTGTAGAAGGTGAATGGAATGTACTTAAGTATGTTGAGGAATCAATTTGGGAATAGATTATTTTGGAGAGAGTATTATACGAAGAGAAGGCACTAATTAATAATCTGGTAGTAATGGAGCCTCGAGGGAAGAGTGACCATAATAAGATGGAAATTTGATGTTGAGTTTGAAAGCGATTTAGTCCGAAACTAAGGTCCTAAATCTAAACAAAGCAAACTATTTAGGTATGAGGGCCGAATTAGTTATATTAGATTGGAAAACAACATTAACAGATATGACAGTAGATAAGCAATGGCTAGAATGAAAGGATTCATAGTAATTCACAACAATATACCGTTGGATTGGATTTATTTATTGTCACGTGTACCGAGGTACAGTGAAAAGTATTTTTCTGCGTGCAGCTCAAACAGATCATTTAGTACATGAAAATAAAAGAAAATACATAATAGGGCAACACAAGGTACACAATGTAAATATCTAGACACCGGCATTGGATGAAGCATGCAGGAATGTAGTATTAATTAGGTCAGTCCATAAGACGGTCGTTTAGGAGTCTGGTAACAGCAGGGAAGAAGCTGATTATGAATCTGTTTGTGCGTGTTCTCAGACTTTTGTATCTCCTGCCCGATGGAAGAGTGAGTAAGAAGGGTTGGAGGGGTATTTGATTATGCTGTCCACTTTCCCCAGGCAGCGGGAGGTGTAGATAGAGTCAATGGATGGGAGGCAGGTTTGTGTGATGTAGGGGGAGGTGTTAGTGACTGTCTGAAGTTTCTTGCGATCTTGGGCCGGGTAGTTGACATACCAGGCTGTGATGCAGCCAGATAGGATGCTTTCTATGGTGTACCTATAAAAGGTGGTAAGAGTCAGTGTGGAATCCTTTAAGGCACAAAAACTCACAGAAAAAGTGACCCAACTCTGGCTAACAAGGGGTATTAATTACGTCTTTGCAAAAGGAGTCATAAGCCTGAGAATTGGGAGAATCTTAGAATTCAGCAAAGGAAGAACAAGAAATTGATGCTCAAAGAGAAACGGGAATATGAGAGGAAACAGACAAGACACATGAGATCAGATTATAAACGTTTCTATAGGTATAATAGAAACAGATTAGTGAAAGTAAATTTGGGCCCAATAGAGACAGAGACAAAATTATAATGGGGAATAAGAAAATAGCAGAAATACTAAACTAATACTTTGCACCTGCCTTCACAGTAGATGACACACATATTATTCCCAAAATAATGGGAAAAGAGGATTCCCTTAAGGAACTTAAAGATATCAATATGAGTAAAGATATAGGGGGAAATTTTGAGCCCGCTCTCGGGTGGGTAATCCCGCAAGAATTATGAAACGCGGTTCTCGCCAAAGAGATTGCGTTTCCCAATTTACCCTGGCCCCTGACGGGGATGTCACAAGGATTCCACCCACAAAGAGCGTGAACTTCATTTGAATTAATTTAAATATTATTAGTGGCCCCCGCCACATGATTCCCCCTCATACCTTGCAATCATGTTCACAACAGATTTGGTCAGATATAAGGAAGTCGACAGGATCCCTCTGGGGGCATAGATGTACCGTATATACTCGCGTAACATGCGACTTTTGAGCACCTAATTTGAAGTATAGCCCTTGTGGGGGAGAGGGACATGCCTGCCCTTCACCACCAGAGACCCCCATAAGAGAGACCCCTGCCTGGAAGCCCCCATAAGAGAGACCCCTGCCTGGAAGCCCCCATAGGAGAGACCCCTGCCTGGAAGTCCCCATAGGAGAGATCCCTGCCTGGAAGCCCCCATAGGCGAGATCCCTACCTGGAAGCTAGAGAGCATTTATACACCTGCTGGCTCAGGCAGTGTTAGCAACACTTGTAAAATCCTTTAATAGAAAACCAGTCAGCTGGGTTTAAATCCCCTCAGATCTTTGATCTTTCATAGATACGTAGGTACATTGAAGATAGGAACAGGAGGAGGCCTTTTGGCCCTTCGAGCCTGCTCCGCCATTTATCACGATCATGGCTGACCATCCAACTCAATAGCCGAATCCTGCTTTCTCCCCATAGCCTTTGATCCCATTCTCCCCAAGTGCTATATCCAGCCGCCTCTTGAATATATTCAAAGTTTTAGCATCAAATTCATTCACATCTCTATGAAATTGTTTTAACTAGCTGTGATTGATGACTTCCACACGTGCCCAGCAGTCCACATTGTTTAATTCATCTCTCTTCAGGCTTGAATGACTTTCAAATAGTCAGCTATGAAACTTAACGGTTAAATGCATGAAGTGCTCTCATTTCCTCTTTTTTTCTACAGAAAGCACTTAACTGTCTTTGATGCGATCCAGGAGCTGGCAATCAAAGCTAGATGTTAATAAACATTTTAGTTAGTTTCACCGCTGGGTACTTGAAAGCACATGAGGTGATTACACAAAATTAGGGCACATGGGATAAGTGATAATATATTAGCATGGGTTGCAATGACAGAAAACAAAGTAGGATTCAGCGGGATATTTTCAGGTGGGCAGGCTATATTGTGTGAAGATTTAGTCTCCTTACCTAAAGAAGGATATACTTACCCAGGATGGAGTGCAATATAGGTTCACTAGACTGGCTCCTGAGATGAGCAGATTGTCCTTTTAGAAGAGCTAGAGGAGACCAGGCCTATGTTTCCTAGAGTATAGAATAATGAGAAGTGATCTAATTGAAATATATAAAATTCTTAAGAGACTTGACAGGGTAAATACTGAGAAATGTGTTACTTGCTGAGGAATCCAGAACACAGTGTCACAGCCTCAGAATAAATGGTTAGTCATTTAGGACTGAGATGAGGGTAACTTTCTTCATGCAAACTCTGTGAATCCTTGGAATTCTCTATCCCAGAGAGTTGTGGATACTTTGTGGTGGAGTATATTCAGACGAAGGTCAATAGATTTTGGGGTACAAAACAAATTAAGGGGTATGGAAATAGTGTGGGAGGGTAGAGTTGGAGTAGTAGGTCATCTATGATCCTATTGAATGGCAATGAATTAACCAAAGACCGTAATCTGCAGAGGAACAGACAGTGATTGGCTTCAATCAGGTGGGAGGTTTTCAGAGGACCCAGGAAGGAAACAGAACTCCCCTGGATGCCGAAGGAGAACTGCTGAGAGTTTCTCTCTCTCTCTCTTTCTCTAAAAAAGATTTTCTAATTTCTGAATCTGCAGAGAAGTCTTGAGATCCTGATGAATCTACAGTGAAAAGCAGATTGAAAGCAAAGATCCCACCCAACTGAAGGCCTAGGCTAAAAGATGTACGTCCATCTGAAACAGAAACTTTTATCCTTTCTACTTTGTATTATTTTCCATCAGACCCCTCCTTCCCCTCTGTGTTTGTCTGTCTTCTGTGTGTGTAGAGGGTGGGGCGAGTTAAAGAAGGGGGGTTGTTAGGAATGAGATAATAGTTAATCGGTTGTATTCGCTGTCTATTTAATTATAGTTATTGTTATTAATAAAAAATTAATTGTGTTTAAATTTACAAACCCGGGGCTGGATTCTCTAATAATGGGGCTATGTCCCCACGCCCGCGAAAAAACGTGTGCGAATCACTCTGGACTTACCTGGAGTGCAGGGGGCTAACAGGACTCAGGAGTAATCCTCGCAGCTGCAGCTGCCGATACGGGGCCCTGCACTTCCGGTCGGGGGTCCGCGCATGCCTGCGTCAGCCGCCCCGCGTGATATGGCCGACTCACACCGCGGACCGGCACCATGAAGATAGGCTTCCCCGGGATCGTGCGCACCCACGGATTGGTGGCCCCCGATTGATAACCTGACCGTCCTGGGGTCCCCACCCCAGTGAATGATCCCCCGCTCCCCACCAGGGCCGTTGCGGACTGAGTCCGCAGCTGCTACGCCGAGTGCCCGCCAGGTGGAACCCTGAGAGAACTACGCCGGCAGGCACTCGGCGATCTGCACTTGGAGAATCGCCGCCGTGGCCTCTTTATATGGCCCCCGACCAGTGCCGTGTTTTTAAAAAAAAATAATTTTTATTAAAATTTTTAATAACAATAACAAATTTTTCTCCCTGCAATTTATAACAAACAAGGCGTGTTTCTACCCCAAAACAAGAAAAGAACTCTCCCCCCCCCAAATAAATAATAACAAATAACAAATAGCAATACAAGAAAGAAGAAAATAACATAACAAACCCACCGCCGCAAAAACAAACCCCCCAACCATCCAAACCTCCCCCACCCCCCCGGTTGCTGCCGAGACCGACCACTCTCTACCCCTTCGCCAGGAAATCGAGAAAGGGCTGCCACCGCCGAAAGAACCCCTGTACCGACCCCCTCAGGGCAAATTTCATCCTCTCCAACTTGATGAACTCAGCCATGTCGTTGACCCAGGTCTCCGAACTCGGGGGCCGCGTATCCCTCCACTGTAACAGAATCCTGCGCCGGGCTATTAGAGACACAAAGGCCAGAATGCCGGCCTCTCTCGCCTCCTGCACTCCCGGCTCCAAAGCTACCCCAAAGATCGCGAGCCCCCAACCCGGCCTGACCCTAGACCCAACCACTTCCGACAAAATCCCCGCCACACCCTTCCAAAACCCCTCCAGAGCCGGACATGCCCAAAACATATGGGTGTGGTTGGCCGGGCCACCCGAACACCTCCCACACCTGTCTTCACCTCCGAAAAACCGGCTCATCCTTGCCCCCGTCATGTGAGCCCTGTGCAGCACCTTCAGCTGAATAAGGCTGAGCCGTGCGCAAGAGGAGGAGGAATTCACCCTCTCCAGGACATCCGACCACGTTCCATCTTCAATCTCTTCCCCTAGCTCTTCCTCCCATTTCACTTTGAGCTCATCTACTGAGGCCTCCTCCTCCTCCTGCATCAGCTGGTAAATAGCCGAGATCTTTCCTTCACCGACCCACGTCCTCGAAAGCACCCTGTCCTGCACCCCCCCTTGGCGGCAGCCGCGGAAACTCTGCCACCTGCCTTTTAACAAAGTCCCTGACCTGCATATACCTAAAAGCGTTCCCAGGGGGGAGATTCCACTTCCCCACTAGCTCCTCCAGAGTCGCGAACTTCCCATCCAGGAAGAGGTCCCCAAACTGTCTAATGCCTGCCCTGTGCCAACTCCCAAATCCCCACCCGTTCTCCCCGGTGCAAAACAGTGATTGCCCTGTATCGGGGCCCAAACTGAGGCCTTCACTTCCCCCCTATTCTGCCTCCACTGTCCCCAGATTTTAAGGGACGCAACCACCACCGGACTCGTGGAGTACTTTGCCGGTGGGAGTGGAAGCAGGGCCGTCACCAAAGCCTCCAGGCTCGTACCCCCACAGGACGCTACCTCCAATCTCTTCCATGCGTCACCCTCCCCTTCCGTCACCCACCTGTGAATCATCGCCACGTTCGCCGCCCAATAATACCAACACAGGTTGGGCAGTGCCAGGCCCCCTACCTCCCTTCTTTGCTCCAAAAATACCCTCCTTACTCTCAGGGCCTTCCGCGCCCACACAAACTCCAGAATCGACTTATTCACCCTTCTGAAAAAAGCCTTCGGGATCAATATGGGGAGGCACTGGAAAAGAAACAAAACCTCGGGAGCACCGTCATTTTAACCGACTGGACCCTGCCCGCCAACGAGAGCGGCAGCGCATCCCACCTCCTGAACTCCTCCTCCATCTGCCCCACCAGCCGCGAAAAGTTAAGCCCCCCAGGTCCTAGCCACGTGGACCCCAAGATACCTAAAGCCCCTCTCAACCCTCTTCAACGGAAGTTCCCCTATCTCCCTCTCCTGACTCCCCGGATGCAGGACAAATAGCTTGCTTTTCCCCACATTGAGCTTATATCCCGAAAAGTGCCCAAACTCCTCAAGTATCCTCAGCACCTCTGGCATCCCCTCAGCCGGGTCCGCGACATACAGCAGCAGATCATCTGCATACAGCGACAACCGGTGCTCTTCCCCCCCCACCCCGCACAATCCCCTCCAACCCTTCGAGTCCCTCAGCGCCATGGCCAGGGGCTCAATTGCCACGCGAAGAGCAGGGAAGACAAGGGGCACCCCTGCCTCGTCCCTCTGGAAAGCCGAAAGATCTCCGACCTCCTCCCATTCATCACCACACTCGCCACCGGGAAGCTGTACAGCAACCTCACCCAGCTAATGAACCCCTCACCAAACCCAAACCTCCGCAGCACCTCCCACAGGTAACTCCACTCCACCCTATCAAAAGCTTTCTCCGCACCCATGGACGCCACTATTTCTGACACCCCAACCACCGGCGCCATCATCATGACATTCAGGAGCCCCCGCACGTTGGCATTCAATTGTCTCCCCTTCACAAACCCCGTTTGGTCCTCATGAATCGACCAGTGCCGTGTTGACCGCAAGCGCATGCCCAATTGGCGGCGATTCTTCAGGGTCGGGCGAATCACGGGAGTGGAGTTGGACCCGATCTCGGGTCTGATGCCCATTCTTCGCCCCCGCACCGATCGTTATTTCGGTGCGGAGGCTCGGAGAATCCCGCCCCTGGTGTCTGTAGTTACTGAGCAGCGAATGGCCAAATATTTTGGGTATTTTCTGAGAATTAATAGTTAATTTCAATGGAACTGGAATTGACCGCGCACTAGCCCAGGGTGGCATTGTGGGTGGCACAGTAGCACGGTGGTTATCACAGCTTCAGGGTCCCGGGTCCAACTCCCGGCTTGGGCCACTGTCTGTGTGGAGTCTGTACATTCTCCCCGTGTCTGCGTGGGTTTCCTCCGCGTGCTCCAGTTTCCTCCCACAAGTCCCAAAAGACGTGCTGTTAGGTGAATTGGACATTCGGAATTCTCCCTCCGTGTACCCGAACAGGCGCCGGAATGTGGCGACTACGGGCTTTTCACAGCAACATCATTGCAGTGTTAATGCAAGCCTACTTGTGACAATAAAGATTATTATTATTACAATGCAGTCCTGAGTTGCAACTTGCAGTTGGATTTTCTGCCCCGTAGCACCAAATTTCTGTTTCACCCCACCGGCGGGATGCTCCGTTATGCCGGCTGGTCAATGGCGTTTCCCATTGTGGGGTAGCCCCACGCCGTCGGGAAACCCCTGGGCTGCCGGCACAATGGAGCATCCCGACGGCGGAGAATCCAGCCCCTGATCTTTACTTATTTTGCATCAATAAAAGTGTCAAGGTACTCAATGCTTGTTTGATACATAGCTTATCTCTCCCAGTGCAGAAAGCTGTGAGACAGCAATATAATCGAGGAATTTAGGTAGCTTGTTAAACAAGATTTCCATGAATTTAAAAGGCAGAAAATTATACAAGGCCTGTGCCCTCCCTCAGCCCAAACTTCAGCACGTGCTCCCAATGTGTGAAGCTCTGAGCTGGGATTACTATTTGAAAATATCAATCTCTCAGTTCAAATGTACTGTATCATCATATATGCAGAAAGAAACAGTGACTCCAACAACTGAGCACCTTGGATTAGCTGTGAGGAACAATTGATCTGTACAAACACTTGAGAAGTGAAAAATGTTTGATCTTTACCTCGTGCTTATTCCAGCTGGCCCATAAAACTCCCATTTCCACAAATGTTGAAAGCTCTGCAAATGCCATTTATTGCTGACTTTTGCAAATAAAGCAAAGTTAACTGCCCAGTTGTAGTAGCAATGATTACGCTCAGATAGCTGGACTTCATCCAACCCCACTAACACATCAAGGGTGATTTTCAGACTGCCGTCAGAGGGAACGGTGATGCAGGAGGAAATTCCGGAGACAATCAGGAAACAGGATACCCGCTGGAGAGAGCACATTTCCAGATTTTGCTCGCCAGTGACTTCACGAGGTTGTTCCCCACAAAGGGTCGACACTTGATTTTAATGGATTTGAATGAATTTGAATATTATTAGCCACTCTGCCCCAGCACAGGTTGGCATTGCTGGGTTGGTGTGGTGCAAACCTGGCAGTGCTAGCCTGGTCCGGGGGCACTGCCAGCAGAGTGCCCTAGTGAGACATCAATGGCGGGAATGGAGGTTCCAGTTATGTGTGTTAAGTGAGGGGTAGAGTGGGCAGTGAGGGAGGAACTTGCAGGCATGGGGGGGAAAAGGTCACTGAGGGAGGGAACGCCAACAACACCTCCGCGGTGATGGGAGGGAGCCCCCAATGATTGTAAATGGGAGGGGGTGGAGATACCTATGATTGTCGGGGGGGAGGGGGGTTACAGGGTTCCCTTGATGATTATCCGGGGAGGGGCGGTGGGAACGGGGAAAGAATTCACCAATGCTGATCGGGGGGCCCTTTAAAGATGGCGACCCGACCTCTGTGGAGCCGGGCTCACCGGTTCTATCAGGCCCAACCCAGCCAGACTGACGGCAAAAATCCCGCCACTCATTTTTGTTGTTCAGAGAAGCTCAAAATGTAGAGTGAAAACTGGTCTGTGCAGCTGGAGAGCTATACGTCTGAGTCTAACACTTTGAGAAAATATAGGACGATTCTGCCCATTGAATCTCACATGATTTTACCAAGACTTTTGCCACTTTATCTTGAAAAATCTTTTTAATAAAACAAACATTAATTTCTGTGCATAATCCAGTGAGCAAACGTTACACTGATGGAGCCTCTATACCTGAGGTAGTCACCCCTTAGATTCATTTCTTCTTGATGGACTCCAACCTCAGCAACATTTTTGAATGTTTGTTCGGTAACAGTCTGATTTCAGAGACCCGTAACAATGTTTTGCACTACATAGGATTCTGAGTTGTAATCTACACTTGTTGGATTCCATTCAACACTGCACGGCAGGCCCATTAATAAAGAAACATTACAGATGAGAACATAAGCTGCTATGACCTTTTTGTCTATCTGAGCCTGCTGTTGCCATGGTGAAGGTTGCATGTAGCAGTTTAATAAATGGCAAATTTGGTAGATGTGGCTTAATGGTAGATAATTTACAGCAGCTACAATTCTTCTGCTAAGTTCACCCATCAGCAGTACTGGCTGAATGAAAGGGGCAAGGGGTCAATCGTGAAATGTTGCTGTCTACAGTAGTGTTCCTGTAATCTCTCACTTCAATTGTCTATCTATATTGCAAGAAGCCTTGCTTTCCGCCTTCTTGTTTCTCATTTAAAAGCATCTTGAACAAAGGAGTATGTTATTCACCCTCAAGTATGCCCAAAGGCAGGTCCTTGGCTCATAGTCGACTTTCCACATCACTCCATTCGTTCTTTTCATTTGCCAATAGCGTCCTTCAATTATCAACCCATCCAACATTGATATTCTCTTCCTTTTGCTTCCTCTTTATCCATGAAATCTTCCCACCATAATGTCTCTTACTAATCCATTTCCTCTTAAGATGTACCCTACTCAAGTCTCTCTGCAGTTAGGAATTAATGTCCTTGTTCATTCACTGTCCTCAGCGCTTTATCATTTGTTACTTTTTCTGTCCAGCAGACCTATTCAATTCTACTGCAACCTCACATTTCAAAACTATCAGGTTGCAATCATGTAAAACAACACTCCAAATCAAACTCCTTACAAGCCGCTTCTTGAGTTGTTTGTTCATCTTTCTGGTTATAACTGTCTCCTCTTACCAATTAAAGTCTTTCTCATTGCTATGCTGGTTCTTATTTATTTGTTCCACTTTCGACCTGCAGGTGCTATGCTTTCTAAATACTTGAATTCTTGCTCCTGTTCTAATTTCTTTTCTCCTATGAATGAATTAATATTTCTTGATGATTTTGGGATATGCATCACTTTTGCCAATATTCACTTTTGTTTCAAAGCTCCTGCCTGCTGTTACTAAACTAAAAATTCTTGAAATTCTTCCTCTGTGCTTGCTACAAATGGTTTGTCATCTCCAAACCTAACTGGTATCATTCTCCCCCAATCTGAACGCCAGATTCTGTTTGTTCAAACGCTTCTTTGATCATTGTTTCTGTGAGGGCATTGAAGAGGACTGGTGATAAACAACATCCTTGTCGAATTCTTCTTCCAATTACACGTGGTTTCTACTCCCTGTTTGCTACTCTCACTGTCGCTGTTTGTCCCATGTACAGATTTCTTATGAGTCATCTGTCTCTCCAGTCTTTTCTCATGTCTTTCAGCTCTGTCAAGAGCTTAAGACAGTCAACCTGATCAAATTCTTTTTCAAAGTTGACAAAACAAACATAAATTCCTGTCCAAACTTATCCGTCTTTGAATCTTAGAATCCCTACACTGCAGAAGGAGGCCATTCAGCTCATCATGACTGCACCGACCCTCTGAAGGAGCCCCCTGCCTCGACTCACTCTCCCGTTACCCTATAACCCCACCTAACCACACTAAGTGGCAATTTACCATGGCCACCCACCACATCTTTGGACTTCCTCACTGGAATCCAAATTGGTCATCTCCGGGGTAATTCTGTACCTTCCCACCCATTCTCTTTGCTACATTTCGCAACACAATCTTCGATGCGTGGACAATCAGGGTTATTGGGTGGAATTTATCATATTTTTTCAAAGTGCCATGCTCGAACTGAAAACCGACGTGCAGCTCTCCAGCTTCACAGACCCATTTTCACTACAGATCCTGAGCCTCTCTGAAGAAAATAAATTAGTGGCGGGTTTTTTGTCATCAGTCTGGTAGGACAGGGATTAATAGAACTGCCAATCCCAGCTCCACAGAGATCTGGGTGCCATCTTTACAGGGTGCTCCAATCAGAACTGAACAGCAACTACCACCAGCAGTGCCCCCCCCCCCCCCCCCCCCCCACCAATCATCGGGATCTCTCTCCCCCTCCCACCCCCATTCAACGGGCTCTCTCTTCCACCCCTCTCCACCATTATTGGGATCTCTCTCCCCACTCACCGTGGAAATATTGCAAATTCCACCCCTCCCCCACCCCCCATGGCCTGCTCCCCACCGTGCCTACAAGCACATCCCCTCCATTGCCTCAGGGCTCTCCTCTCTAATCCCATCACACAAAATGGGAACCCGCCCTCCCATGTGAATCCCCAAAGGGCCCTTCAAACCTGTGCCGGGACAGGTCTCTCCCGCCGGGGGCTATATTTACCTTTGTGCACCAAGGGCATCCCCTCAATTGAATCTGGGGTGGAATTCTCCCGTACCCGACGGGGCGGGGGGTCCCGGCAGGATGGTGTGGCATGAACCACTCCGGCGTTAGCCCGCCCCAAAGGTGCGGAATCCTCCGCACCTTCAGGGGCTAGGCTGGCGCCTGAGTGGTTTGCGCCCCGCTGGCCAGCGTGGAAGGCCTTTGGCCGAAGGGACTCCGCCGGCTGGCGTGAGTCCGCGCATGCGCAGGAGCGTCAGCGGCTGCTGACGTCATCCCCGCGCATGCGCAGGGGGGGGTTCACCTACGAGTCGGCCATCGGGGAGGCTTACACAGCCGACGCGTAGGAAAAGAGTGCCCCCATGGCACAGGCCCGCCCACAGATCGGTGGGCCCCGATTGCGGGCCAGGCTACTGTGGGGGCACCCCCGGGGCCAGATCGCCCCGCCCCCCCCTCCAGGTGCCGGGAGCCCACCCGCGCCGCCGATCCCGCCGGTAAGGGACCTAGTCTAATCTACGCCGGTGGGACTGGCAAAGAACCAGAGGGATTTCAGCCCATCGCGGGCTGGAGAATCACTGGGGGGGGGGGGCCGCTGTGAGCGGCCGCCGACCGGTGCGGCGCGATTCCCGCCCCCGCCAAATCTCCGGTGCTGACGAATTCGGCGGCAGGCGGGGGCGGGTCCGCCCCAGCACACCCCGCCGATTCTCCGACCCGGCGGGAGGTCAGAGAATCCCACCCTTTCTTTTTAAAGAGTTGTTGAAAACCTCGCTGATGTGACATCATGTCGGCGGGGTATGAATATTCAATGGCCTTGTGGTGATCACGTGGTGGGGGATCCTGTCTAACGATACTAAAATTTATTCAAATCCATTAAAATGAGGTTCCCGCCGTTTGTGGGTGTGAACCGTGTGACGTCACTAGGGAGAGGAATGGAAAATCGGGAAACACAATCTCTCCGGAGTGGATGACATTTTCTATTCTTGATGCACTATCAATTACACAAAGACGTGAGTAGAATATAATCGAGGCTTTATTACACTAAGATGTGTGGCCTCCTACAGCATCTTGCGCAATAGCTGCTGTTCGGAGAGCCCACACATTTATACTCCGCCTACTGGGCTGAGCCAGCAGGCTGGGATCTACCCCCGTACCTGTAGTACAGTGGCCTTACCGTAAAACACACATATATATATAGTATATACACCAGTGGTGAACTACCACATTCACCCCCTGTTAAAAATGAGTCCAGCGGGGGTGGTGGAGAACTATGTACAGAAAGTTGTGTTTAAAATTACATATAGTATTTCAAATTCAGGCTGTCCGGTGCCTTGATCTGCCGTTGAGAATGCCGCAGTGCTGGTGGCGACTCAGGCATCGGCTTGGGCTTCGGTGACTCCAGGAGCGTGTCGAAATCCTCATCATCCCCGGGTGGGAGCAAGGGAAGGACGGATTGTCCCAGAGCGGCGGCTGTGGTGGGGTGCGCCGGGGAAGGGGGGGTGGCGCCGGGGCAGAGGGGGGGGGGTGTGTGTGCAACCAGATGGTGCCAGGTCCCTGAGGGAGACTGTGTCTTGGCAGCCGTTGGGGTACGCTACATAAGCGTACTGCGGGTTGGCGTGGAGTAGCGTACCCTCTCAACCAACAGCTCCATCTTGTGGAGTCGAACGTGTCTACGGAGGAAAACGGGCCCAGGAGCTGCCAGCCACGTTGGTAACGAAACCCCGGAGGTGGACTTCCTAGGGAAGGCAAAGAGACGTCATTAGTCGTGGTGCACAGGAGCGACTAAATGGAGTGAAGTGCGTGAGGGAGGACCTCCTGCCAGCGGGAGGCCGGGAGATTTCTGGACCGTAGGGCCAGATGGACGGCCCTCCAGACCGTCCCATTCTCCCACTCCACCTGCCCATTTCCCTTGGGGTTGTAGCTGGTCGTCCTGCTCGAGGCAATGCCCCTGTTGAGCAGGTACTGGCGCAGCTCATCGCTCATGAATGAGGATCCCCGGTCACTGTGGACGTAGGCGGGGAAGCCGAACAGAGCGAAGATGGTGTTGAGGGCCTTGATGACGGTGGCAGACGTCATGTCGGGGCATAGGACGGCAAAGGGGAATTGGAAATATTCATTGACCACACTGAGGAAGTAAGTGTTCTGGTCGGTGTAGGGGAGGGGCCCTTTGAGGGGACTTCAAGCTGAGGTGTTCAAAGCGGCGGGAGGCCTTCACCAGGCACGCACGGTCTGGCCGGTAGAAGTGCAGTTTACATCCGCGGAGACCTGCAGTCTCTGGTGATCACCCTGACTTCCTCGATGGAGTAGGGCAGGTTGCGGGCCTTGATGAAATGGTAAAAACGGGTAACCCCTGGGTGACAGAGATTGTCGTGCAGGGTCCGGAGTCGGTCCACTTGTGCGCTGGCACATGTACCTCGGGATACGGCATTGGGGGGCTCGTTTTGCTTGCCGGGGCGATACAAAATCTCATAGTTGAAGGTGGAGAGCTCGATCCTCCACCTCAAGATTTTATCGTTTTTGATCTTGCCCAGCTCTGTGTTGTTAAACATGAAAGCAACCAATCGTTGGTCAGTAAGGAGAGTGAATCTCCTGCCGGCCAGGTAATGCCTCCAGTGTCGCACAGCTTCTACGATGGCTTGGGCCTCTTTTTCGACGGAGGAGTGCCGAATTTTGGAGGCATGCAGGCCTGCCTGCCTCGTTGAGGGTGGCGGCCAGAGTGACGTCAGATGCATTGCTCATGACTTGGAAAGGCAGCGTCTCGTCGACCTTGTGCATCGCAGCCTTGACGATGTTGGCCTTGATACGGTTAAAGGCCTGGTGAGCCTCGGCTGTCAGAGGAAAAACGGTGGAGTGAATGAGTGGGCGGGCCATTTCCGCATAGTTAGGGACCCACTGGGCACAATACGAAAAGATCCCCAGGCATCGTTTGAGGGCCTTGGAGCAGTAGGGAAGGGGGAGTTCCATGAGTGGGCGCATGCGATCGGGGTCAGGCCCCAGAACTCCGTTCTGGACCACATAGCCGAGGATGGCTAAGCGGTTTGTGCTGAACACGCACTTCTCCTTGTTGTATGTGAGGTTGTGGAGAGTGGCAGTGTGGAGAAATTTGGAAAGCCTGGCGTCATGGTCCTGCTGATCGTGGCTGCAGATGGTGACATTGTCCAGGTGCGGGAAGGTGGCCCGCAGTCCGTACTGGTCAACCATTCGGTCCATCTCCTGTTGGAAGACCGAGACCCCATTTGTGACACCGAAGAGGACCCTAAGAAAGTGGTAAAGGAGGCCGTCTGCTTTGAACGCAGTGTTGGGGCGGTGCGCCTTGCGGATGGTGAGCTGATGGTAGACGGATTTCAGATCCACTGTCGAGAAGACCCGGTACTGTGCAATCTGATTGACCATCTCAGATATGCTTGGGAGGGGGTACGCGTCGAGCTCCGTGTACTGATTGATGGTCTGACTGTAGTTAACAACCATCCTGTTTTTCTCCCCTGTTTTGACCACTACCACTTGGGCTCTCCAGGGGTTGTCGCTGGCCTCGTTGATGCCTTCCTGAAGCAGCCGCTGGACTTCAGACCTGATGAAGGTCCTGTCCTGGGCACTGTACCGTCTGCTCCTGGTGGCGATGGGTTTGCAACCCGGGGTTAGATTTGCAAAAAGGAAAGGCAGATCGACCTTAAGGGTCGCGAGGCCGCACACGGTAAGGGGTGGTAGGGGCCCGCCAAATTTCAGGGTTAGGCTCTGGAGGTTGCACTGGAAGTCCAGGCAGAGTAGCAGGGCAGCACAGAGGTTGGGGAGGATGTAGATGTCATAATATCCACTCATGTACATAACGAGGTGCAGACAGACAGGATGACCAGTAAGCATACAACACAGTGCAGCCAATCACCAGACAGGACACTACCACTATAAAGCCAGAGGGCACTAGGTTTCCCGCTCTCTCTGGATCCAGCCACTGAGACAGTCAGAGTCCACGAGCTAGCAAGTGCAAACACCATGCGGTAGCTAGTAAGTCTGGTCAGGCTACTACTAGGTCTCCAGTCAGTTCAGTATAGTGTCGACCCACAGCTGAATATGTTTATCAGTTCTATCGTTGAATCTTCTCCAGTGTTAGACGTCTGTTTCTACCTTCCCTGCATCGAGTGCAGTCCACATCAAACCAACCTGCCTAACACATCATGGTACCAGAGTGTTACTGATATTGATGGACCTACCTCGAGTGAATCAGCATTGACCAGCAAGCAGCCATCCGGCGAAGTGGAAAACATCCAGCCTCCTCCGCAACTCCGCATCTCCGGCAACCTCGGCGCCAATTGGAAGATCTTCAAGCAAAAGTTCCTCTTGTACATCGAGGCCTCCGACCTCGAAGCAGCATCGGATGCCAGGAAGATCGCGCTATTTCTCCACCGCGGGGGATCATGCCATCCACATCTATAACTCCCTTACGTTCGCTGAAGGCGAAGACAAAACAAAATTCAAAATAGGCCGGCTGAAGTTCGACAGTCACTGCGACATTGAGGTGAATGAGAGCTTTGAATGGTACATCTTCCAGCAGAGGCTTCAGGGTAAGGATGAACCTTTTCAGTCCTTCTTGACCCATCTCCGCCTCCTAGCGCAGTCATGTAACTATGACTCGACGGCTGATTCCATGATCCGGGATCAGATTGTTTTCGGGGTCCACTCCAACTCCCTTCGGCAGTAGCTCCTTAAAATCAAACAGTTGACCCTCCCTGTCACTATCGAGACGTGCGGTGTCCATGAGCATACTAAGAATTGTTACTCCCACATCAGGGTGGCCGAGACTGCAAAGCTGGCCTCCCATGAGGCGGAACGGGTGCAGGCCATCTCACAGATGCAGGGCCTGAGCATCGAGGAGAGTGGCCGTTTCACGCTTTTCCAGGTCCCTGCGCATGCGTGTCACGACCAAGTGGACGACGAGACCGACAACCCGACTGCGCAGGTGCGTACGTCGACCATCCGCACTGCGCATGCGCGATGGCACACGGAACGCACGGACGTCGGCGTCACGACGTGTCCGAATTGTGGCTCCGCCCACTTAAAGCGGCAATGTCGGCAAGGAAGCCGGTGTCTACAGTGTGGCAAGCGTGGCCACTACACAGCCTTTGCAGATCTGCTCCACTGCTCAGCAGCCAGCAGTCCCAGCTGAGGCGCAGAAGTGTCCGCTCAATACAACAAGGCATGCCAGATTCCGATCCCGACAGCCCAATGGACCCTGATGCTGAGTGCCTCAAGTCCCCATACCGGGTGGGCATCATAACTACACATGCGCTGCCTTCCACCACAACGGCAAAACGCCTCTCGATCCTCAATGTGGATCCCGACGATGAGTGGTGTGCTGTCCTCACAGTTAACAAGGCTCGCATCTGGTTCAAACTGGACACAAGCGCATCGGCGAACCTCATCTCGAAATCCGATCTCGACACCATCCGCATTAGACCAAGTATTCTTCCACCGGCCTGCCAGCTCCTTTACTACAATGGCAATGCCATAGGTGCCAGTGGCTCGTGCCAACTCGGAGTGTCCAATAAGGCGATCAAGGCAACACTGAGGTTTGAAATCGTCGGGCCTGACAGACCATCCCTGCTCGGTGCTCGAGTCTGCAAGCTCCTGAACTTGGTTCAGCGAGTCCACATCATGTCATCGTCACCGGCGACGGCCTCGCCCGATGGAAATTTGCAAGCCGACATAGATGACATTATCACGCAGTACCACAGCGTATTCGATGTAATGGGCACACTCCCATACCGATATAAAATCCTGCTCAAGCCGAACGCCACCCCTGTAATTCATGCACCACGCCGAGTACCGGCACCCCTTAAGGATCGTCTGAAGAAGCAATTACAGGACCTCCAAGACCAGGGCATCATCTCGAAGGTCACAGAGCCAACAGACTGGGTCAGCTCCATGGTCTGCGTAAAGAAGCAGTCAGGGGAGCTTCGCATTTGCATTGACCCTAAGGATCTAAACCGCAACATCATGCGGGAGCATTACCCGATCCCGAAACGTGAAGAGTTGACCAACGAGATGGCTCATGCCAAATTCTTTACTAAGCTGGACGCCTCCAAGGGTTTTTGGCAAATACAGCTGGACGCGTCCAGTCGCAAGCTGTGCACGTTCAACACCCCGATCAGTCGCTACTGCTACAACCGCATGCCTTTTGATATCATATCTGCCTCCAAAGTATTTCACCACATCATGTAGCAGATGATGGAGGGGGTGCGGGTATACGTTGACGATGTAAGTATCTGGTCCACAACGCCCCAGGGACACATTGCACGCCTCAAGAAGGTATTCCAGAGAATCCATGAACATGGTCTCTAACTCAACAGGGCCAAGTGCTGATTTGGTCAATCGGATATCAAGTTCCTAGGTGACCACATCTCGCAGCAGGGCGTGCGGCCAGATGTCGACAAGGTCTCGGCGATCAACACCATGAAGACCCCGGAGGACAAGAAGGCGGTCCTCCTCTTCCTTGGGATGGTCAACTTTCTCGGAAAATTCATTCCCAATATGGCATACCACCCCACGGCCCTCCGCCATCTCGTCAAGAAGTCGACAGAATTCCAGTAGCTGCCCACGCATGAAGAGGAATGGCGTGAGCTGAAAGCAAAGCTGACCACAGCCCCGGTTCCAGCGTTCTTCGACCCAACCAAGGAAACCAAGTTATCAACTGAATCAAGCCAGAACGGCATTGGGATGGTGCTCCGTCAGCAAGATGACTCCTCGTCCTGGGCTCCATATGCCTCCAGGGCCATGATGCCCACTGAGCAACGGTATGCTCAGATTGAGAAGGAGTGTCTGGGCCTCCTGACAAGGATAGTCAAGTTTCACGACTACGTTTATGGCCTGCCAAAATTCACGGTAGAAACGGACCATAGGCCTCTAGTCCACATAATTCAGAAGGATTTAAATGACATGACGCCTCGGTTACAGCAAATTCTTCTTAAGCTACGCTGCAACTTCAGGCAAAGAGCTGATCATTGCAGATGTCCTATCCAGGTCCATTACCACACCGTGTGAACAAAGTGACTTCATCTGCCACATAGAAGCGCAAGTAACCCCCTGTCGCTGTTGTCACCCCCTTGTTCAAGAAAGGATCAAGACAAAAGATGGAAAATTATAGGCCAATTAGCCTAACCTCGGTTGTTGGTAAAATTCTAGAATCGATCGTTAAGGATGAGATTTCTAAATTCTTGGAAGAGCAGGGTCGGATTAGAACAAGTCAACATGGATTTAGTAAGGGGAGGTCGTGCCTGACGAATCTGTTAGAATACTTTGAGGAGGTGACAAGTAGGTTAGACCAGGGAAACCCAGTGGATGTGGTCTATCTGGATTTCCAAAAGGCCTTTGATAAGGTGCCACACAGGAGGCTGCTGAGTAAGGTGAGGGCCCATGGTGTTCGAGGTGAGCTACTGGCATGGGTTGAGGATTGGCTGTCTGACAGAAGGCAGAGAGTTGGGATAAAAGGTTCTTTTTCGGAATGGCAGCCGGTGACCAGCGGTGTCCCACAGGGTTCAGTGTTGGGGCCACAGCTGTTCACCATATATATTAATGATCTGGATGAAGGGACTGGGGGCATTCTAGCGAAGTTTGCCGATGAAACAAAGTTAGGTGGTCAGGCAGGTAGTGCTGAGGAAGTGGGGAGGCTGCAGAAGGATCTAGACAGTTTGGGAGAGTGGTGCAGGAAATGGCTGATGCAATTCAACGTGAGAAAATGTGAGGTCTTGCACTTTGGAAAAAAGAATCCAAGCATAGACTACTTTCTAAACGGTGAGAAAATTCATAATGCCAAAGTACAAAGGGATCTGGGAGTGCTAGTCGAGGATTCCCTAAAGGTAAACATGCAGGTTGAATCTGTGATTAAGAAAGCGAATGCAATGTTGTCATTTATCTCAAGAGGGTTGGAATATAAAAGCAGCGATGTGCTATTGAGCCTTTATAAGGCTCTGGTTAGGCCCCATTTGGAGTACTGTGTCCAGTTTTGGGCCCCACATCTCAGGAAGGACATACTGGCACTGGAGTTGTCCAGCGGAGATTCACACGGATGATCCCTGGAATGGCGGGTCTAACATATGATGAACGGCTGAGGATCTTGGGATTGTATTCATTGGAGTTTAGAAGGTTAAGGGGAGATCTAATAGAAACTTACAAGATAATACATGGCTTAGAAAGGGTGGACGTAAAGAAACTGTTTCCGTTAGGCGAGGAGACGAGGACCCGTGGGCACAGCCTTAGAATTAGAGGGGGTAAATTCAGAACAGAAATGCGGAGACATTTCTTCAGCCAGAGAGTGGTGGGTCTGTGGAATTCATTGCCGCGGAGTGCAGTGGAGGCCGGGACGCTAAATGGCTTCAAGGCAGAGATAGATAAATTCTTGATGTCGCGAGGAATTAAGGGCTACGGGGAGAATGCTGGTAGGTGGAGTTGAAATGCCCATCAGCCATGATTGAATGGCGGAGTGGACTCGATGGGCCGAATGGCCTTACTTCCACTCCTATGTCTTATGGTCTTAAGTACAGTTGTGTGCCACCAACCTTCCGGCCTCTGACGAGCGGGTGGTCCAAATTTGTGAGGAGACGGCCAAGGATCCTCTGCTGCAGCGTGTGATGCAGCACCTTACCCATGGCTGGCAGAAGGGACAATGTCCCCAGTTTTATATCGTAAAAGATGATCTGACGGTGGTGGAGGAATCCTTCTGAAACTCGACAGGATCGTAATTCCTCAGAGCTTGCGGGCTATGGTGCTGGGCCAACTCCATGAGGGTCACCTTGGGATCGAAAAATGCTGACGCAGAGCTCTGGAGGCGGTCTATTGGCCGGGCATCAGCCAGGACCTCAACTGCCCCACATGTCAGAAGTTTCAACCAGCTCAACCCAAGGAAATGCTGCAACAGCACGAGATCATAACCTCTCCGTGGTTCAAAGTTGATGTAGACCTTTTCCACGCCAAGGGGCGTGACTACGCACTCCTGGTCGACTACTTCTCCAGTTACCCAGAAGTGGTGAAACTGTCTGACCTCACGTCGAAGGCGGTAATCAAAGCCTGCAAAGAAACGTTCGCCAGGCATGGGATACTGCTCACGGTAATGAGGGACAACGGTCCTTGCTTTTATAGCCAGGAATGGTCTGATTTTGCACAGTCCTACAACTTCCATCACATAACCTCCAGTCCCCACTACCCACAATCAAACGGGAAGGCCGAGAAAGGGGTCCATATTGTAAAGCGGTTGCTGTGCAAAGCTGCAGACTCAGGCTCCGACTTCAACCTGACACTGCTGGCATACAGGGCAACCCCACTGTCCACTGGGTTGTCTCCAGATGCTGAGAAGCTCATGAATTGCACTCTGAGGCCCACAGTTCCAGCTATCCATGTTCCAGACCTTGACCAACTCACGGTCTTACAGAAAATGCAGCAGTCCCGGGCCCAACAGAAAGCCACAAATGATGCTCATGCCACGGATCTACCCGAGCTGGCCCCAACTGATCATGTTCATGTCCAGTTGCCTGAGGGCAGCTGGTCAGCCACAGCTGTTGTGATCAAACAAGTGGTCCCAAGATCTTTCCTTGTCCGTGTGGCTGATGGTTCCCTGCTACGGCGCAACAGACAGGCACTGCGAAGAGTTTCACGCCCGCTACCTGACCGACGTGCCCCGCCGCCTACGATGCTTTCTCCGGACGTACCCTACACGAGGCCACCGATCTACCAGCAATCCTGCCGGCCCCCGCGACCACCGCAATGGCAGCGATCCCGCCTATCCACGTGCAGGCGGCTCCTGATCCACCTCTGCGGCGATAGACAAGAATTCATCGCCCACCACAAAGACTGAATCTGTAGACTGAACTTTTGTACATTTTGTGACTTCATCAATTAACCTCTGTAAATATTGTTTCTTTTGCCATGAATCTGCACTATCGACACCTTCCTATGTATATACGTTCATTTTGACATATTTTGTATATAGTCAGGCACGCACACCTTAGTATTTATTTATCTAAAAAAAAGGGAGATGTCATAATATCCACTCATGCATATAATGGCGTGCAGACAGGCAGTGATTGACACACAGGATGACCAGTAAGCACACACAACACAGCAGCCAATCACCAGACAGGACACTATCACTATAAAGCCAGAGGGCACTAGGTTTCCTGCTCTCTCTGGATCCAGCCACTGAGACAGTCAGAGTCCACGAGCTAGCAAGTGCAAACACCATGCGATAGCTAGTAAGTCTGGTCAGGCTACTCCAAGGTCACCAGTCAGTTCAGTATAGTGTCGACCCACAGCTGAATATGTATAGCAGTTCTATAGTTGAATAAAACAGTGTTGGATCTTCTCCAGTGTTAGACGTCTGTTTCTAGCTTCCCTGCATCGAGTGCAGTCCACATCGAACCAACCTGCCTAACACATCAGTAGAGGCAGAAGCCGCTGAACTCCACGCCCTGGAATGTGAGGGTGGCGATGCAGTACCCCCGGATCGCCATGGAGTGGGATCCGGAGGCCAGGGAGATTCTCTGGTTAGCGGGGTGTACCGCGAGGGAGCAGCGCCTTACCGTATCAGGGTGAATGAATCTCTCAGTGCTCCTAGAGTTCAGCAGGTAGGAGATCTCATGCCAGTTGACCTTCACCTTTGTTGAAGCGGTCGTGAGGTTGTGTGGTCGAGACTGGTCAATCATGACTGAGGCGAGATGCGGCTGGTCATCGGTAGTTACAGGCGATGAGCGGCCGGATGAGGTGCCCGACGAGCAGGAGTCCTGAGTCGGGTAATATGGCGGCGCCCATGAGCCGCACTTGTCCTGATAGAGGCAAGATAGCGGCGCCCTGGGGCTGCATGTGTCCTGGGAGGGACAAGATGGTGGCGCCCATGGGCCGCACGTGGTGTGAGCCGAGCAAGGTGGCGGCGTCCACTGGTCACACATGAGGGGGTGCTGGGATAATAGCGGCAATTGAGCCAGCCTGGCACACTGCAGCGAAATGTCCCTTCTTGCCACAGGCTTTGCAGAGGGTGCTCCGCGCCGGGCAGAGCTGTCGGGGGTGTTTTGACTGCCCACAAAAGTAGCATTTGGTTGGCTGCCGCGTGCCACAGGCGTGGGGTTGGCTGAGGGCGGTCGATGATGGGGTCCACGATGGGGCGGCCATCTGCGGAGTCCACGATGCACAGGGGGGTGTGGGCAGCGTGGCCGGGGGCATAGGCCTGAATGTTGCGTGATGCGATCGTAAGTGACAGTGCTAGTTTTTTGGTCGCCGCAAGATAAAGTGTGGCCCCTTCTAAGAGGCGCTGGCGGATGTAGTCAGACCCTATGCCCGTAAATAATGCGTCTATCTTCAGCAAATTCGAGTGTTCCGTGGCCGAAACGGCCTGACAGTCACAGTCTCTAACTAGTGCAAGCAGGGCACGCCAGAAATCTTCCACTGACTCACCGGGAAGTTGGCGCCGCGTGGACAGGAAGTGTCTGGCGTAGATTTTGTTAGTCCGCTGAGCGTAGTTCTGCTTCAGGAGCGCCGTGGCCTCTGCGTAGGTCGCGCGTCCTGGATGAGTGGAAAGACGTTGGAGCTCAGCCTCGTGTACAGGATCTGGAGCTTCTGTGCTTCTGGAATTGTGTCTGGCGCAGACCCGATGTACGCTTCAAAACAGGCTAGCCAATGTTCAAAGTCCTTTTTGGCGTTGTCTGCTTGAGGATGCAGCTGCAGGTGATCCGGCTTGATGCGGAGGTCCATCTCTGAAAAATCCCAGTGTAATAAATTGATGCACTATCAATTACGCAAAGACAAGAGTAGGATGTAATCGAGGCTTTATTACACGGAGATATGTGTCCTCCGACAGCAGCTGACGAAATGGCTGCTGTATGGGGAGCACACATATTTATACTCCGCCTACTGGGTGGAGCCAGCAGGCAGGGATCTACCCCCGTACCTGTAGTACAGGGGCCTTACCGTAAAACACATATATATACAGTACATACATCAGCGGTGACTCCCACATTTCTCTCTGGATTTTTTGCCTGCGTCACCATTCTCTGATGGCGGACGTGACCTGAAAATGGCCCTCACTGTATAAGAGTCAGAACATTGATGTGCCTTTGGCTTCTTTCTTAGGGTAACCTTTATTCTCTGCATGAAGTCCTCTGCTCAGCCTCCTGATGAGTAAATATCATTGCAAAGGTTAGTAAACATTGGTGTCAAGTTCTTTCCCATGTTTTTAATCAATCTTGTAGACATTAATGGATTCCTGCCCCTTTCCAGTTTTATATCATTTATTGCTGCTCTTATCTCACTCTCTAACATTTCTGGTCGAATTAAATCGATATCAATTTTACTCTTTTTCTAGCTCTATCATTTCAGGTTTTCCATTTTTTGCATATAGTTCTTCAATGTTCTCCTTTCATCTTTTATATCACCAGGGTTTGTTAATCAAACACATTTTCATTCTCTATTGCTGTTGTTTTCTGTCCTTAATGCTGAGTGCCACTAATCCCCTTTGCTTTTACATACATAATGTATATAATAATCTTAATCAATCGAATTCTTTGAGTATTGCTTTTTAACTATTGTTTTTGTGCCTTTGCTGTTTCTCTTCTTATAGAATCATAGAAGAAGGCCATTTGGCCCATCGCGTCTGCACCGACCCTCTGACAGAGCACCCTACCTACTCCCTAAGCCTACTCCCTCACCCTATCCCTGTAGTCCCACCTAACCTATACATCTATGGACACTAAGGGACAATTGTAGCATGTCCAATCCACCTAACCTGCACGTTTCTGTACTATGGGATAAAAACTAGAGCACTTGGAAGAAACCCATGGAACACCCAAGGCTGGAATTAAACCCGAGTCCATGGAACTGTCATTTTTAGAATTCATGGCCAGGATTCTCCCCTACCTGGCAGGGTGGGGGGTCCGGCGTTGGGCCGCCCCAAAGCCCTCACATAGAGGCTGGCGTGAACGGCCTTTGGCGCCATGCCAGCGGAGGCCGACAGGGCGTCACCGGCCGGCGTAAGTCCGTGCATGCGCCGGAGCGTCAGCGGCTGCTGATGTCATACCGGCGCATGCGCAGGGGAGGGGGTCTCTTCCGCCTCCGCCATGGTGGGCCCCGACACCTTCCTATGTATATACGTTCATTTCGACACCTTTTGTATATAGTCAGGCATATGTATATACATATATATATACGCACGCACACCTTAGTATTTATCTAAAAAAAAGGAGATGTCGTAATATCCACTCATGTATATAATGAGGTGTAGACAGGCAGTGATTGACACACAGGATGACCAGTAAGCACACAACACAGTTCAGCCAATCACCAGACAAGACACTATCACTATAAAGCCAGAGGGCACTAGGTTTCCCGCGCTCTCTGGATCCATGAGGGCCGCCATCTTGGACGCCATCTTCCTCGCCGCCCGCCACGTGCGATCCACAGGGGCGGCCATCTTCAATGCCATCTTCTTCAGCACCCGCCACGTGCGATCAACGGGGGCCGCCATCTTGGCCATCACCTGATGTTAACCCCGACGACTACGACCTCAGCGGACAGTCATCACGGGGCCACTCCAGCACTGCTGATCGAGCCGCCAACTACCCGCAACTCAACACAGTCACGTTGGACCAGTTGCGTCTGAAGCACCTCCAGAGCTCGATGATGTCCGTTCAAATCAACGGATACAAGACACTGTGCCTCTTCGACTCCGGGAGCACCGAGAGCTTCGTACATCCTGACCTGGTAAGACACTGTTCGCTCCCTATCTTCCCTGCACGGCAAACTATCTCCCTCGCCTTGGGCTCGCAGTCGGTCCAAATACAAGGGCGCACCGTCGCGACCCTAACGATTCAGGGCGCCAGCTACTCTAATTTCCAGCTGTACGTACCCCCCGACCCCTGCGCCCCGCTCTTACTCGGGCTTGATTTCCAATGCAACCTCAAGAGCCTCACACTCAGCTTCGGCGGACCCCTACCTCCTCTCACTATATGCAGCTTAGCGACTCTAAAAATCGACCCCCTCCACTCTTCGCTAACCTAACGGCTAACTGTAAACCAGTAGCCACCCGCAGCAGGCGATACAGCCTGCAGGACAGAGTATTCATCCAAGCCGAAGTCCAGCGGCTCCTACGTGACGGAGTCATAGAGGCCAGTAACAGCCCCTGGAGAGCTCAGGTGGTGGTCGTCAAGACCGGGGAAAAGTTCCGGATGGTGGTTGATTACAGCCAAACCATTAACCGGTTCACGCACCTCGATGCGTACCCCCTTCCCAGAATTGCAGACATGGTCAACCAGATCGCCCAGTACCACATATTGTCCACGGTGGATCTGAAGTCTGCTTACCACCAGCCCGGAGGACCGCCACTACATGGCGTTTGAGGCAGATGGCTGCCTCTTCTATTTCCTCCTGGTCCCCTTTGGCGTCACAAATGGGGTCTCAGTGTTCCAACGAACAATGGACCGAATGGTGGACCAGTACGGGCTGTGGGCCACGTTTCCGTACTTGGACAATGTCACCATCTGCGGCCATGATCAGCAGGACCATGACGCCAACCTCCACCGATTTCTCCAAACTGCCCAGAAACTCAATCTCACCTACAATAAGGAGAAATGCGTTTTCCGCACTACCAGGCTAGCCATCCTCGGCTATGTCGTGGAAAACGGAGTCCTGGGCCCCGACCCGGACCGTATGCACCCCCTCTTACAACTCCCTCTCCCTCATTGTCCCAGGGCCCTCAAGAGGTGCCTGGGATTCCCCCAGTATGCGGACAAAGCCCGCCCACTATTTAAGACCACACTCTTCCCACTGTCAGCAGAGGCCCGCCAGGCCTTCAACTGCATCAAGGAGGACATTGCCAAAGCCACAATGCGGGCGGTGGATGAATCCATCCCCTTTCAGGTGGAGAGCGACGCCTCAGAGGTCGCTCTTGCAGCCACACTGAATCAGGCAGGGAGACCAGTCGCCTTTTTCTATCCGAACCCTCTCCGCTTTGGAACTTCGACACTCCTCAGTCGAAAAAGAAGCTCAAGCCATTGTGGAGGCTGTACGTCACTGGAGGTACTACCTCACAGGTAGGAGGTTTACCCTCATCACCGACCAAAGATCAGTTGCCTTCATGTTCGACAACTCGCAAAGGGGCAAAATAAAAAACGATAACATTTTGAGATGGAGGATCGAACTCTCCGCCTATAATTATGACATCATATATCGGCCGGGGAAGCTCAACAAGCCCCCAGATGCCCTGTCCCGTGGCACATGCGCCAGCGCGCAAAACGACCACCTAAATACTCTCCACAACGACCTCTGCCACCCGGGGGTCACCCGGCTCGCCCACTACGTCAAAGCCCGAAATCTGCCTTTCTCCACCAGGGATTGCCTGATCTGCGCGGAGTGTAAACCGCACTTCTATAGACCAGACAAGGCCCATCTGGTAAAGGCTTCCCGGCCCTTTGAACGCCTGAGCATCGATTCCAAAGGGCCACTCCCCTCGACCAATCAAAATGTGTTCTTCCTCAACGTCATAGATGAATTCTCCCGCTTCTCCTTTGCCATCCCGTACCCCGATATGACCACCCACACAGTCATCAGAGCCCTGCACAGTGTCTTCACCCTGTTCGGTTTCCCCAGCTACGTACACAGTGACAGGGGTTCGTCCTTCATGAGTGACGAGCTGCGTCAGTACCTGCTCGATAAGGGCATCGCCTCGAGCAGGACTACCAGCTATAACCCCAGGGGGAACGGATAGGTGGAGAGGGAGAACGCGATGGTCTGGAAGACCGTCCTACTGACCCTACGGTCCAGGAATCTCCCGACCTCCCACTGGCAGGAGGTCCTCCCCGACGCGCTCCATGCAATTAGGTCCCTCCTGTGCACAGCCACCAACCAGACCCCTCACAAACTATTATTTGTTTTCCCTAGGGGCACTACCACGGGGGCTTCGCTCCCATCTTGGTTGAGGACACCGGGCCCGGTTCTCCTCCGGAAGCACATCCGGACACACAAAACGGACCCACTAGTAGAGAGGGTACTACTGCTTCACTCGAACCCCCACTACGCCTTTATTGAATACCCCGATGGCCGTCAGGACACCGTTTCCCTCCGGGACCTGGCGCCTGCAGGATCCACCACTATCACCAGCACCGCCGAGGTACCCCTCACACTACACCCCACCCAACCCCCCACGCCCTGCGCCCCCGCGCCTATAGGTTTCCTGTGCCCCCCTGCGCCTGTCACACCAGTCAGGAACGGAGCTCGGACTGAAACACCCCCGGAGTCCACCCTCATATCCACACCGACTGTCACCACCCAGCCACCCGAAGAGGCTGCAACCCCGGTGCTCCGCCGATCCCAAAGGACGACTCGGCCACCGGACCGGCTCAACCTGTAGACCCGTCACCCCCGCCGGACTTGATTTTTTTACAGGGGGTGAATGTGGTGAATGTAATTCACACTATTGTATTGTGTCCTTGTGGGCTCTGTATTCACACTGTATTGTATTGTATCCTTGTGGGCTCTGTCTGGGAGCCGTTGCGTAGCTCTGCCCACAGGGGGAGATCTGGAGCTTGTACAGGGCTCCACCCTCGGCTCTGCCCATGGCTCCGCCCATGGCCCCGCCCACTACCAGAAGTATAAAGTGCTGCAGCCGTGTGAGCCTACCCTCAGTTCTTCTGGTCACAGGCAGGCTCAGTTGTAAGTCTATTAAAACCACTGTTTACTTCCAATCGTGTTCCAAGTGAATTGATGGTCACACCAGCGGGAGCGTGTCCCACCTTTTAAAGTCTCCCTCCATCTGCTCTACAAGCAGAGATAGATTTAGCCTGTGTGGGGTACCCCAGTTCCCAGCCACCGCTATACCTAGGCAGTGAAAGATTCTCTCCACCATCTTGAGCGGGAGCTCCCCCAGTCTCTCCTCCTGACCCCTAGCGTGGATAACAAACAGCTCACTTTTCCCCACGTTCAACTTGTACCAAAGTTCCTCAGGATCCGCATGACCTCCCCCATCCCCTCTAGCGGGTCTGAAATATACAATAGCAGGTCGTCTGCGTGGAGGGAAACCCAGTGCTCCTCCTCCCCCCTCCCCACGCCCCCCCCCTCCCCTGCCGGACCAGTCCCCTCCAGTTCCTTGAAGTCCTCAACGCTATGGCCAACGGCTCAATTGCCAGGGCAAATAGCAACGGGGACAGGGGGCACCCCTGCCTTGTCCCTCGGTGCAGCCTAAAATACTCCGACCTCAGCCGGTTCGTGGATAAACTTGCTACAGGGGCCTGATACAGTAGCTTGACCCACCCTATGAATCCCTCCCTGAATCCAAATCTACCTAACGCTTCCCACAGGTACTCCCATTCCACCCTGTCAAAGGCTTTCTTTGCAGCCACTACCTCTGCGTCCCCTCCTTCTGAGGGCATCATCATAATATTCAGGAGCCTCCTCATATTTGTGTTCAGTTGCCTGCCCTTGACAAAACCCGTCTGATCTTCATCAATCACACCCGGGACGCAATCCTCTATTCTGGCAGCCAAAATTTTAGCCAGCAGTTTGGCATCTACATTCAGGAGCAATATCGGCCTGGAGGACCCACATTGAAGCAGATCATTCTCCTTCTTCAAAATGAGTGAGATCAATGTCTGCGACATCGTCGGGGGGAGGGTTCCTCTCTCCTCTGCCTCGTTAAAGGTTCTGAGCAGGAGTGGGCTCAGTAGCTCCAAGAATTTCTTATAGAAACCTACAGGGAAGCCATCCGGACCCGGGGCCTTGCCCGACTGCATACTTTCTAGGCCCATAACTATCTCCTCCAACTCAATCGGGGTCCCCAGTCCCTCCACCAGATCTTTTTCCACCCTTGGGAATCTCAATTGATCCATAAAATGCTTAATCTCTTCCCCTCCCCTCGGGGGTTCTGACTCGTACAGTTTACAATAAAACTCCTTGAAGACTTTGTTGATCTTCTCTGGGCCCAAGACCGTGTTACCTTCCTTATCCCTCACTCCCCCGATCTCCCTGGCCGCCTCCCTCCTGCGAAGTTGGTGCGCCAGCATCCTACTGGCTTTCTCCCTTGTAGACTTGTAGACTGTCCCTTTCACCTTCCTCAACTGTGCCTCCGCCTTCCCAGTGGTCAGAAATCAAACTCGGCCTGTAATCTCCGGCGCTCCTTTAGCAGCCCCTCCTCGGGGGTCTCCGCGTACTTCCTGTCTACTCTAAGTATCTCATCCACCTGCCTCCCCCTCTCCGCCCTCTCCCTCTTCTCTCTGTGGGACCTAATAGGAATTAACTCCCCTCTGACAACTGCCTTCATAGCCTCCCAGGCTGTTGTTGCTGTTACCGCCCCTGTGTCATTTGTTGTCACATAGTTTTGGATGCTCCTCCTTATCCGCCCACACACCCCTTCATCCGCTAGCAGTCCCACATCCAGTCTCCAGAGAGGGCGCTGCCTCTGCTCCGCCCCAGTCGCAGGTCCACCCAGTGCGGGGCATGGTCCGAGACTGTAATGGCCGAATACACGACCCCCTCCACCCTCGGATTAATGTCATGCTCAACACAAAAAAGTCAATCCGCAAGTAAACTTTGTGAACATGGGAGAAAAAGGAGAACTCCTTCGCCCTTGGCCGCGCGAACCTCCATGGGTCCACGCCCCCCATCTGATCCATGAACTCCCTCAGGGTCCTGGCAGCCGCCAGTCTCTTCCCAACCTGGACTTAGACCGGTCCAATGCCGGATCCAGGACTGTGTTGAAGTCCCCCGCCATGATCAAATTACTTGTCTCCAAGTCCGGGATTTTACCCAGCATGCGCCTCATTAATTCCACGTCATCCCAGTTCAGGGCATACACGTTCACTAACACCACCCAGGCCCCCTGCAGCTTCCCACTCACCATAATGTATCTGCCCCCCTTGTCCACCACGATGCTCCCTGCCTCGAATGCCACCCGTTTACTAACCAGAATTTCCACCCCTCCGTTTTTCGATTCCAGCCCCGAATGGAACACCTGGCCCACTCATCCCCTCCTTAACCTCGTTTGGTCAGCGAGTTTTAAGTGCGTCTCCTGTAGCATGGCTACATCTGCCTTTAATCCCTTTAAATGCGAGAACACGCGGGCCCTCCTGACCGGCCCGTCACCCCCCCCCCCCCCCCCCCCCACTGCCGACGAGCCATCTCCCTTTTTCGGCCAGCCACGTGCGCGCGCCCCCCGCTCGCTCCAGCCATCCCGCCGGAGGCCCACCAACCCAACTCTCCATTCGTCCCCACAGTTGGCTCCCCTTCAGTCAGCTCAGTCAGCAATGCAGTGCCCCATCCCCTCCCAACCCCCAATCCCAAACCCCCCCGTGCCAAGCACCCGCTTAGCATTGATTCTCCCCCCACCCCCGATTACGCTTCCGTAAGTCAGCTGACCCATGCTGACCCCGGCCGCTCACACCTCTATCTCCAATCTTACTATTGCTCCTTCGGGCCCCCCAATCCCCCTCCCCCACAGGGTAAGAGGGCAAGAGCCATCCAGATTCTTCCCGTGCAACAAGAAACAGAACCCGGGCGTTACCCCGCCCCATGAGAGAAACAAAGAAAAAAAAACCAGAAACAGAAAAACGAACAACTTAAATTCTACGACCAATCTTACATCAGGCCAACACTCGGTTACACATCCCCACCAGAGCGTTTCACCCACGTGCAGCTGCCCCTTAGTTCGAGTCCAGCTTTTCATTCTTAATAAATGCCCACGCCTCGTCCGGTGTATCGAAGTGATGGTGCTTGTCCTGGTATGTTACCCAAAGCCTCGCCAGATGCAGGAGCCCGAACTTCACCCCTTTGCTGTGGCCTTAGCCCGGTTGAAACCTGCACGCCTCTTAGCCAGTTCAGCTCCCAGGTCCTGGTATATGCAAATCTCGCAGTTCTCCCACTTATTGCTCCGCTCTTTCTTTGCCCAATGCAAGACACGCTCCCTGTCTGTGAAGCAGTGGAACTTTATCACCATCGCCCTCGGTGGTTCATTCGCCCTCGGCTTCCTCGCGGGGACTCTATGTGCCCCGTCCAGTTCCAAGGGCCGCGGGAAGGCCCCATGCGGCCATCAGCGTCCCCAGCATTGTAGTCACATATGTGCTCGCGTCCGCCCCCTCCGCACCTTCAGGGAGGCCCAGAATCCGCAGGTTGTGACTCCTAGACCTATATTCGAGGTCATCCAGTCTCTCCTGCCATCTCTTGTGCAGGGCCTCGTGCACCTCCATTCTGACCGCCAGGCCCAGGATCTCATCTTCATTGTCAGATACCTTCCTCTCCACCTCTTTAATCGCCTTCTCCTGCACCTTCTGAATCTCCACCATCTTTTCCATGGAGGCCTTCATAGGGGCCAGCATCTACGTCTTCAGTTCTGCGAAGCAGCTTCTCAGAAACTCTTGCTGCTCTCTTAACCACTGGGCCCACGCTGTTTGGTCCACGCCGGCCACCATTTTGTCCTCCCAGACCTGTACTGCTCGCTTCCTCGCAATCGCTCTTTAGACGGCCCCGCTCCTGGTTCCCTCCATGCAGCAGTGAGGGGAACCTCTCCAGCGTCCTTTGCCACGCCGGGAATCACCGCCAAAGTGCCGCTACCGCTCCGTTAAAGAGCCCGAAACTCCGATCTCGGCGGGAGCTGCTGTGTACACAATCTATTCGGACGCTGCCGCTACCGGAAGTCCCCCTTCTACAAAATTCGACCAGTTTTTGGCCTCCCTCGCTTCTTTTTCCAAGTACATACGGCCCTACTTCTTTGTCATCTCTTCCTTCTCCAACACAACTGCCCCACTCTCCTGTAATAATCACATAACTCTTCCCACTTTTTCCTCATACTTTATCAACTTCCTTATCTGCATGTTCCTCATCTGTTCTGGCAGGAGAGCAGGTCAGCTGCCAGCTTAATGGAGGTGGGACACCGACAACTGTTTAGGGTGAATTCAGAGCCAGAGGGCAAGATTCTGCGGACATGAAGCAAAGTCTGCTTTCAGGCACGTTTGGCGGGTGTTCGCCGGCACATTGCCGTTTTTTTGGGACTTTCCCCGCCAAGGCCACACTTTAGTGGATTTCCTACACCAGTGAGGTGAATTCGCCAGCAGGACTGCCTCCTCACAGATCGGGGTGCCATTTTGACTGGCAGCCCTGATCTCTACCCCCCCCCCCCCCCCCCCACTCCTTTCAGGCTCCCTCCCTCCTTTCTGGAAAACCCACCCCCCCCATCCCATCAACCTTCTCGTCGCCCCGGCGCACCTCCCTCTAATGGACAACCCCCCTGGGCCTGACCCCTGGCAGTGCCAACCTGGCACCTTGGCACTGCCAGCCTGGCAACGTGGAAGTGCTGCCCAGGAACCCTGGCAATGCCGGGGTGGCAGTGTCAAGGTGTCCAGGTGCCGGGGGAGTGCCAGGGTACCACCCTGCCCTGGCCCTGACCACCCAGGGGTCTCTAATGGCCTGCGGGACCCCCCCGAGATGCTATCACGCCTGGTCCACGTTGGGTTGAGGTCTCGCAGGTATGGCCGTTGACTCATGCGCGGCGGGTGAAAGCGACATCCAGGCATTTAAATGAGCCTTATGGCCTATTTAAATATGCTGATCTGGGTTGTGCCCAATGAGGGTGTGATCCAGATTGCGGCATGCGGAACGAGTCGGGTGACTCGGGGTCGGCCCGGCATAGAACATAGAACATAGAACAGTACAGCACAGAACAGGCCCTTCGGCCCTCAATGTTGTGCCGAGCCATGGTCACCCTACTCAAACCCACGTATCCACCCTATACCCGTAACCCAACAACCCCCCCTTAACCTTACTTTTATTAGGACACTACGGGCAATTTAGCATGGCCAATCCACCTAACCCATGGAGCCCAGTTTGGGGCTCTCGTGGGATTAACCCAGCGACGGGCACAACACGATGTCAGAATCGCACCCACAGGCTCCATCCCCCAGAAAGGTTTCCCCTCCATCTTGCAGGGCCTTCTGCCTTCCAGCTCTGTAATCATTATCTATATTTAGTCCTTTGTGGGCAGTTTGAGGTGCCTCAAGATCTCCTCCTGTTCAGCAACACACACCTTTCCCAATAGGAATGCCGAGGCTCTCGAGCTTCCAGCCCTCTGAATAGGCTGGAAACCCGCCTGTACTTAATCGGACAGTGACTTGGAGGTGGCCAATTTGGAGGCCGCCACCTGGAACATATCTCTGCCAGGGGCACAACTCCCATTTGGTCCTGACACAATCTTGAAGCTCACGGAAAATCCTGCCCAATGAATCAATTGATGAGTCTTTGCCAAACCTCTATTTAGTTTAGTTTGTATTAAAATGGATGCAGGGCATTCACACCTTCTATAATATACTTTTATATTCAGAAAATTAAATGATGGTCCAAAACCTTCTATTGATAACACCAGTATGTGCTTAATGTACTCATTGTATGAATATTGACTGAGGAGGGATCAGGCAATGCAAGAGTGAAATATCCCTAAGCTGTTCTCTAAGGCTGCTGTTGTGCAAAAATAATCTGCTTTGGACAATCTACCGACTTCTAGCAGGTAAAGTATCACAAGTGACCTTGTTATTGCAAAATATAATTGTCATTGCTCGAAGAGAGCAGGGAAGAGCAGCGTGAAACTCTGGGCTGCTGACATTCTTATCTCTGTGAGATGTAACCTCAAATGTTTGAGTTATTTTCTGTGTATAAGCGTCAGGAAGGGCATTAGACAAGCATAAACACTTACCATAGATGTCAGTATACAAGTCGGCCTTTGAAGCCTCGAAAAACCCCTCTAAAAGCCAGGGTTCACTTATATGCTGAGCATAAAAGTGAACCACTGACAGGTGTGTGGATGGTCGCCATTTTGAAATGTCATCAGTATCCAACTCAGATGTGTCTTAGACTCCTGTACATCTTCGCAACACAGGCCATACCTCTTGCTTGATTCCTTGCACCCAGTTAGAAGGGGCTACTAGCAAAGCATGCCTGGTGGGGTGAGAAAATGAGGCTGATTATTAATGAAAGAATAGTATGTTATGTTTGAAAGGTGGGTCAACATGTATGCTGAATAAATGCATGAATATGGGTGATGAGACCATCAATTCACAAGACACGTGGTTGGAAGTGAACAGTGGTTTTAATAGTCTTACAACTGAGCCTGCCTGCGACGAGATGAACTGGCAGCAGGCTCACAACAGCAGATCTTTATACTTCCAGTTAGTGGGAGGAGCCATGGGCAGAACCATGGGCGGAGCCAAGGATGGAGCCCAGTACAAACTCCTCATCTCCCCCTATGGGCAGAGCCCGCAACTGCTCGTATGCCGAGCTTACAGAGACACAACACATACAATATAACACAGTGTGAATTACTAGGATTGTGATTCACCACAATGGGTGAGATTCTCCGCTTGCTGATGGTTATTTTGTAATCGGTGATCGGGGGAAGATCCCTTTTAACGACCGAATCGGGGGCGGCGCCTGCTTTTGGATGCTCCACCCCCTCCAGAACGGCATCATCGAGAAGCACGCCTCACGCCGTTGGGAAGGCCTCAGGACGTTACCTGAAGGCTCTCCTCCAATGCTCCGCCCCCGATGGGCCCAGTTCCCGACCGCGCGGCCGACATATGGTCTCAGCGGTCAGGAACCCAGCGTGGCGGCTGCGGACTGTGTTCAGTGCCTCTACACTCGGGCGGGGGCTGTGCTGCTAGCCGGGGACGGGGGACGGGGGGGGGGGGTGCTTTGGCAAGGGCTGGGGGTCTGGTGGGGGGTGGCCCGGGGGGTGGCGAGTGGATGTCCAGGGGCGCATTATGTGGCAGGTCGGATCCGCGTGCGGCCGGCACCATGTTGTACGGCAGGACCGCTGCAGGCCGTCGCCTTGCGCATGCGTGGCCACGGACCCGGCAATTCTCCAGGCGTTTATATTGGGAAGGCCATATGGCATGGCTGCTCACCGGTCGGAGGATCGGTGCTGGGGCCTCGCGGATGTTTCCCACATAAAATGCCACGGATCCTTCGGACATAGCTCCAAAATCGGACAATTCAACCCATGATTTTTGGGTCTGGAAAAATCGAATATGTTGGGTTACCTGTACACTGCAATTAATGGTATTTGTGTCGAAATAGAGAATGTATCACCCCTTATATCCAAACAATAATACCAGGTCATATACTTCCTGGTATGGCTGCCATACTGAGCACAAAGGAATATAGTTATGGCTGTGTTGAAAGTCAATCATCTCAACAAGTAGACATTGCTGAGGAATTCCTCTGGGTAGTTTCTGAGGCCCGGCTATCTCAAGCTGCTTCATCAATGATTTTCCTTTCATCATAAAGTAAGGAGTGGCAATGTTACTGATGATTGCACAATGTTCAGTATCGTTTTCAGCTCCTCAGATACTGAAGCAGTTTGTGTCCATATGCAACAAGACCTGGGCAACATCTAGGCTTGGCCTGATAACTGGCAAGGTGCATTTGAGCCACAGAAGTGCCAGGGAAAGACCACGTCCAACCACCTCCCCTTCACAGTGAAATATTTATCAGTGCAGAAATCCTCACTGTTGGCATTGACCAGAAACTAACTGAATCAGCACGGTAGCATAGCGGTTAGCACAATTGCTTCACAGTTCCAGGGTCCCAGGTTCGATTCCTGGTTTGGGTCACTTTCTGTGTGGAGTCTGCATGTTCTCCCCATGTCTGCGTGGGTTTCCTCCGGGTGCTCCGGTTTCCTCCCACAGTCCAAAGATGTGCAGGTTAGATGGATTGGCCATGCTAAATTGCCCTTAGTGTCCAAAATTGCCCTTAGTGTTGGGTGGGGTTACGGGGTTATAGGGATAGGGTGGAGGTGTGGGCTTGGTACGGTGCTCTTTCTAAGAGCCGGTGCAGACTCGATGGGCTGAATGGCCTCCTTCTGCACTGTAAATCCAAGAAATCTATGAATCAGACATATAAATACTGTGACTATAAGAGCAGGTCAGAGACTGGGAATTCGACAGACAATGTTAAGGAATGGGTTAAGAAACATTCCAATTATATGTCTCATTGATCCAATAATTTGGCACTGATATGTAAAGAGGCTACAGGTGGCCTTGGAGGCATGTGATGTGATGATAGAGTTTGGTGCTGAGTGTGTTCAAGGAAAAATAAAGATGCTTGGGAAAAGGAGCAGAACTCTTGACTCTTTACTCAACAGCAGCCAGAGGCTAACATTGGTAGCAGAGGATAGTTGCTGTATAAATGTAAAGGGTTGAAAGATACTTTTTCAGGAAAAAAAAAATGTTTTCTACTAAGGAGTGAGGGAGAAGGAAAAAGAAAATAAGGCAGAACCTAGGATAAAGATGGCCGGATATGACTATCCACCATTATTTTCTGAAAGGGGATCGTACGACCAATGGAGAAGTACAGTTGTTGTGTGGACTGAGGCAACTGCCTTGGGAAAGAGGAAACAAGGTTTGGCATTGGCTCTTTCTCTACCTTACGAGAGTAAAATCCGAAGCAAAGTATTTTCTGAACTGGAATTGGAAGAGTTAGACTCAGAAGAAGGTCTGGAGATTCTATTACAGTTTATGGATGAGATTTATCAAAAGGATGACTTGTTAAGTGCGTATGAAGCCTGGTCAGAATTTGATAGATTCTGGAAAACAGAGGATATCTCCATTGAGGACTATATAATCAAATTCAGCAGACTATACAAAAGGCTGCACAAACACCGCCTGGAATTTCCACAATCTGTGTTATTTATGTTACTAGACTGTGCTACAGTGTCCAATATGGATAGGCTTCTGGTTTTGACAGGAGTTAAGTTTGTGGATAATGACACCTTATTCGGTCAGATGATAGAGGCCTTAAAGAAGTTCCTGGGAAAACATTCAATTCGTATGACTCTCATGTCACAAATGGGTCAGTCAGCGATAAAGCTGACTATGGAAGATACACTACTGACAGGATGGCGAGATCTTACGGCTACGAACAGGTTACGCGAAGATGGAAGGAGATTGGGACCCAGAAATTATGAGGACAGAAACTCAATTTAAACTTATAAATGAAGGAGGGTCATGGAGAATGGAAATAGGAAAATGAACCCCAGAAATGCACGGGGTATGATAAATCGATGTTTTCATGTCATAGATAGAATTTACAGTGCAGAAGGAGGCCATTCGGCCCATCGAGTCTGCACCAGCTCTTGGAAAGAGCACCCTACCCAAGGTCAACACCTCCACCCTATCCCCATAACCCAGTAACCCCACCCAACACTAAGGGCAATTTTGGACACTAAGGGCAATTTATCATGGCCAATCCACCTAACCTGCACATCTTTGGACTGTGGGAGGAAACCGGAGCACCCGGAGGAAATCCACGCACACACGGGGAGGATGTACAGACTCCGCACAGACAGTGACCCAAGCTGGAATCGAACCTGGGACCCTGGAGCTGTGAAGCATTTGTGCTATCCACAATGCTACCGTGCTGCCC
Organism: Scyliorhinus canicula; assembly: GCF_902713615.1. Classification (NCBI taxonomy): domain Eukaryota; kingdom Metazoa; phylum Chordata; class Chondrichthyes; order Carcharhiniformes; family Scyliorhinidae; genus Scyliorhinus; species Scyliorhinus canicula. The sequence goes on from NC_052153.1 coordinate 49,861,672, forward strand.
ATTTTCGGTGTGACTCTCAATACCATTATGCTTTCAACTGCCCAACACGTTATAACAGAGTGTTTGAAGCTACACATAACATGGAAGAGTCAGAAGAGGAAAAAGATAGTGACCAGAAAGAAGGCATTGGCCTCATTACAAGCATTTTTACTCTGGCAATGAGGGTGTTGGTTGCAGAATCCTTCAAATGTGCTGTATTGGACAGTGGCTGCTCATCTACTGTGTGTAGAATTGACTGGTTAAAATGTTACCTGGACACTTTGAATGCTGAAAATCGTAACAAGGTGAAGGAATTTGAAAGTTCCACAAGTTTCAGGTTTGGGAATGATAATACTCTGAAGTCGCTGAAAAGATTGGTGATCCCTTGCAATATTGCCGGAGTGAATCATTTCATTAGCACGGATGTTGTATCAAGTGAGATACCTTTGCTTCTGACAGATCGTCGATGAAGAAAATACACATTAACTAGATCTGGAACAGGATAAGGCAACATTTTTAGAAAGATGGTGGACTTACAATTTACACAGTTGGGACACTATTGTATTCCATTACTGACAAATAATATTTAAGGTGCAGTTGTTGAGGATGTGTTATTGGCAGATGGGAATGGGACTTTAGCTGATAAAAAGCTTGTTCTAATAAAACTGCATAGGCAATTTGCGCATCCGTCTCCTCGGAGGCTGAAAAATTTATTAAAGGATGCAGGGGCAAGGGATGAAGATTATACTAAGCTGATAGAACAGGTTAGTGATCGCTGTGAGGTTTGTAGGAAGTACAGAAGGACACCATCACGACCGATAGTAACCTTACCTTTGGCCAGGGATTTTAACGACATTGTGGCCATGGACCTTAAGATCTGGGATAAAGCTAACAATATATTTATTTTGCATTTTGTAGATTTAGCAACCAGATTTAGTCAAGCAACAATTGTATGAAGTAAAGAAAAGAGAGTAATTCTGGATTAGATCGTAGAAAAATGGACAGGTACAGGAATGGGCCCACCGGGAAAATTCCTTACAGACAATGGGGGAGAATTTGCTAATGATGAGTTTAGGGATCTGTGTGAAAACATAAATATCACAGTTATGAATATGGCTGCGGAAAGCCCAATTAGTAATGGTGTGTGTGAAAGAAACCATGTAGTAATAGATGACATGCTCTACAAATTTTGGCAGATAGACCAAATTGCATGTTAAATTCAGCCTTAGCATGGGCGGTACATGCAAAGAATTAATTGCAGATGGTTGGGGGCTATTGTCCCTATCAATTAATGTTTGGTAGAAATCCTAAAATTCCATCCATTTTGGATGACCAGCCTCCAGCTTGGGAAGAGACTACAATTATCTCTGCCTTTGCTGAGCATTTAAATGCAGAACATAGCAGTAGAAACGTTTTTTGCAGGCAGAAGTCTCTGAAAGAATTCGCAGAGCTTTAAGGCATAATGTACGGCCATCAAATACCTTTTTTCAGCAAGGAGACATAGTATACTATAAGAGTTATACTATAAGAGAGACAATTTTAATTAACTGGAAAGGCCCAGGGAAGATCATAGGCAGAGATGGCAAAACAATTATTTTTCAACATGGCAATCAGACTGTTAGGGTACATTCATCAAGGATAATGGGTACAGATTACAAATTTTCAAGGTTAGACAGAGCAGACAGACATGACGAGGAACCAGGGCCATCTGGTACTTAGGTGTTACAGAACTATGAGGACCATAGACTGGTATAGACAGGGTTTCTGTGGAGGAACACAATACTTTGGATGAATTAGAACAGGCCATTTTTCCAAAAGGCAACTGCCAAAAGTTGGTACAAAAGGTACATAATTGCCTGAAGGGTCTAGTCAATGGAAGGATGCAACTGTTGTTAGTAGAGCCGGGAAGGCCACTGGAAAGTATAAACACTAGTTGAATGTACAGCATTCAGGGGAGGGTGTCAAGACAATGGACTGGGAACACAAAGTTCAAAAATGGAAGGCACAGAAATGCAGTGCCAGTTCAGATAGTACATTGGATAGTGAATAGGTCCACAGGAAAAGGTCGAGAACTATTGAAAGGACATCCCACAGCAGAAGGGAAAGATCAAGCAGTAACAGTACAGAACGAGATACCAGTCGGGATAGGGGACATAGTTTGTCAAGGTCTCAGAACATGGGTAAGACTATGAATGCTACTAGGAGTAGAAACCCACATGTAGGTGAGATTTTGATGGCCTCCAATAAATTGGATGAAAAAGTTATCAAAGATGCCAAACAGCAAGAACTGCATAGTTGGCGTGAATTTGGGGTATACGTGGAAGTACCAGATAGGGAACAAAGAGCTCTATCCCCAGATGGATTTGCATGGAAAAGGTTCTTCCAGAACTTATAAGGCAAAGGCAAAGGTCAGGCTTGTGGCAAGGGGATTTGAAGAAAATTTAGAATGTCAGGATTTAAGGGTAGATTCACCTACGACTGGAAAGATTATTTTAAACATCTTCTTGGCGCTATTAGACACAAAGGCATGGGAATCTTAGGAACTTGAAACTTCTAGTTTATAGTGATGCGTCCTACCCAAATTTATGTGATGGGGTTTCAAGTGTAGGAAGTTTTATAATTTTACTTGAAATGAAAATCGCTTATTGTCACGAGTAGGCTTCAATGAAGTTACTGTGAAAAGCCCCTAGTCGCCACATTCCAGTGCCTGTCCGGGGAGGCTGGTACGGGAATTGAACCGTGCTGCTGGCCTGCTTGGTCTGCTTTAAAAGCCAGCGATTTAGCTCAGTGAGCTAAACCAGCCCTTATGGGGGCAGCACTTATGGGGAACAATGGTAAATGTTGCCCTCTTGTGTGGGAAACAAAGAAAATAAGGAGAGTGGTTGAAAGCACTTTGGCTGCTGAGAATTTAAACCTTGTAGAGGCGGTGGATATGGCCTTTTATATATCTCAGATATTGACAGACATTTTGGGATGAGGGGAGTTGGGTAACATACCCATTGAGTGGCACATTGACAATAAATCCCTGCGGTAAAATGTGCACTCTACAAAAAGTGTCAATGCGAAAAGGCTAAGGATAGACATCGTAAGTTTGAAGCAGATGCTGGACAGAGGGGAGATAGCAAAAAAGTAGCTATTAATTATCTGACTGTTTAACAAAAGGGGGTCTAGTTCACAGAAACCTTTGGATATTGTTAATGAAGGGCGCCTGTTTCTGTGACTGTTTTGTTCCTTCCAAAAATGAAAAAAAAAAGAGGGGGGAAATTGTGTGTGTTTTTGTGTTTCTTGTAATTTTGTTTTCACCAAATTATATTTTTTCTCCAAGGAAGGGGAGACCATTAAGGAATGGGTTAAGAAACATTCCAATTAGATGTCTCATTGATCCAATAATTGGCACTGATATGTTCAGAGGCTACAGGTGGCTTTGGAGGCATGTGATGTGATGATAGAGTTTGGTGCTGAGTTTGTTCAAAGAAAAATATAGGTGTTTGGGAAAAGGAGCAGAACTCTTGACTCTTTACTCGACAGCAGCCTGAGGCTAACAGACAGTAGCTCACCCCCTGACCCCCTAAAGCCTGTCCACCATCTAAAAGACACAAATCAGGAGTGTAATAGGATACTCTCCACTTTCCTGGATGAGTGCAGCTCCACCAACACTCAAGTAGCCTGACAGCATCCAGGACAAAGCAGCCCACTTGATCTGCTCCATCCATTGCTTTCAACATTCACTGCCACCATCACTGTTACAGTGGCAGCAGTGCATATGGTACATGAGATGCCCCACAACAATTCACCATTCTTCCCTCAATAGCACATTTAAATCCCATGACCTCTACAACCATAATGGACATGAGCAGCAGACAATTGGGAACAGCACCAACTCCAAGTTCCTTTTCACCTACACCATGGGGACTTGAAAATACATCACCATTCCTTACTGTCATAGGTCAAATTCCTGGAACTCCCTCCCCAACAGTACTGTGGCTATATTTACACCACATGCATGGCAGCAATTCAAAAAGTTGGCTCACCAGCACCACCTTCTCAAGAACAATTAGGGATGGGCAACAAACACCCGTCTTGACAATGATGCTGGCATCAAAAAAGGCAGAGAGTTGTTACACTTTGCAGGCACATTTGTAACATGGTGATGATGTGTTGGGTAAGCTGGGTCTACGAGGACTGTGTTTACTGCAATGGTGAGAGAGACAGGCTTCCAACACTTGAAGAAATGCAACTCGATTTTATTGAACACTTAACTATAATACATGCTTCTTTTGTGGGTTGACACTATGCTGACTTGACTGGAGACCTGAGGCTAACCTGACCAGACTATTTTACTACCACATGGTGTGTGTTCTAGTTGCTGCTCACGAGCTCTGACTGTCTCAGAGGATGGATCCCGAGAGAGCGGGAAAACTAGTGCCCTCTGGCTTTATAATGGCCGTGTCCTGTCTGGTGATTGGCTGCTGTGTTCTGTGTGTTCCCTGGTCATCCTGTGTGTCAATCACTGCCTGTCTGCACACCATCATATACCTGGATATATATTATGACATCTCCCCACCTTTTTTGTGTGTGTTCAGGTCAATAAATAGTGTGTGTGTGTGTGTACAGGAGGCTGACTATATACAAAAAATGCTAACGTATTTACATGGGGAAAAAATATGCACAGATGTGTAAACGATGAGATAATATGGTAATGCAACATTCAGTCTATAAATTCAGTCTCTGTGGCGGGCAACAAATTCTGGTTGACCGCCTCAAGGGTGGGTCAGGGGCCGCCTGCACTTGAACGGGCGGAACAGCCACCAATGCAGAGGTCGGTAGAATAACTGGCAGATCGGTGGCCTCATGGAAGGGCGCGTCCTGAGGAACCAGCATGCGAGGCGGGACATCACGGTTAGGTGGTGGTCGTGGAAGTTAACGCAGTGCCCGCCTATTATGCTGAAAAAAGGAACCATCATGCATGCGAACGAGGAACGATCTCGGGGCCACTTGCTTGACCACCACAGCTGTGGCAGACCAGCCACCGTCAGGTAGCTGAACACGAACTCGGTCGGCAGGGACCAGGTCAGGGAGATCTGTGGTGTGGGTGTCGTACGCCAACTTGCATTGGGCCCGGTACTGTTGCATCCTCTGTAGGACCGGGAAGTTGTCAAGGTCCGGAATGTGGATAGCCGGCACTGTTGTTCGCAGTGTGCGATTCATTAGGAGTTGCGCTGGCGACAGCCCAGTGGACAAAGGAGTCGCCCTGTAGGCCAACAGCGCCAGGTTGAAATCAGAACCCAAGTCAGCAGCTTTGCACAAAAGTCTTTTAACAATGTGGACCCATTTTTCCAGCCTTGCCATTCGACTGGGGGTAGTGGGGGCTTGATGTGACATACTGAAAATTGTACAGCCGGGCAAAATCTGTCCACTCCTGGCTGAAGAAGCAGGGGCCGTTGTCACTCATAACTGCGAGTGGGATGCCATGCCGGGCAAAAGTCTCCTTGCATGCCTTGATTACTGGTGCTGAGAAAGGTCAGTCAGTTTGACCACCTTGGGCATGAGCTCAGGGCGGTCACAGTGGCTGTCGAACTTCAGCAGGACTGTTTTAAACTTTGTCTTGTCCTCGCCTTCAGAAAAGGTGATGGAGTTGAAGATGTGGATAGCGTGGTCCCCGGCTGTAGAAAGGAAGAGAGCGATCTTCCTAGCATCCGATGCGGCCTCAAGGTCGGTGGCTTCAAGATATAGCTGGAACTTCTGCTTGAAAATCTTCCAGTTTGCACCGGGGTTGCCGGCGATGCGGAGCTGCGGAGGAGGGCGGACGCTGTCCATGTTACCGGATGGCTGATCGCTGGTCAAAGGCAGATTATCTCAAGGTAGGTACGTCAAACTCGAGCATAACTCACTGGTACCATGACGTGTTGGGTAAGCTGGGTCTATGAGGACTGCGTTTACTGCAGTGGTGAGAGAGACGGGCTTCCAACACTTGAAGAAATGCAACTCGATTTTATTGAACACTTAACTATAATACATGCTTTCACTGTGGGTTGACACTATGCTGAGTTGACTGGCGACCTGAGGCTAACCTGACCAGACTATCTTATTACCACGTGGTGTTTGTTCTAGTTGATGCTCACGAGCTCTGACTGTCTCAGAGGCTGGATCCCGAGAGAGCGGGAAAACTAGTGCCCTCTGACTTTATAGTGGTCGTGTCCTGTCTGGTGATTGGCTGCTGTGTTCTGTGTGTTCACTGGTCATCCTGTGTGTCAATCACTGCCTGTCTGCTCACCATCATATACCTGGATGTATATTATGACAGGTGATATAGGGATAACAATTAGAAGGATGACATAGGGGGACAAAGGAACTCCAGCAGCTAAAAGCCAGTTGAGCAAGAGTGCCAAGAACTAAAAAAAGAGTAATGCTAATTTAAGCTATACATTATCCTAAACTACAAGCAGCAGAAGCTTTGGGAGCCCAACAATTGAGGAAAGAGAAGTGGGAGGTGGAGACCCAAAATGAGCTGCTCGAGGTAACAGTCAGAAGCCCCAAGGATCCTCTTTGTGAAATGGCAAATTGACCCAATTGCAAGACAAGTCATACAAATTGTAACCTACAACTCTCTAAGTTGCAAGGTGAATTGCATCTCCTGAAAGCTATTGTATTGGCTTTAACCACACATAATCCAATGGTGAAGGAATTGATTTGGATGATTTGGGAGACATAGACATTAGATATCACAACTTTGATTGTGTGGATCCATAGCCAGTTAGTGTAATAGCAACCAGAATAATCACTACTCCTAACCTCATTTGAGCAGGAAATAAGGATATGGTCAAGGTTACCAGAAAGCAGGCCACTTTAAAACATGAGGTGGCAGAGGCTGTGGCAACCAAATTGGGACCAATTAAAAATGAGAGTGACCCACCCACTTGCAACTTAGAGAAACATGGCATAAGTATTTAAAGAGGGTTCATGTAGAATTATAGGAGGAGTGTCTTAAGGTCAGCTTGTGGGTAAGGTCAGTCTACAGTGGGTAAGGGGTCACAGCTATATAGTGATCCAGTCACTAAGTCAGCAGCTAAAGACGCTGTGACATTATCATAACTATCAGCATTCACCTGAGGAAGGAGCAGTGCTCCGAAAGCTGGTGTTTGAAACAAACATGTTGGACTTTAACCTGGTGTTGTAAGACTTCTTACTGTGATCAACATTACAAGCGTTAATATAGCGTTAATATAGTACCATAAATAGCCACTAGAGGGAGCTGCAGGTACTACTATATAAAGCAGTGCTGCTAGATCTTGTGGGAGGAGTGTAAGCAGGAGACAGCTAGTGAAGGTCATAAGAGCAGTTAGTGTGAGAAGGTTAGATTATCGTTCATATCAGTGAGTGAGATTAACAGTAGGTGAGTGTAGTTAGATGTTATTGATCAATTCTGTATTCCAGAAGGACTAAGTGTCAAAACCCAGTATAGTGGTGTAAATAAAATCATGGCCGTTTACAGCAGCGGATCCGAGGCTACCGTTGGGGGAGACCCGTGGTAATCAACGAGAGCTTGTTCGTCAAATGAAAAATGCAAAAAAAAAAACCAAGTGAGCAAAGTAAACGGAAAAGAAAGGATGATGGTTTATCTGCTGACGCCAAAAAGCAGAGGGATGCTGAAATAATGCAGCAGAAACAAAAAAGGAACTAATGATTCTGCAGCACGTGTGGGAGATAATGCAGGAACATCGCACTAAGGCCCACACCCGTGGTACTCTGCCTATCTTTCCTGGATGGGTACATCTAACGAGCAACGCGGCTTTGTCTTCAAAATATTGAACATACTTAAAACATTGGGTTCTGATACTTCAGAAAATTGCATTGTTGGATCTTTCCTATGGGACTATGCCATGTTTAATGCAAAGGAAGGTGTTTTGCTTGTAGAATTGGTACTGATGCAGTATTAGACCTTGCACTGTAAAGATGCATTTCTTGCATGAGCATAATTCACTAGGTATTTCCAGTATAAGCAGAAAATAAGCTTGCATTTGGATTTATGTGGCCAGCCTTGTAGTTTTGTATCAACGCTAACCCTTTAAATTCTGTTCTGATAAAGATAGCATTTAAGTTGAAAAAAAAGTAAATAAAATCATAGTATTTTTAAGTAAAAGCTATACTGTGGTCTTTGTGGGAAAACTACGCCAACCACTCTAAATAAGCAACACAAAGAACACCACAGACGCAGAGGCTTTATTCCAGGAAGTCATCGAACTTCTGGGAAAATAATTCTATCTGACAGTCCTCTATGTCTAGACAATGCAAGGATTGATCGTTCAGCCAGTGGCATTCTGTTAATCAGTTTGTTTTCTTGTCTAAACGCTCCCCATCCACAATTTTAAACATTTGTTCACTCGCCCCACCTCCAACACTTGTGAAGCAGTGTATACCACCTACATGTTGCATGGCAATATTTCATCAAGGCTCTTTCAACAGCATCTTACAAGTCCATGACCCACCCAGAAGGACAAGGGCAGCAGATGCAAGTTAACTACACTATTACCTGCAAGTTCCCCTCCAAACCACACAATACCCCGACTTGAAATGATGTTGCTGTTCGCTCAGTCACTACGAGGATATCAACACATCAACTGCAAGGTGGTTCACTCCCACTTTCCCAGGGACAATTGGGGACAGGCAACAAATGCTGACATTGCCAGCAATACTCAACATCCCAAGAATGAACAAAACAAAAAGGCGGCAGGTAGCAACGGTAAGATCACATTCAGCTCTGTCAATGATGGGGACATGGTTGAAGGGCACAGAAGAAGGTCGATCACCCCACCAAAATATTTAGTGGTGCAGTAGCAACATGATGGGCAGACATGACCTATCATTTTTATGGTTAGTAACAGAGGCCAAAGGCAGATAATACTTGTTAACACAAGAGTAGTGACCATCAGTCATACTCTCTTTCCCAAATGCCATGCTGTGGCTGGAGGGGAAATCTTGTTATTCAGAGGTTTTGATGGGTCCTTCCAACTTGTCTTTGAGGACCGCTCAACTCACTTAAATATTATTGGAGTCATTTGTAACTTAAGATCCATGGTTGTGATGTGTACTAAGGATGTGAGAGTAATGATGGGAACTGATGCAAGGACTTACTACAGAGCTTTATGTTCTATTCCTTGTGTCTGAATAAAGCTCATAGTCTTACAGTTGAAGTAGATGCATTATTTGTATGAGTTTGTTCTCTCTCCAGCATTTATACTATGTTTCATCTGAGCTGCCTGTCTGTGTCCTGCTCACCAGCTGCCGTTCCTGTGAAGAGTGTGTTGACTCCTGTTTGTCTATATATATACATATACATCTCTGGTGCTCCCTCTAGTGGTTACTTAGTTGTAGTGTATTTACATTAACCCCTTGTGTATATACAGTGATGCATATCACTACATTCCCCCTTTTTTCTTTTTACATATTTTCTGTACTTTGTTAAAGAGAATTGTACAAAACAGGTAGATAAATGATGATATGTACAAGTTGTGATGATATTGATGATTATACAAAGCCAATTAATATTTATGAGTCCAATCTTAATTTTAAAAAATTATGAGTCCAACTTTATGAATTTGTTCAGTTGAGTTTTTTTTCTGTTGTTGACTTGGTGAAATTGATATTGTAATTTCTTTGTGTCGTCAGTGTTCTTGTTTTTAAGTTAGCAACAAATCATCATGAGGTGTTCGAATGGTCGAAACACTGATGTTGACTGACATGGACTTTTTTCTGTGCTTGCGGTATCGATTTAGTGTGTCATCTGCCTTGAAAGCTAGTGTGCTTGTTTGTTCTGGAGCGAATGTGAATTCGTGAGATTCGTTGTCATGCCATGGTGTATTTGTAGTCTTGTTATTGTTTTGGAGTGTGCTGTTGAATTGCCCATCATGTGCAGAGTTGTACCATGTTGTGCAGGTCGTTGTTTCATTGTTGTTGTTTCTGTCGTTTCTGTCTTTGTTGTTTTCGTTGTCGTTCTTGTTGTTGTTTTTGTCATGCTTGTTGTTTATGTTTTTGTTGTTTTCATTGTTGTTCTTTTTGTTGTCTTTGTTATGCTTCTTGTTGGTGTTTTTGTTGTTGTTCTTTAGTTTTTGTTGTTGTGCTTGTAGTTTTTGTTGTTCTTCTTGTTGTGCTTCTTGTTGTTTTGTTGTTGCTGTTGTTGTTCTTGTTTCTGTTGTGCTTCTTGTGGTTTTTGGTGTTCTTGTTGCGCTCAATGACTGTTCTGTGTGGATAATTTGAGTCATTTTCAAATATATTTGTGTCAGTGTCCTTTGTGGTATCTGATGTTTCATTGAGCGTTTCTTCTCGAGGATTGTGAGAATGATCTGATGTTGCATTGGTCTTGCTGACATCACTCCTTTGTGGTGGATTGTATTCCTCTTCTTTGCTTCCTTGGTGTTCCTCTTCTGGAGTCAAAATCTTCAAGATTTCATTTTCTTGTGGGTAGTTTAGAGTAGATGAGGTTTCAATTGATTCAGTCTCACTAGACTCATGAGTGGTTGTGCTTTGATTGTCAAGTTCTTTTGTACAGACGAGCTGAGATCTGTCAGTCTCGCTGTGATCTTGCACATCTTGTATGGGAATTGATTTTTTTCATCACTTGTCTCACATACAATGGGTAGGCTTATATTGTCTTCTTGTTGATTATGTGCGCTTGGTAGACTTTCATAGTCTGCTTCTGGTTGCTCAGATAAGGTTGATAGACTTTCATGGTCTTGTTCATGCATGGATTTTGCTCTGGAGTCTTTAGTTGCTTCCATTTTGGAGTCTATCAATGAGCCCTCTGTGGAGGCTTGCGTCGCTCTCTGTGTGGAGCCTTTCATCGCTCTCTGTGTGGAGTTGTGCAGTGCTCTCTCCATGGAGTTTATCTGTGCTCTCTGAATGGAGTTGTTCAGTACTCGCTGTGTGGCGTCGTTTTCTTCTTGGCTGATTGACAGGTTGCTGTCATCCAGTGTATCGACGATCTGTCATTTCATCATGGTATTGGATTCATGTACCATGAGTAGAATCGTGTTGAGCTTTTCAACCATGGTGCTGATGCTTTCATGATCATCATATCCGAATAACTCAGCCATGTCTGAGTAGTATTCTTCGATAAACAAATCATCTTCTTTGGTTTTGGATCTGTCATTGTGCTCTTCACTTTGGGTGGTGCAAACTGCTTTTCCAGGGTGCTGCAAAAGTTATTTTCAACTGCTGGTAGAAGTTCAGGCAATGTTGTACCTTTTGAGGTTGAATTCTTTTAGTTTTGTAGCTTTCAAACTCTTATTTTTAATTTTCGGGCAGTGTTGCTTTAAGTGGGTGTGGTCTGAGTCATCTGACATCATGACATCATGCGCAAGTCGATTTTTCTTTATTGTGCGCTTTTTCATAAACTGCTCATGCGCGGCTTGCGCATGTGCAGATATGTGAGCGAACGGTGTTTGATCTTCTTTTGGCTGCTCATGTGCGCTTTGCGTATGCACAGAATGATCTGCTTCCAAAATGGCTGTATCCAACTGCGCATGTGCGGCTGCGGTTTCCTGCGCATGCGCAGACTCAGATTTGTATCTTTTGTTCCCCGGGCAGTTTAAAATGTGCTCAGACGTCATTTTAACTTCAGATCCGTGGAAAAGAAATTTATCGCCGTTGTTTCTTGTTTAAAACTTAAAATTCTTTTTTTCTTGCGATCTGCACTTGTCAATCCCGATTTCCAGCATTAAACCTTTCTGTTCTGGTAATAATTGTTTGCGTTTCACATCACTCATTCCCTGTGCAATTTGGTCTCTGAGCATTGAATGTCTTAAAGCAGCATTGTTACTGGCGGTACAGTGATCATCAAAGTTTTTAAGTATTACTTCTAATTTGGTGTTGTCTTCACCTTTGAAGTAATTAAAGCAGATATAGATTTCTCGAGCTTCATGTCCTGCTAGGAGCAGTGCTATTTTCATTTCTTCTGAGGCTGTTCTCAAATCATTAGCAATGATGTTTAGTTCGAACGTTTGTTGAAAAATTTTCCATCTATGACTTAAATTACCGGTTGTTTTCAGCTGCAGTGGAGATCCAACAAGTTTCATCGACTCAGCGAAGTCATCTCACATCCGAGTTTTCTTCTGTTTTCGATCTTTCTTTGTCTGCATCTTGTGTAACTTTCTAGTAAGCGTTCTGAAGTCTCCTGGCACCATGTATTATTCCTTGTGTCTGAATAAAGCTCATAGTCTTACAGTTGAAGTAGATGCTTTATATGTACGAGTTTGTTCTCTCTCCAGCGCTTATACTATGTTACATCTGAGCTGCCTGTCTGTGTCCTGCTCACCAGCTGCCGTTCCTCTGAAGAGTGTGTTGACTTCCTGTTTATATATATCTCTCTGGTGCTCCCTCTAGTGGTTACTTAGTTGCAGTGTATTTACATTAACCCCTTGTGTATATATAGTGATGCATATCACTACACTTTAGTGAATTATGCTAACAAATGTTTATATTTAATTTGGGTAATTATGACCCCTGTATGCAACACCTAAAGCATGGTTAGTGTTTGCTATTAAAAAGATTGAGGCATACACCTTCTCGATAAACCCGAAGACTAATGGTATCTTCATTGTTAAAATGCGTAGATTTGTTTCCGAGGAATAAACATAATTATGGAAGAATGGAACAGAAGTCCATTATTCATGGGACCTCCACACCCATCTGCCAAATAATATTCAATACCTACAGAGAGTGACCTGTATATAATAGTCATGATTCAATCACTGGTGTTGATAGAGCCAGCACGTTCACTATTGTTGTCATATTTGGTCAGTAAATAAATACAACATTAGTTGGCAACTGACCATTGATTATAAAATGCTGTCGCACCCTTGTGTTCACCCATTGTTCAGGAAATTGAAATGTTGCTGTCACAAATGTCGAATAATTTCAAATATTTTTCCACACTCAACATTTCCAATTGGTTTTGAAGTATCCCTGTCCATCTGGAAGATCAGTATAAATTTGCCTTACTTCTGAGGACCTAAGACAGAATTAAAAGAAGCACTAAGGGCTGGATTTACGGGCTTTGTCGCGCCCGACTTGATGACACGACAAGTTGAATCTCACGAGAGACCTCACATGAGATTCGCAACGCTTGAGACGTCTCACAAGATTCAACCAAACCTTGGGAGACATCGTGATCTGGATCTCACACTCACTGGGCATCATCCAGATCAGCAGATTTAAATGAGCTATTCGGCTCAATCAAATATGTCTGCACCGTTTCGTTCTGGGGCCCAGGAACTAACTGCTTCCCCAAAAAGGCCCCAAGTGAGCGATATTTAGACAAGTTATAATGGCACCTGGCTGGGTGATACCCTGACACTACTGCTGGCAGCTGGGCACTGCAAGACTGGGACCTTAACAGTGTCACGAGGGCACTGCCAGGCCTGCAGGGGCAGTGCCAGGCTGGCAGTGTCAAGGTGCTTGGGTGCTAGGTTGCCCATCCCAGGGGTCAGGCCTGGATCCGGGGTGCCTTGCCCTTAAGGGGTAGGTTGAGAGGAGAGGTGTCCCAGCCATGGTGGCTTGGGGGGGGGGGTCAAAGGATCAGGGCTGCCTTTAAAAATGGCGCACCGATCCGTGAGTACTCTTCCTGCGCTGGCACGCTGAGTTCATCAGTGCAGGAAATGATGTGAGTGTAGCCTCGACGGGATGTTCATCGCTGAGGTAAAAAAAATGGCTAAGTGCCGTTAAATAGCAGGGTCTTTCTCGGTGGTCTATGTACTGAGAAACATCCTGCTAAACACGCCCAAAAGCAGACTCTGCTTTTTCCCTCTTGAATCATGCCCCACACCTTGACAGAAAACCAGTAATTGGAGTGGACATCAACTTACCTGATCGACACTTGCATTGTAAGTGTATGCCTTATTCAAGATAATATCCTGAAATTGTATCCCCTCATCACCACCCCCACCCTGTCCAACACCTATGATTGAAACATCAGATTGGAGAATGAATATTCAGCCTGACTGTGCCTATACTATTAACACCACATTGTCTCTTCCTCTGTAACACAGGAATGACTGATGTAATTCAGATGTAATCTAATAGTAATATATGAAAAGACAAAGAAGTATTCAATGAATGGCACGACACTAGGAAGTTCTGACAAACAAAGGGACCTTGGCGTGTTTGTCCATAGAACTCTGAAGATGGGAGGGCAGGTTAATGGGGTGGTGAAAGGCGTATGGCACACTTGCCTTTATCAATCAAGGCATAGATTACAAAAGTAGGGAGGTCATGTTGGAGTTGTATAGAACTTTGGTGAGGCCACAGCTGGAGTACTGTGTGCAATTCTGGTCGCCATGTTATAAGAAAGATGTGATTGCATAGGAGGGGGTGCAGAGGAGATTCACCAGGATGTTGACTGGGATTGAACATTTAAGTTATGAAGAGAGGTTGGATAGGCTTGGATTATTTTCACTGCAGCAGAGAAGACTGAGGGGTGACCTGATTGAGGTGTACAAGATTATGAGGAGCGTGAGAGGGTGGATAGGGAGCAGCTGTTCACCTTAGTTGAAGGGTCAGTCACGAGGGGACACAAGTTCCAGGTGAGGGCAGGAGATTTGGGGGGGGATTTGAGGAAAAACGTTTTTACCCAGGTGACGGTCTGTAATGCACTGCCTGGGAGGGTGGCAGAGGAGAGTTGCCTCACACCCTTTAAAAAGTACCTGGATGAGCACTTAGCATGTCATAACATTCAAGGCTGTGGGCCAACTGCTGGCAAATGGGATTAAGTAATGAGGTCAGGTGTTTTTTCATGTGTTGATGCAGACTTGCTGTACCATTCTGTGATTCTGTTGTTTAAGATATTGCAAGGCACATTATAATACAGGAAACTGTATTGTTTTACAGGGAAAGTTAAAGCCCATAGAAGGGATGCTGAATAGCATACAGTAGGGAATACATGAGCAGGTAGTGTTACCAAGTAGGTCATCCACATGGTCCTTTTGTTCCTTTCTCTAATGGTCAACCAGTGCTCCAGATGACCCAATATGACTTGCTCTCCATCTTAATGCTTTGATCTCCATACAACGTGCACTGGTTTGGCACCAAATGAATAGACCCAACCCATCAGACCATTTGTATTGAGAAGGAATTGTCCAACCATTCCAATAACCCCTCCTGGTCTTTCACCCCATTTGGACTTGTTGCCTCTTGCTTGGATCACCCCCAATATAGCTGTCAAACACTATGAAATGTTCCACTTTCATAACCTGCATTGGACCTACCGGGTGGGAATGGTTGTCTTCCCCGTGCCCTTTGTGGAATACGAGCTCCCTCATTAAGGGGGTGAGGCAAACTCAATCTATGTTATATAGTTTGGCCAGTTCAGCACCGACCTGTCGAAACCCGATGGGAAACTACCAGGAGCTGTGCATTATAACTTTGTAAATAAAGCTAAGTTTCTTTGCTACAACTGTGTGGGCTCTCCATGACATCATACAACCTTCATCCAACAGGTGGCCTTTATTCTGATGTCATAGCAATTAAAGTACAATAGATTGCACGGAAGCCTCAGTGTAATAAGACATCACTCAGTAAGTTGCCCAATGTCCGACGGCCTTACAGCACAAACCAACCTTGTGCATTAATACAGCCCACCACACCTCCACTGGAATTACCACAGATATAATTGAAGCTTGATTTCACTGGGGCTCTACGCCAACCATCATCAGCTTACCTTCATTACTTTGTCGTTATTGATAAACTCGCTAAATGGATTGAACCTTTCCTTTGTTGGAGTAACACCACAGCTGCAACTGCCACATGCCTATGCATGGTAGCATAGTGGTTAGCATCAATGCTTCACAGCTCCAGGGTCCCAGGTTCGGTTCCCGGCTGGGTCACTGTCTGTGCGGAGTCTGCACGTCCTCCCCGTGTGTGCGTGGGTTTCCTCCGGGTGCTCCGGTTTCCTCCCACAGTCCAAAGATGTGCGGGGTTAGGTGGATTGGCCATGCTAAATTGCCCGTAGTGTCCTAAAAAGTAAGGTTAAGGGGGAGTTGTTGGGTTACGGGTATAGGGTAGATACGTGAGTTTGAGTAGGGTGATCATTGCTCGGCACAACATCGAGGGCTGAAGGGCCTGTTCTGTGCTGTACTGTTCTAAAGTGAGCATGATGTTCTGCAGAATGGCAGGAATGATACCAGCCAACAGTGATCAGGGCTCTCATTCCAATGGCAAAACCTTTACTGAATTACAGAAGTTCATGAGGCATTTGTACAAAAATGCCTCTTGACCATAAATTAAACGTAAACCACCAACCACAATCCTCAGGAATGGCAGAATGAGGTAATCAGGCCCTAAAAATACATATAGCACGTTTTGTGCCGAACACCCCACTCGATGGGCAAATATGTTGCAAATATACTTTTGACCATTCAGTCAATACTCTGGTGAACCATTAAGGTGTCCCTCCATGAGACTTTGACTGGGACACTAGTATGCCAGATTACCTTTGTTATCTAAACCCACATCATTACTAATGGGTATGACAAATAATGGTTGGTTAAGGCAGATAGCAACGATACCTGCAGGTGAAGGCATTTGCCAGACGACAGGTGGAAGGATTTCCCTTGCTTCCCGATAGAGGGGTGAGTGATAGGGTGCTGTCAGGGGTCTGGGTCGGAGAAGGGAAGGTCTCGGACATCTACAAAATAATGCAGGAGGTGGAGGAGGTATCGATAGAGGAGCTGAAAGACAAGTGGGAAGCGGAGCTGGGAGAGCAGATAGAAGATGGGACATGGGCGGATGCCCTAGAGAGGGTCAATTCGTCGTCGTCGTGCGCAAGGTTGGGCCTCATCCAATTTAAGGTGCTGCACAGAGCCCATATGACGGGGACTAGGATGAGTCGGTTCTTCGGGGGTGAGGACAGGTGTGTTAGGTGTTCGGGAAGCCCTGCGAACCATGTACATATGTTCTGGATGTGCCTGGCACTGGAAGAGTTCTGGGAGGGGGTGGCGGGGACGGTATCGAGAGTGGTGGGAACCAGGGTCAAACCAGGGTGGGGGCTAGCGATTTTTGGGGTTGGGGTGGAGCCAGGAGTACAGGAGGCAGGGGAGGCCGGAATATTGGCCTTTGCGTCCTTGGTAGCTCGGAGAAGGATCTTGATTCAGTGGAGGGACACAAGGCCACCAAGTGTTAACACCTGGTTAAACGACATGGCAAGCTTCATCCAATTGGAAAGAATCAAATTCGCCCTGAGAGGGTCGGTACAGGGGTTCTTCCGGCGGTGGCAGCCCTTCCTTGACTTTCTGGATCAGAGATAGGAACTGGAGGCCGAAACAGCAGCAACCCGGGGAGAAAGGGGGGGGGGGAAGGGAGGGGGGGGGGGGGGATAGCAACGAAGGGAGCACGTCAGCGGGGGGTCGCGGGCAATGACTGCCCGAGGCCATCGGCAGAGAGGGAAAAACGGTTTGGTTGCTAGACTGGTAGCGCGGGGGGGGGGGGGGGGGGGGGGGAGGGTGGGGGGGGGCGCGCGGGGGAGGGCGTGGGGAGGATTTTCCAGGGGGGATTTGTTGGGTTATAATTTAAAATGTAGTAGGGGTAAATGTTTGTATCGAAAAATTTCAATAAAAATTATTTTTTTTTAAAAAGGCAGATAGCAACATGAGGCTAAGATTATGGGTGAAAAAACCCAGCCATTTAAGAAATAACCTGACAAAAAGGCATGGGCCTTGGAATGCGAAATTGGAGATTTGATGTGAGACTTTCTTGGAAATCGTCAAAGGCTGATGGGGTGGGTGGGGTGGGGGGTGGCATTGTGCCCGCTGACTGCGATGTCAGCTTTCTCGCCATATCGTGCAATACTTAGTGGCAAAAGTTTTCTTCCACGAGTTCCACGCCTTACCGTTGGGGCTACCCTGATTTAGCTGTCCCGCCATCACCTCGTCACTGCAACCATCACGGGGCCTACATTTAAAGGCTGTCCCAGCGCACAACAGCCAAGCTTCGCAGGTCACCAGGAAGTGATGGCAGCCAAGAAATCCGCCCCCAGGTTTTCGGGCACCTCCCTGGAAAGACCCCTGGATGCAATAGAGGCCCAGCATGATATCATCATCCTGCACTCAGGACAGAAACCCAGCAGCAAGATTACCAACCCAGCATGCGAGGAGGTGGCAGTGGTGGTCAGTGCCAGTGCCCTGCAGAAGAGGACAGTCATCCAGTGCAGGGAGAGGATGAATGATCTCCTCCGTTCTGCCAGGGTAATTCATTCTTCGCATCACTCTCAACTCTCACCCATCACACACCCATTACACATCCACAGGGATCTCACTCACTGCCAGCTCAAGGAACACCACCACTCACTCCCCCAGACACATCTTCATCTCCCCTGTGAGTCATGTGCTCATCACCTCGCTGGTCCTGCTCACCGTCCACACATGCCAGACTTCTTAACATCTAAGATAAAAGCAAATGACTGTGGATGCTGGGATCTGAAACAGAAAATGCTGGACAATATCAACAGATTTGACAGCATCTGTGGAAAGAGAAGGGAGCTAATGTTTTAAGTCTGGATGACTCTTTGGCAAAGCTTTGATGCTCCCTTCCCGTCTGTGAGGCCCTTCTAAGAGGGCCATGGCCCAGCAACAGGGGCATCTTCGGGGCCTCACGGTAGCATGGTGGTTAGCATCAATGCTTCACAGCTCCAGGGTCCCAGGTTCGATTCCCGGCTGGGTCACTGTCTGTGTGGAGTCTGCACGTCCTCCCCGTGTGTGCGTGGGTTTCCTCCGGGTGCTCCGGTTTCCTCCCACAATCCAAAGATGTGCGGGTTAGGTGGATTGGCCATGCTAAATTGCCCGTAGTGTAAGGTTAATGGGGGGATTGTTGGGATACGGGTTACGTGGGTTTAAGTAGGGTGATCATTGCTCGGCACAACATCGAGGGCCGAAGGGCCTGTTCTGTGCTGTACTGTTCTATGTTCTATGTTCTAAGTACACTTGACGGTCAACCATCCCTGGTTCCCAAAGTGAATCCCCGGTACTCTGAAGTCAAACCCCTGGTCTCCCCCAAATAGGCTCCCAGGATCCTGGAGTCTTCCTCCCAGTACCCTGCAGTCATTACTTCCAGTGTTACCCCGGATTCCCTTAATTGTTATCCCGGAATCCCACGTGTAAAAGGCAAGGTCACCATAGTCCCAGATGACCATAGGCTGCTTTCCGCTTTGGGAGGGAGAGCTAACTGGTGGTGATTTAACCTGAGGATTACCACATCTCAGGCAAGGGGCAGGTCATTAATAACCTCAGCCTGTACGGGAACTGAACCCAGCTGCTGGCATCGCTCTGCATCACAGACCAGCTGTATAGCCCACTGAGCTAAACCAACCCCCATCACGCTCTCAAGTATTACCCTGACCTCCCTCGAACTCTACCCCACCCTCCCTTAAGGGTTGCCCCGACCTCCGTTCAATTCAAACACAGTACCCCCAATACCCCCGAGTAAAGCAAAGTGTTGCCCCAAATCAAGCCTGGTGCCCCCCCGTGTCAGATCCTCGTGCCCCCAGGTCAGCTCCCGGATAAGCCCCCTGAATACAAAGAGCTACTCCATGGGTGCTGATCTTACTTGAGAGCTCTCCTTGGAGGGGTTCTCACCAGGTGCATGCCTTTGAAGCCAGTTATGATTCACGCCATCTTGATATCACGCCACCATGGATGGATTTTCTTGATGGGGTGGGGCTAGGATTACGGAATGATGAGATACAAATGTATTATAATTATGTTCCCACCGTTGAAAGGCGAGAAACAAGAGGCGGGATTCTCCGTTCCCCAACGCTGATTTTGTTATTGGCGCTCGTGTGGAAAATCCCTTTTCACGATGAAATCGGGTGCGCCGCCTGTTTTGGATGCTCCGCCCCCTCCAAAATGGAGTCATCGAGGAGCACACTAAACGCCCCGGTGTCGGCCTCAGGACGTTACCTGAAGGCCCTGCCCTGATGCTTCGCCCCCCATTTGCCGGCGTTCCCGACCACTTGGGGGGACGTGTGGTCTCAGCGGTCGGGAACACGGGATGGCGGACTGCGGACTGTGTCTAGCACCGCCAACAGTCGAGTGGGAGCTGTGCTGCTGACTGGGGGGTTTTGGCGAGGGCAGGGGGGACTGGTGGGGGGTGGTGAGGGGGTGGCGAGGGTGTGTCCAGGGGGGCAGTATTTTGCAGGTCGAGGCCGCGCACGGTGGGTGCCATATTGTACGGCTCGACCGCTGCAGATCATTGCCGTGCGCATGTGAGGCCACGGACCTGGCAATTCCCCAGGTGTTTATATCGGGTAGGCCGTGCGTTTTACGTGACGCGGCTGCTAGCCCCTCACTGGTCGGAAGGTCGGTGCTGGAGCCTCGCCGGTTTTTCCGACGTAAAACACCACGGAATCGGAAAATCCAGCCCAGGGCCTGCCTCTGACAGGGGAAGGGGACGATTGAGGTAAGATTTTCGTCGACATAAAATGCAAAAAAAAACCCTGACGCTAATGGGAGCGGAAAATCCCGGCCTTAGTTATGAAACTAAATTAGTGGAAGAAAGACCGTGCATGGGATTCTC
The DNA here is from genome assembly GCF_902713615.1 of Scyliorhinus canicula. Lineage (NCBI taxonomy): Eukaryota > Metazoa > Chordata > Chondrichthyes > Carcharhiniformes > Scyliorhinidae > Scyliorhinus > Scyliorhinus canicula. The sequence continues at coordinate 49,882,207 of NC_052153.1, forward strand.
CATCCCGCCACACCTGTTTTGTAGTGTGGGGTTCACCCTCCAGCAGCGGGATCCTCTGTTCCAGCAGCTTGCCAACGGGGTTGCCCATTGCGGGCACCCCCACAAGTCGGAATCTGTACAGGTGTGGGTGCGTTGCCGGCAAAACGGAGGATCCTGCCGACGGAGAATCCAGCTCCTAATATTTGAGCCAAAAAACAGGACTCTGTAGCCCATCAAATTTGAATTCCAGGTAAAGATAAACATAACATCATCGAATCATAAAATGGTTACAGGACAAAAGGAGGTCAATCAGCCCATCATGTCCATTCAACAACAGCAAAACATGTCCCAATCCTGCTCCTTTTCCAAATAGCTCTGCAATTTGTTTTCTCTATAAAGTGATATTCAGATATCAATATACATGACCAATGTGTGTAAATGTAGTGCAGTCATTTCAACACTAGGGGCTGTTTAGCAGAGGGCTAAATCGCTGGCTTTGAAATCAGACCAACGCAGGTCAGCAGCACGGTTCGTTTCCCGTATCAGCCTCCCCGAACAGGTGCCGGAATGTGGCGACTAGGGGCTTTTCACAGTAACTTCATTTGAAGGCTACTTGTGACAATAAGCGATTTTCATTTCATTTCATTTCACAGTCAGATACTATAAGAACTGGTTTCCCGCCTTTTCTAAGTCAGATGATATGATGATGTGATTCAGAACGGTGAACAAGCAAGATATAGAATAGCTAGAGTGAGAGAACTTAGAACTAGTTTGTTATAATAGTGTATAGTTATATAGTTATCTGTATTGTATTTAAATTCTTTATTGTTAGAACATAGAACAGTACAGCACAGAACAGGCCCTTCGGCCCTCGATGTTGTGCCGAACAATAATCACCCCACTTAAACCCACGTAACCCATATACCCGTAACCCAACAATCCCCCCATTAACCTTACACTACGGGCAATTTAGCATGGCCAATCCACCTAACCCGCACATCTTTGGACTGTGGGAGGAAACCGGAGCACCCGGAGGAAACCCACGCACACACGGGGAGGACGTGCAGACTCCACACAGACAGTGACCCAGCCGGAAATCGAACCTGGAACCCTGGAGCTGTGAAGCATTGATGCTAACCACCATGCTACCGTGAAAAGGACTCACAGTTTATTATTTTATTACTCGTTAAATAGCTCATCTTTCAACAAGAAGACTATTGGTCATTTTATCATCCTGGTGGATTCCAGAGTAATATATATATATTTTAGATAAGTCATTATTTAAAATATAACATGATACCAGCGAGTTATAAATATTTTAAGAAAGGCTAACAAAGATTTAACATAGAAAAGAAGAAAGAAAAAAGAACAAACGGATTCAACTATTCGACTATAGCAATCATCACAACTTTGAAATCTTTGACGCAAACAACCTATCAATGGACCAAGTTCAAGCACCAAGACATCTAAAGACCACTGGTAATTTAAATTTAAATTGGAAGTTGTCCAAGCAGCAATTGCAACTTTACCTAGAAGCTAGTGATTGAAGTGCAGCACCAGAAGCTAGAAGGATCGCGTTATTCCTATCCCTTGCAGGACAGCAAGCAATCGAAATATTCAACTCATTTCATGTCATATTCAACTCATATGGTGAAGATAAAACAAAATTTGATCAAGTGATAGCGAAGTTTGATGAACATTGTAAAATGCAGACAAATGAGATTTTAGAATGACTGAATTTTCATCAGAGAATTCAAAAAATTGGTGAACCTATGAATAATTTTATCACAGATCTCAAGCTCTTAGCTAAAATGTGTAACTATGAAAATCTGCATGATTCACTTGTAAGAGACCAAATAGTATATGGTATACTTGATGATAATATCAGAGAAGCGTTAATTCGTCAAAATGATTTAATTCTACAAATTGCGATTGACAAATGTATAGCAGCAGAACAGACCAGAAGCCAGTATCTCGCATTTTAGCCAAAGGAAAAAAGCGCAAATCGCTATGACGAGGCAGGGAAAATTAAAACGGTATCGCAAGCAAAGCAGAAATCTGAAAGGAACGGAAGCTATCCTCTGCAAGCATTTTCGAGCTCTGCACATGCGCACTATGCACCAAAATGCGAGACGTTCAAGAAGTCTGCGTATGCATGTACGTCACAATTACGTCATGACGACAATGTAATTATGTGTCACAGATGTGGTAACACCCACTTAAAGGGGAATTGTCCAGCTTTTGGCAAACGATGTTTAAAATGTGAGAAACTCCATTATGCTTCACAGTGTCAATCAACTGCTAAATACATTCCTCCTACACACAAAAAGTATCACTATGTACGAGCTCTGAACAAAACAGAAGAAATCAACACTCAAGAAGATTTCATGGAAGTTGACGTTACTTTCTTCGTTGGTGTAGTTGATCTGTCCATCAAGCATGATCTACAAGCAAGCGACCTTCGCCGGCCGACCTTCGCGACCCACCCCGGCCTGTAGTTCGCGACCCACGCCGGTCGACCTTCGCGGCCCACGCCGGCCGACCTTCGCAACCCACCCCGGCCTGTACTTCGCGACCCACGCCGGTCGACCTTCGCGGCCCACGCCGGCCGACCTTCGCGACCCACCCCGGCCTGTACTTCGCGACCCACGCCGGTCGACCTTCGCGGCCCACGCCGGCCGAACTTCGCGACCCAACCCAGCCTGTACTTCGTGGCCCACGCCGGCCGACCTTCGCGGCCCACGCCGGCCGACTTTCGCGACCCACCCCGGCCTGTACTTTGTGGCCGACGCCGGCCGACCTTCATGGCCCACGCCGGCCGACCTTCGCGGCCCATGCCGGCTGAGCTTCGCGACCCACCATTTTCTCTTACCTTGTTTCCTGCTAAAAAATGGAGGAATCACAATCGCACCCAAAGCACGTGATGCTGATGTTCGGGAGGGGGCGTGACCTGATCTCTGCCTCCCTTCAGGCAGGAAGATTACATTGAATTTTTTAAAAAATCTTCTGCATCTCTGATTGCGCATATTTGCGGGCAACAGCCGTAGCAGCCGGATATTATTTTACAAGTTCGGTGGGAGGGGTGGGGTAGGGGGGAGTTTATTTGATAAAGTTTAACAGGAAGAAATGCAGGAACTGAAAATGTTTTCATCCTCTAGAAATTGGAGGTTCTCCACATTTCATTTAAACATTACAATTAAAAATGTTTTTTAAAAGTTCATCGGTGCACATGTGCAAAACTCTGCGCATGCACACTGATAAGCGGGCACGCATGCGCAGTGCTTCCGCATTTTTTTTATATGTTCGTGGTCATTTTGAAGGCCACTTGCAGCCAGCGTTATTAAAGGCCACTTGCAGCCGGCGTTATTAAAGGCCACTTGCAGCCGGCGTTATTAAAGGCCAGCTGCTGTGGCCATTGCGTGATCGGGAGCACCGCGACAGACAGCTCCGCAACCCTCCTGACACCCGCCTGCGACTCACCCGCGGGTCACGTCCCCGACTTTGACAATGTCTGTGCTCGAATATTTTAAGTTGAACAGTAGTTTGCCATAGAATTTGAGTCTGACAGGGCAGAAGTGTACTGGATCTTGATAGGGTCTCTCTCGAAAAGTATCTGCACAGAAGACTGCAAGTAAATCTGTTGTGTTAATTTATTTATATGGCATTTGAACTGCATGGGTTGCTTACTTGGAATTAATGGCAGGTGTAGATAATAAGTTAACTTTTTTCCTTTCATTCAAGGACTGTTTAATTGTTCATTGTAAAGTTATTTCTCTGCTGTCATTGTGGTTCATTCTGTGTTGCAATTAAAGTTTGTTTTAACATAAGAGTCATTGCAAAGAGTATTGGTCAGAGTCATCACTCCTGGGGTGAAATATCCTTTCCTCAGTTTTGCAAATTTAAAAAAGAATTGTTTGGGGTTAAATCCGGTATCGTAACAAAAGTTGGGGTTTGGTCCGGTATCCTAACAGAAGTCGGGGTTTGGTTCGTTATCCAAACAGAAGGAAGAATTGAAGCATTGCAATGGATGAACATGGATTCAAATCCATGGCAGAAGAGCATGCCAGCCCCAGAACAATGGAGATAGCTTTGGACAGCTCTTGAAACTCCGCTTTTTAACTGAGAGCAATAAACATTAGATAAATGAATGGTAGGTGAATGTTCAAATGCTCAAATCTGAAAGGTGAATTTAAAACCTTCAATGCCTCTGGTTTGAAAATTTCAAAACTCCCACTGACGGGTATCTGATGATGTCACCAACTCCTGGTGCACAAAGATGTCAGCTCACATGGCTGTCTGCAATTGATCTGCGTTCTCTGCACACTGTTCCTGGCATCGTTAAATGGCGAGACAGAACTTTCTGATGTCAAAGATTGGGAAAAATGCACATTCCCAGGGGGAAGTGAACAGGATATCTGTGAATGCACAAATGTGCACGTGCGCAGAGTCTGTTCCAGTATTAGGAATTGCAGTATAACTTCAAAGTTAATCCAGAGAAATATTTGTGATCATTTTAACCTACTTCTCTCGGCGTAAAGCCTGGGGCAGAGGAATTCTGCAATTACAGCCCTCCTAACTTAACCCCCAATATTAGTCCTTCAACAAATAGTCAAATCAGGTAAGGTGTAAAACCTTTGATGCACCAATCCCATCAAAGGTAGGTTAACATTATTCTCATTATTTCAATTCGTGAGTGGTCGATCTGTGCAACAAGCTCACTACGAAGATGGTGGAAACAGGTAGTATTGATTGATTCAACTGCAAATTAGATAGATCTCTTTCAGGAAATTTGGTGTCTGGTAAGTATAGCTTGCTTGGGAGGAACAGGTGGCTTTGAGCCTATAGGTCGCACAGCTTTCCACCACTGGTGGTTTTCCTCCTGTCACATCTTGTTGAAGTTGTACAAGACATTAGTAAGGCCACACTTGGAATACAAGTTACAGTTCTGGTCACTGTTATAGAAAGGATATTGTTAAACTAGGATGCCACCGGACCTTGATGGTTTGAGTTATAAGGCAAGGCTGGATAGACTGGGACTTTTTTCCCTGGAGCGTAGGAGGCTTACGGGTGATCTTATAGAGGTCTATAAAATAATGAGGGGCATAGATAAGTCAACATCTTTTCCTAAAGGTAGGGGAGTCTCAAGCTAGAGGGCATAGGTTTAAGGTAAGAGGGGAGAGATACAAAAGGGCCCAGAGGAGCAATTCTTTCACACAGAGGGTGATGAGTTTCTGGAACGAGCTGCCAGAGGCAGTAGTAGAGGCGGGTACAATTCTGTCTTTTAAAAAGAATTTAAACAGTTATATGGAAAAGCTGGGTATAGAGGGTATGCGGATAATTGGGACTAACTTAGTGTAAAAAACTGGGTGGCATGGACAAGCTGGGCCGAGGGGCCTGGTTTTCATGTTGTAAACCTCTATGTCTCTATGTGTGACAACATTTGACCCATGAGCAGTACATTAAAGCAAAATTGTATATTTCTTTGAAATGTCTGTGGAATCTGTAATTATTTTTTAAAATGTTTGTAAAGGACTTTAAGAGTTTGTCTAATTGTAAAGGGATTAATTGTGAATTTCTTGGAGAGTAAGAAATACTGTCCCATGTGATCTGGTGACCCTTCACATGGACGTAGCAGCAACAGGAGGGAAGCTAAGACAGAAGCCGTAAGTGTGGCCAAACACAAAGGAGAGCTACATGTGGTAAACTGGAGGGCGATGGCAATAAGCACATAGATGCAGACACAAAGAAAAAACAGACTGAGATAAAGTGAGAAGAACACAGAATTCATGTCAGGAGAAGCCAGCTAAGCTCTTTGAAAAGGTCGATTCAATGTTTGACAGTAGGAAACTATACAGAATTCCAGAAGCCCTTGTATGAGAAGCCCGATGTATGAGAAGCTGAAAAGGGACTAAATCGTAACAAGTATGCGAATAGATCAGGCAAAAGAGCTAAGAATTTGTGTCAGAGGACCAGATCCTGAAGCAGGTGTTGTTGGTAATCTGTTTGAAAAGGAATTGTGGAAAGTTACACCATAAAAACTGAAAGGCTCAAGTGGAGAGAGGGTTAGTAGATGTGCATTGTGTCGGTGGACCATGTGTGGGTCGTTGGATGGAGAATGTCTGCTGGTGAAAGTAACTCAAAAGGATAAATCGATTGAGTTGGAAAGACTGAGATTGCCTGGAGTGTGTCACATTTGTGCAAGAAGTGATGTTGTTATTTGTGGTTGCATAAGACATATCTATGTTGTATCAACTACTTAAAGTAAAATGTACTCACCTGAGGTATAATTATCCTGTTAAGTCATGTTTGATTTGCATTGCCTCTTTTTTGTGCTATAGTAAAAGTTTTTAAAAATAAAATCATGTTGATACTTTTTTCATTTGGGGGATGTTTGATAAATTTGTTTTTCCACTCCCACATAGAGCTTATAACAAATATCTGGTTCTGTTTTAAACCAAATGACAAATATTGTTATGATTAGTCAACAACCTTCAGTATTCTACAAGAATGGCAGAATGTAAACTAGATATACCTCAAGTCTTTTATCATCCAGTAATTCCTAGGAACTATTTTCTCATGCAATGACATCTCATCTCATACATGGGGCCGCACGGTGGCGCAGTTGTTAGCACTGCTGCCTCACAGCTCCAGGGACCCTGGTTCAATTCCAGCTTCGGATGATTGTGTGGAGTTTGCACTTTCTCCTCGTGTCTGCGTGGGTTTCCTCCGGGTGCTCCGGTTTCCCATGGTCCAAAAATGTGCAGGTTAGGTGGATTGGCCATATTAAATTGCCCCTTAGTGGCCAAAAGGTGAGGTGGGTTTACTGGGTTACGGAGATAGGGTGTAAGCATGGGATTAAGCAAGGTGTTCTTTCCAAGGGCGGGTGCAGACCTGATGGGCCAAATGGCCTCCTTCTGCACTGTAAATTCTATGATCTAGAGATCATCCTTCTTACCATTCAGTCCTTTGTCCTCACTAGTTAAGAATTTTCTAAAGAAAGAAAGGGGTTCATAGGAGAAGGGTGTACCTCGGTAGGAAGACAGGATAAGATGGACGTTGTTCCAATTTGTAATTAATACCCAGGATGATGCCAGGTGCCATCCCAAGGTTGTGAAAGACACTACATCAATACAAATTATTTCACATGTTTGTACTGAGTAAAGGAGGGATTTGGATTTGCTATGTACCCTTGTACATGAAGGATGGCTGCAGGGCTTCCAGACTCTTGAAATTGAACCCCAACATAAAATATATACAAAATCATCCTAATATTTCACCATCAGTCTGATGGGAAGCGATGGTGCTCAGAAGCATTTAATATACGGGCAAAACAATGAATTAATTGTAAATCATTGATTTATATCAATGTCAATAAATGTATTGATATTAGTTTATTTGGAGTAAGTTTACTGCATTCTCCATTCATGCGTGTGGTATTGGCAAAGGAGTGGAGAATTGGACAGGGCCTTTTTGCCAGTGTTGAACGTGGCAGTTCACTTACACTCTGATGGAAGTGAATCATAATCTTGCAGTCAGACATTGTAGAGGGACACAGACAGATTACTTTGCTTCTCAAGCAGCTTCGCAATTAATATTAAGTGAGTGAATGCCACTTGAATGAAAAAAACATGGACATAAACCCCATGAGGCTGGACGTCATTCACAAAGGCAAAAAACATACAAATTCAGGTTTTGAATGAAATTTTTTTTTTTTTAATTTAGATTTCCCAATTATTTTTTCCAATTAAGGGGCAATTTCTCGTGGCCAATCCGCCTACTCTGCACATTTTTGGATTGTGGGGGCGAAACCCACACAAACACGGGGAGAATGTGCAAACTCCACACGGACAGTGACCCAGAGCCGGGATCGAACCTGGGACCTCAGCGCCGTGAGGCGGTTGTGCTAACCACTAGGCCACCGTGCTGCCCTTGAATGAAATTTGACCAATAGCTAAGCTGTGACCTTTCACTAGTCTTTAGAGCCCATCAAACTTTTCCACAGATGAGCAGGAGATATTGTTTGATCTCTTAATAGAGGTACACAAGAATAATAAAGAGAATTTAATTTAACCATCAAACATCTACAAGTAGTTCATCTATATTTAAAGCTCTGTCATCTCAGATGACAGGCATTTTGCACACGGAAATTTTTCAACTACAAACCATCAAGTTTATTTTTCATAGTGGGTGAGGGAAGACCAAGTGGTCAGGTACTGAAAATAATCAAAAGGCAAATGGAATGTTAGCCATTGTAACCAGGAGACTAGAGGAATTTTTGTTAAGTCACACAAAGTCTGCTTTGACCTCATCGGGAATATTATGTACAGTTCGGGGCACACTGCCTTAACAAGTATATTTGAGCTTTAGAAGGGCTGAGGAGTACATGAACGAGGCTGTTTTGCCTGGAATATAGGGGGTTATGGGATGATTCAATTGGGGTTAAGAGTTTGAAAGGAGTTGGTAGGATAGGCACAACTTTAAAACAGAGCAGCTGTGGTTAGCACTGCTACCACACAGCACCGGGGAACTGGGTTTGATTCTGGCCTTGGATTACTGTGCGGAATCTACACGTTCTTCCCATGTCTGTATGGCTCCTCCGGTTTCCTCCCACAGTCCAAAGTTGTGCAGGTTAGGTGGAATTGTCCCTTGGTAGCAAAAGATGTGGTTAGGTGGGGTTACGGGGGAATGGGCCGAGGTAGGGTGCTCTTTGTGGGTCAGTGCAGACTCGATGGGCTGAATGGCCTCCCTCTGCGATTACCAGCTCTGCTGAATCTGATTATAAAAGCCATGTCATTCAGGAGAATTTAGGGCACACTTCTGCAGACGGGGATGTTGAATTCTCAGTAGATGGTAGCTCAATCAGATTTTTGTTAGCTAAGGGGTATTTAGGACTAATCCAAATCCCACATCCCAGAAATATTTTGGAGAACATAAGAGGTGATGGAAAGGGTGGGAAGCTAATTCTTTGGTAGCTGCGATCAGATTGGAGCAGAACTAAACAAGGGCAGTCTCACAGAGGGGAATTGATGGGAAAGGAAGTCTGCTGGTGGTCTTCATTGGTGGGTAGTCTGGTAATAATCTATAATCTTTATTATTGTTACAAGTAGGCTTACATTAACACTGCAATGAAGTTACTGTGAAAATCCCCTAGTTGCCACACTCCGGCACCTATTCGGGTGCACTGAGGGATAATTCAGAATGTCCAATTCACCTAATCAGCACATTTTTGGGACTTGTGGGAGGAAACCGAAACCCATGCAACACGGGGAGAATGTGTACAGTGACCTCAGCTGGAATCGAACCTGGGACCCTGGTGCTCTGAAGCAACAGTGCTAACCACTGTACTAAACACTGTACTGTGCGGAGTCTGCAAATCCTCCCCGTGTGTGCGTGGGTTTCCTCCGGGTGCTCCGGTTTCCGGCCACAGTCCAAAGATGTGCAGGTTAGGTGGACTGGCCACGATAAATTGGCCTTAGTGTCCAAAATTGCCCTTAGTGTTGGGTGGGGTTACTGGGTTATGGGGATAGGGTGGGGGTGTGGGCTTGGGTAGGGTGTTCTTTCCAAGGGCCGGTGCAGACTCAATGGGCCGAATGGCCTCCTTCTGCACTGTAAATTCTATGATAATCAATTCTATGATACTACCATGCCGACCCGAAGTACACTGGAAGGCATGTGAGGTACGCAGAGGACTGACTCATTTACAGCTGCCAACAGCTAATGGCAACAGTGACAGCAGGTTCAGATCAAACGCCTAAGGTTAGGGGAACCCAACATCTACCTTGGCTGGAAAGACCGTTTCCATGAGGGATGGGATTGATGGGAGATAACAAGAGCAGGATAAAGATGGCCCGGCGTAGTCAGAAGGAATGAAGGTGACATGAAAGGGCTGGATGAGGTAATTGAATTAGTCAAGTGCGGCAAAATGACAACAATTATTTAATGCAACTTATTTGAAAAAGATATTCTTGTGCTAAGAATGAAGATTCACCAGATTTGAACAAAACCAAGTTTCAGAAATGCTGTCAGGTGAATTAAAATACATCAGCGCTAACTTCTATAGACAAAGATGGTAATAGCCTATAACCCTCAATGCAACCCCAATGAGCATGTCACCACACCAATTATGTTTCTATGAAACTTGCATCTTAATTGAGCACTTTCATGGAACAAGGTTAGCAGCTAGAAAGTGGTCTTCTTTGATGATGCTGAAATTACAATAGGTAGATTTCAAGGAAAGTGCTAATTCCTCAAATTATATTGATCTTTAATCCTGCCTTTTCATCTCAAATGTTCCCACTTTCAATGACCAAATCAAGTTTCAAGGTCTTTTATTTCTATTCCCTGCAGTTTTGATTCCGTTGAAAGGTATTTGTTAAATAAAGTATTCTATTTCAAGTGGTATTGCTGCAATAGATACTAATTTAACCACACGTTTTGAGAGTCTCTTGGTTTGTCGTACACAGCCCCCAATAGCAGAAAATGGATGTCACAACGTGATTGACTGTAATTCATGAAAATAACTTGGGTGTCCAAAAAGTGAAGGAATGTTCTTTGACTGAAGAAGGTTAAGAGGTGACTTAATTGAGGCATACAAGATGATCGGAGGATGATAGGGTGGACATTGAGAGCCTTTTTCCTCGGATGGTGATGTCCAGCACGAGGGGACATAGCTTTAAATTGAGGGGAGATAGATATAGGACAGATGTCAGAGGTAGATTCTTTACTCAGACAGTAGTAAGGGCGTGGAATGCCCTGCCTGCAACATTAGTGGACTCGCCAACACTAAACGCATTCAAATTGTCATTGGATAGGCATATGGACGATAAGGGAATAGTGTAGATGGGTTTTAGAGGGGTTTCATAGGTCGGCGCAACATCGAGGGCCGAAGGGCCTGTACTGCACTGTAATGTTCTATGTTCTATTTACATTGCAGAATCAATTTTCACTGCACAGTCAAAGTTAAATTAGAGCGCATGCAGAATAAATCCATCTCCCCACTGAAGAAGCTTCTAAAAGCATAGTAATGTGGTTTCTGAGTACTCACAGGGCAAACCCTCGACTGCTTAAAAGGCAGATGGATTCTAATCAACCAAGCTTAATGATACTTTAGAAGTCAAGATCCAAGAATGCAAGCAAAGAGACAGGAAACTGATCACTGCAGCGCACCACTTACAATTTGAAGGCCCTGAGCATTAAAAGGTTTAGATGAATTAATTAGCTAAGATAATGCCCCGTTTGCGAGGAGGTTGACATCCTAAGAGATGGGAGCAACACAGTCACTGGGACAACACTCAACAACTCACCTCCTGAAACTTTAGGGGCCTGTGGTCAACAAATGCATCCAATAGATATTTAATATTTCAAAGTCACTTTAATCCCGTAACCTAAACCCACATTAAAACTAATGCGGAGTTGCAATTTCAGCATCAACCTGCTCCTATTTAGTGAATTTAAATATCATCTAGAACCTTGTTCAAAGCAGAGGCAACACACATTCTGCACAAATTGAATTTTTATTATTCATTTCCTTTACAGCATTGGGGAATGCACGAGGACCACAACAGATGTGGTTCAGCAGGGGACCAGAAGCCCCGAGACCCCCTTTGGCAATGCTTTACTTCAGTCAGTAGTTCAGTTCACAGTAGAGATCGGGGATTTTGTTTCTTAAAAAACACAGAAAAAAAGCACTCAAGCGATTCTCCCAGCCATGGACGGAGTGACTCTAGCCAGGAGTGGCCATGAATCTAGTTGTTCTCCGCCTTCTTCTCCTGATCAATAGCTGGAAAAAAGAAATTAAACTCAAATCAGAACTTTCAATCAATTTTGAGAAGAAGTGGGCAAAATGATGACCTGAACAGGTTCCTTACTTTCTTTAGTTGGGAGAGTATTTTTCACTTCTGTGTCAGTCTTCCTCAACTTGCTCTTGTCAAAGGAGGCAACCTCCCTGAAGTCTGGTTTGTCTTCCATTTCAGTTAATCTATGCAGTAGAAAATAGTGACATTTATCCCCAGACCATACATTTACAATGGTGGTGAAGTATTTATCACTTAACACTAAAAAGGCCGATGTTTGGTCACAAGTCATCCAGCCCCATTCACCCTCCATCACTGCAATCCCTTACCGCACGCTTTCTACCACCCCACATTCTTCACCCACCCACTCTGCCCCGCCACCTTCTTCACCCTCCTTCTCTGCCCCCGCCACATTCTTCACCCACCCTCTCTGCCCCACCACCTTCTTCACCCACCTTCTCTGCCCCGCCACATTCTTCACCCACCCTCTCTGCCCCGCCACCTTCTTCACCCACCTTCTCTGCCCCGCCACCTTCTTCACCCACCCTCTCTGCCCCGCCACATTCTTCACCCACCCTCTCTGCCCCGCCACCTTCTTCACCCACCTTCTCTGCCCCGCCACATTCTTCACCCACCCACTCTGCCCCGCCACCTTCTTCACCCTCCTTCTCTGCCCCGCCACATTCTTCACCCACCCTCTCTGCCCCGCCACCTTCTTCACCCACCTTCTCTGCCCCACCACATTCTTCACCCACCCTCTCTGCCCCGCCACATTCTTCACCCACCTTCTCTGCCCCGCCACATCCTTCACCCGCCCTCTCTGCCCCCGCCATTCTTCACCCACCTTCTCTGCCCCGCCACATCCGTCACCCGCACTCTCTGCCCCGCCACCTTCTTCACCCACCTTCTCTGCCCCCGCCACATTCTTCACCCACCTTCTCTGCCCCCGCCACATTCTTCACCCACCTTCTCTGCCCCGCCACATCCTTCGCCCGCACTCGCCCCGCCACATTCTTCACCCACCCTCTCTGCCCCGCCACATTCTTCACCCACCTTCTCTGCCCCCGCCACATTCTTCACCCTCCTTCTCTGCCCCCGCCACATTCTTCACCCTCTCTACCCCCGCATTCTTCACCCGCCCTCTAACCTCCCACATTCTTCACCCATCCACTACCCCCACCTTCATCTGCCCTCTACTCCCACATTCTTCACCCACCCTCTAGCCCCAATTCTTCATCCACCCTCTACCCCCACATTACTCACCCACCCTCTACCCCCACATTACTCACCCACCCTCTAGCCCCAATTCTTCATCCACCCTCTAGCCCCACATTACTCACCCATCATCTACCCTGCATTCTTCACCCGCCCTCTTTCCCCACCATCTTCCACCCACATTCTTCGTCTGCACTCTTGCCCCCATTCTTCAGCCACCCTCTTCCCCCCCCCATTCTTTGTCCGCCCTCTTCCCCCCATTCTTCGCCTGCCCTCTTCCACCCCCACCCTCTACCCCCACATTCTTCACCCAGCCTGTACCCTCCACATTCATCTGCCCTTTACATTCCACACCCGCCCTCTACCCCCCACATTCTTTACCCGCCCTCTACCCCCCACATTCTTTACCCACCCTCTACCCCCCACATTCTTTACCCGCCCTCTACCCCCCACATTCTACACCCGCCCTCTACCCCCCACATTCTTTACCCACCCTCTACCCCCACATTCTTCACCTGCCCCACATTCTTCACCCACCTTGTACCCCTCACATTCTAGCTGTCCTCTACACCCCCACATTCTTCACCAACTCTGTACCCCCCACATTCTACACCCACTCTGCACCCTCCACATTCTACACCCATCCTCTACCCCCCACATTCTTCATCCACCCTCTACCCCCATATTCTTCACCCGCCCTTTACCTCCACATTCTTCACACCCCCACATTCTTCACCTGCCCCCACAATCTTCACCTGCCCCCACATTCTTAACCCACCCTCTACCACATTCTTCACCCCCTCCCACATTCTTCACCCACCCTCTACCACCACATTCTTCACCCCCCCCCACATTCTTCAATCTCCCCCCACATTCTTCACCCCTCTACCTCCCACATTCTTCAATCCCCCCCACATTCTTCACCCCCCCATTCTTCACCCCCCCCCATTCTTCACCCCCCCCCCACACATTCTTCACCCCCCCCCCCCCCCACATTCTTCAATCCCCCCACATTCTTCACCCAACCTCTACCCCCACGTTCTTCACCCGCCCTCTACCCCCACATAACGGTTCGGACTATGCAGGAATTTCCCAGACAAAGGCAGCGGGACAGAGCAGGTTGGGAGCTGCAGCTGGATCGCCCCCGGCCGGGATATCCACAATTTATCAATGGAGCAGATGCACCCTCCCCCTCCCCGGCGGTCGGGCCACGATGCCGCCGACACTGTAGCGAGCGGGCGGGCGGCGGCGCCTTACCCGGTGTCTCTGGCAACCTCGCTCACTCGCAGCCGCTCAATCCACGAACAATAGCGGCAGCCGACGCCTCACCCCTTTTATAGCGGCCCGCCCTCAGCCGGCAACCCCCCTCCCTCCTCCCAGGTCCCGCCCACACCCCAGCTGCCTTATTTGGTCCGGAGCCGTGGACTCTCGGAGGCGGACGGTGGGTCCCATTTAATCAATGAACTCAGGCAGGAGACAAAGAGAAAAGAGCAAGGGGAGAAATGCAGGAGGTTTTACAGCCGCTCCCTGGGTCTGTTCAGCTGGATAGCAGCCAGGAGCAGGTCCCAGTAACAATGGTCACCACTCTGTGGCACAGATGTCTTGTAGACATTGGGCATAATACTTTGATTTTGTTGGAAAGATTATCTTTGTCTTTGCCTTGAAAGAAGAAGAAATTAAACTCAAATCAGACGCGATGCTTTTTTCTGACATATTTTATTTCGATTTGTCCACCCAATGTTTTGGGTGCTCTAAAAGTGGCACTTGTGCTTCTTGTTTGGTTCTTCCTAACCCCTTCGCCCATGGAGCAAAGCCACAGGTGAATCACTCGGTAAATGGTGAGGTGTCAGCTCTGCAGAGGAAATAACCACTGAGAACTAGGGGCCTTTTACAACCAGAGGTAAAAAATATTGGGGCAAATGTTCCATCTTCAACCTTGGTGATGGTAGGCTTTGTACACTTAGCAAGAAAAGTAGACCTTTAGCCCTTCCGCCCTGTTCCACTATGCGATTAGATCATGGTTGATCTATATCTTAACTCCAGCAAGAACAGAGGGTGCTGAAAAAACTCAGAAGGTCTGCCAGCATCTATCAGGAGAGAAACAGAGTTAATGCTTAGAGTGCATGGACTCTTAGAACTGAAAGGAGGGAGAATGTAGAAACTAATATGCAGCAACTTTAAGAACAAAAGACGGGGGGGGGGGGGGGGGCTGGTTTGAGAGGGGTGCTTTACATTGAGGCAATACATATATGGATTTGTTTAATAAGGGAGGGGGTTTAAGATGGAGGAGTAAGGTCACAATCTAAAGTTGCTGAACTTAACATTGTTGTGAGGGCTGCAATGTGCCCAACCAGAAGGTGAGATGCTGTTCTTCCAGCCTGCACCCGGCTTCACTCGAGCATTGCAGTAGGCCAGGGACGGACATGTGGGCATGAGGGCACGATGTTCCATTTACCAACTGTCGTTTTATATCCCATCATACCCTCACAAAAATATGAGCAATTTCAGTTTTGAAATATTCAAATGACCCTGAACAGCTTTTTGCAGGAGTGAGACTGATATTTCTGATCACTTTTGTTTGTAAAAAGTGCTCCCTGACATCAGCCATAAATAATTTTAAGCATAATTATATCCACTTGTTCTGCACTCCCCAGTAGATGAATAGTTTGCTCCATCTGCCATGTCAAGTCCTTTAGTCATCATAAACTTCTCAAGTAGATTAGTCCTTAATTTTATATACTCAAAGAAATACTAGCTATGTCTGAGTACTCTGTCCTCATAACTTAATTGGCTTGGCCCTGCTGTTACATGGCATATACAATGCAAAAACAGATCATTCGGCACAGCCAGTTGATGCACCACTCGAGAGTCCCCTCCTTTCCTCTAACTCAATCAGAGTAACTCTTTATTTCATTCTCTTTCAAATGCCTATTTCACCTCCCCATAAACACATCTATACTATTTACTCCAACCATTCCCCCTGTGGTAGTGAGTTCCAAGGTTTAACCAGCAGACGTTTCTTCAAAATGTGATTTCTTGATGACTGTCTTGTAGCGATGGCCTTCAGTTTTGCTCATTTTCACTGGTGAAAACATTCGTTCTTAGCCTACTCTATCAAAATCTTCCATAATTTTAAAGAGCCTTATTAGATCACCCCATTGAATCCCCCCCCCCCCCCCCCCCCCCCCGCCACCGGGAAACCTGCAGTGGGGGTTCTCCTTCGCTGGAACGGGAAGATTCCTGCTGGCGAGAATGGCCAGAAAATCCTGCCCTCCACCCCCTCCTATTAGCTATCCATCAGTCCTCTAACACTGTCTTTTTCTAACACATTGAATATGTGGGCTGTTATGGGAGAGGCATTTTCAGAACCCCAAAATGTATCATGGAGTTCAACCAACCTCTCCCTTTAATGTATTGTTGCTTTTGAAGCACACAGCTTGGTCTCCAGGTGTGGAATTACAATTATGGACACGTGGGTTTTTAAACATAAAACAATGCTTATTCCATGAATTCAACTTAACCTTTTAAATAAACACTGGATCCCTTAACACCCCTTACTTCAAAGATAACCCTGAAAATAATACAACAATAAATAATCCCTCAAAATGTTCCTTCAAACCTCCAAAAGACTTAACACCTTTAAACAGAAACACATCTGGTTAAAGACATTACTATTATGAGTTTAAATCACCCAAATTATTCAGAGATAATCTTTCCTGGCAGAGATCACGGCATATCCAGCTCACTGCAAACACAGACACACCCCAAGCTCTTTTTCTTCAAAACTGGCTTTTCCTTTCAAACAGCTCACAGCAAACTAGCCAGGCACTTTTCAGCTGCTCTTTATCAAACTTAAACTAAACACTGCAAAATGGCTGAGCTAAAAACCCAGCTCCACCCACACTCCGACATCACTTCAGTAATATGAGCTGTTTCATTTCTTAAAGGTACATTGCTTAAACATCCATTTCTTAAAGATACTCTCACATGACAGGGCAGCATGGTGGCACAGTGGTCAGCACTGCTGCCTCACAGTGCCAAGGACCCAGGTTCAATTCCAGCCTTGGGTCACTGGCTGTGTGGAATCTGCATATTCCACCCGTGTCTGCGTGGGTTTCCTCCGGGAGCTATGGTTTCCTGCCATAGTACAGGAATGTTCCAGTTAGGTTATGGGAGAGTGGACATGGGTCGATGCTGACTCAATAGGCCGAATGGCCTCCTTCTGCATTGTAGGAAGTCTATAATGTGTAATATGTCTCAGCTGTCTCTCCCTCCATCCCCCCCCCCCCCCCCCCCCCCCCCCCCCCCCCCCCCCAATCGCTTCTTTTAAATTGGGCAAATGTGCTCTATTTAGCCCAGTATTGTTTATTTATTCATTCTCCTCTTCTAATTTCATCGTATGATGTAGTACTGCAGAAACTCCCCAAGGCTCCTGAGACAGCACTTTCCAAACCCATGGCCATCATCATCTGGAAGGACAATGCAGCAGACACATGGGAATACCACCACCTGCACGTTCCCCTCCAAGCCTCACACCAGCCTTACTTGGAACTATAGCCAGGACTCCCTGGTCCGAGTTCGCCCCATAACCACTGTCAGCGAGAGCAGAGAATTTGGTGCTCAGACAAAACTCCATTCAATGCAGTGGGACCAGAACTCCATTCAATGCAATGGGACCAGAACTCCATTCACTGTAGTGGGACCAGAACTCCATTCACTGCAGTGGGACCAGAACTCCATTCAATGCAATGGGACCAGAACTCCATTCACTGCAGTGGGACCAGAACTCCATTCACTGCAGTGGGACCAGAACTCCATTCAATGCAGTGGGACCAGAACTCCATTCACTGTAGTGGGGCCAGAACTCCATTCACTGCAGTGGGACCAGAACTCCATTCACTGTAGTGGGACCAGAACTCCATTCACTGCAGTGGGACCAGAACTCCATTCACTGCAGTGGGACCAGAACTCCATTCACTGCAGTGGGACCAGAACTCCATTCACTGCAATGGGACCAGAACTCCATTCACTGCAGTGGGACCAGAACTCCATTCAATGCAGTGGGGCCAGAACTCCATTCACTGTAGTGGGACCAGAACTCCATTCACTGTAGTGGGACCAGAACTCCATTCAATGCAGTGGGACCAGAACTCCATTCACTGTAGTGGGACCAGAACTCCATTCACTGTAGTGGGACCAGAACTCCATTCACTGCAGTGGGACCAGAACTCCATTCACTGTAGTGGGACCAGAACTCCATTCACTGTAGTGGGACCAGAACTCCATTCACTGTAGTGGAACCAGAACTCCATTCACTGCAGTGGGACCAGAACTCCATTCACTGCAGTGGGACCAGAACTCCATTCACTGCAGTGGGACCAGAACTCCATTCACTGTAGTGGGACCAGAACTCCATTCAATGCAGCAGTGTGAACGGATGGGGAATTCCCGCCTATATCGCTGTTCCTTCACTGTTAATGGGTCAAAATCCAGGAACTCCCTCTCTAACGGCAATGTGGGTGTGCCTCCACCAGATGGACTGCAACAGTTCAAGGAGGCAGCTCACCACTGCCTCCTCATGGACAATTAGGGATGGGCAACAACTGCTGGCCTAGCCAAGTGATGCCCACATCCCATAAAAGAATATTAAAAAAATCCCACTGCTCTGTTTTCCTGGTAAATACTGAAGCAAAATAATTGTTGAATGTTTCTGCCAATCATTTCTCATTGCCTGTGATTTTATACTGACATATATAGAAACGTACATAGATAATAGAAGCAGGAGGGGCCATTCAGCCCTTCGAGCCTGCTCTGCCATTCATTATGATAATGGCTGATCATCAAGTTTAATACCCTGATCCCGCCTTCCCCTATATCCCTTGATTCCTTTAGCCGCAAGAGCTATATTGATTTCCTTCTTGAAACTACACAACGTTTTGGCTTCAATTATTTTCTGTGGTAGTTAATTCCACAGATTCTCAACTCTCTGGGTGAAGAAATACCTCAGTACTAAAAGTTTTACCCTTTAACCTCAAACTATGACCCCAGTTCTGGACTCTTCCACCATTGGGAACATTCTTTCTGAACCTACCCTGTCTAATCCTGTTAGAAATTTACAAGTTTCTATGCGATCCCCTCTCACTTTTCTAAACGCCAATGAATATAATTCTAACCAACTTAGTCTCTCCTCATCTGACAATCCCGCTACCCCAGGATTCAACCTGGCAAACCTTTGTTGCACTCCCTCCATAGCAAAAACACCCTTCCTCAGATAAGGATACCAAAACTGTACACGATACTCCAGGTGTGGCCTCACCAATGCCCGATACAATTGCAGTAAAACAATTGCAGTAAAACACCCCTTTTCCTGAACTGAAATCCTTTTGCTACGAAAGTCATTTGCCTTCTTTACTGCCTGCTGTACCTGCGCACTTACTTTCCAAGACTGATGAACGAGGACACCAAGATCTCACTGACTATCTACCTCTCTTAATTTGTACCCATTCAAATAATAATCTGCCTTCCTATTTTTGCTGCCAAAGTCGATAATCTCACATTTACCCATATTATATTGCATTTGCTATGCATATGCCCACTCACTCAGCCTGTCCATATCCCGCTGAAACATCTCACAGCTCACCCTCCCACCCAATTTTGTATCATCTGCAAATTCCCTTGTCCAAATCATTAATATATAATGTGAACAATCCCTGCGGTACCCCACTAGTCACTGCCTGCCAATTGGAAAAGGACCCATTTAATCCAATTTTTTGCTTCCTGTTTGTGAACCAGCTTTCTATCCATCTCAAGACACAACCAGCAATCCCACGCACTTTAACTTCACATGTTAATCTGCTATGTGAGACCTTGTGGAAAGCCTTCTGAAACTTTAAACCACGGTAGCACAGTTGTTGGCCTCTGGCTGCTGTTGAGTAAAGAGTCAAGAGCTCTGCTCCTTTTCCCAAACACCTTTATTTTTCTTTGAACACACTCAGCACCAAACTCTATCATCACATCATTATGCCTCCAAAGCCACCTGTAGCCTCTGAACATATCAGGGCCAATTATTGGATCAATGAGACATCTAATTGGAATGTTTCTTAACCCATTCCTTAACAGTCTCCCCTTCCTTGGAGAAAAAAATAATTTGGTGAAAACAAAATTTCAAGAAACTCAAAAACCCACGCAATTTCCCCCCAGTTACAGAAACAGGCGCCCTTCATTAACAATATCCAAAGGTTTCTGTGAACAGTCGGACAATTGATAGTTACTGTTGACCCATTTAATTTTTGCTATCTCCCCTCTATCCAACATCTGCTTCAAACTTGCAATGTCTATTCTTAGCCTTTTCTCAGTGACACGTTTTGGAGCGTGCACATTTTCCCATGTGACACTCAATGGGTATATTACAGAAATCCCCTAATCCCAAAATGTCTGTCAATATCTGAGATATATAAAAGGCCATATCCACCGCCTCTACAAGGCTTAAACTCTCAGCAGCCAAAGTGCTTTTGACCACTCTCCTTATTTTCTTTGTTTCCCACACAAGAGGGCAACATTTACCATTGTTCCCCAAAAGGAAAATTATAAAGCCTCCTGCGCTTGAAACCCCATCACATAAATCTGCATAGGACGCATCACTATAAACTATGAGTTTCAAGTACCTAAGATCATGTAAAACCGGAAACCTCAAAACACACTGCTGTATTTTTAGTTTGATCAACACTTTATTTGCTCTCATTATGTCTTCCACTTTAGGATCATTCATTTTTGTACTCACTCTAAGATATCAAAACTAACGTCCGGTCTAGTCTGTATACCTAACCAATTCAGTTGCCCAATGAAACTTTGCAGTTGCTCTGTTTCCATCTTTGAAATCACTGTGTATTTTTGTGAAACCCGACTACGACTAATTGCTATTGGGCTGATGCTCTCCGAATAAGATTTTTGACATAAAATTGCCCCTAACTTAGCCTGTCCGATTTCCAGTCCAATATATTTAAATGCACCGGAAGCCTGACTTCCAATCCTGAATTCTTTCCTCAACCCAGGGATTACAATAGCTTCGAAATCACCAGTCCCACCCCACAAAAAATCATCGACATGCATCATAAATATGCCAGAAAGATTTCCCTTATGGTGCCAGTAAAACATTGCCGGATCTACTTTAAACTGGCAACAGCCTAACTAACAAAACTGACCTTACCGAAAAATACCAGACTCTAGATGCGTCATTTAATCCATAAGCATATTTGTTCAACTTCCAGAGTACCTCTTCTGTGTTAGCTACCTGTTTAGGAGGACAGAGAAAAATGTCTCTCTGGAGCTGATGCCCCTGCAAAAAGGCAGCTTTTATATCTATTGATTTGCATTCCCATGCCTTTGTGGCTAATAGAGCCATGAAGATATTTAAAATAACCTTTCCTGCCGTAGGTGAATCTACCCTTAAATCCTGATCTTCTACGTTTTTCTTCAAACCCCTTGCACAAGCCTGGCCTTTGCCATATAGGTTCCACCTGGAAGCACCTTTTCCATGCAAATCCATCTGTGGGATAGAGCTCTTCGTCCACTATCCGGTACTTCCGTGCATACCCCAAATTCACTCCAACTATGCAGTTCTTAATAATTATTTATTGGAGGCCACCAAAATCTCACCTGCATGTGGATTTCTACTCCTAGTAGCATTCATAGGCTTACCCATGTTTTGAGACCTTGACAAACTATGTCCCCTATCCCGCCTGGTATCTCGTTCTGTACTGTTACTGCTTGATCTTTCCCTTCTGCTGTGGGATGTCCTTTCAATAGTTCTCAACCTTTTCCTGTGAACCTGTTCACTATCCGATGTACTATCTGAACTGGCACTATGTTTCTGTGCCTTCCATTTTTGAACTTTGTGTTCCCAATCCATTGTCTTGACACCCTCCCCTGTATTCTGTATTCTGTACATTCAACCAGTGTTTATACTTTCCAGTGGCCTTCCCTGCTCTACTAATAACAGTTGCATCCTTCCATTGACTAGACCCTTCAGGCAAGTATGTCACTTTTGTACCACCGTTTGGCAGTTGTCCTTTCGGAAAAATGGCCTGTTCTAATTCATCAGAAGTATTGTGTTCCTCCACAGAAACCCTGTCTATATCAGTTAACTGGTCCTCATAGGTCTGTAACGCCTGTGTACCAGATGACCCTGGTTCCTCATCATATCTGTCTGCTGTGTCTAAACTTGAAAATGTGTAATCTGTACCCATTATCCTTGATGAATGTACCCTAACAGTCTGATTGCCATGTTGCAAAATAATTGTGTTGCCATGTATGCATATGATCTTCCCTGGGCCTTTCCATTCATTAAAAGTGTCTCTCTTATAGTATACTATGACTACTTGCTAAAAAATGGTATTTGATGGTCGTACACTATGCCTTAAAGCTCTGCAAATTTATTCAGAGACTTTTGCTTCCAAAAAAGCTTTTCTACTGCATTTAATGCATTTAAATGCTCAGAAAAGGCAGAGCTAATTGTAGTCCCTTCCCAAAAGGCTCAACATCCAAAATGGATGGAATTTTAGGATTTCTACCAAACATTAATTGATGGGGGCTATAGCCCCCAACTATCTGCAACGAATTCTTTGCATGTACCGCCCATGCTGAGGCTGAATTTGACTTGCAATTTGGTCTATCTGCCAAAATATTCTGGAGCACGTCATCTATTACTGCATGGTTTCTTTCACACACACCATTACTTTTTTAGTTTTTTTTTAATAAATTTAGAGTACCCAATTAATTTTTCCAATTAAGGGGCAATTTAGCGTGGCCAATCCACCTAGCCTGCACATCTTTGGGTTGTGGGGGTGAAACCCACGCAGACACGGGGAGAATGTGTAAACTCCACACGGACAGTGACCCAGAGCCGGGATCGAACCTGGGACCTCGGCGCCGTGAGGCAGCAGGGCTAACCCACTGCGCCACCGTGCTGCCCCACACACACCATTACTAATTGGGCTTTCCGCAGCCATATTCATAACTGTGATATTTATGTTTTCACACAGATCCCTAAACTCATCATTAGCAAATTCTCCCCGTTGGCTGTAAGGAATTTTGCCGGTGGGCCCATTCCTATCCCTATCCATTTTTCCACAATCTGATCCAGGATTACTCTCTTTTCTTTACTTTGTACAATTGTTGATTGACTAAATCTGGTTGCTAAATCTACAAAATGCAAAATAAATATATTGTTAGCTTTATCCCAGATCTTAAGGTCCATGGCCACAATGTCGTTAAAATCCCTGGCCAAAGGTAAGGTTACTATCGGTCGTGATGATGTCCTTCTGTACTTCCTACAAACCTCACAGCAATCACTAACCTGTTCTATCAGCTTAGTATATACTTCATCCCTTGCCCCTACATCCTTTAATAAATTTTTCAGCCTCCGAGGAGACGGATGCGCAAATTGCCTATGCAGTTTTAATAGAACAAGCTTTTTATCAGCTAAAGTCCCATTCCCAGCTGCCAATAACACACCCTCAACAACTGCACCTTAAATATTATTTGTCAGTAATGGAATACAATAGTGTCCCAACTGTGTAAATTGTAAGTCCACTGTCTTTCCAGAAACTGTTGCCTTATCCTGTTCCATATCCAGCTTCATGTGTCCTTTCTTCATCGACGGTCTGCTCAGAAGCAAAGGTATCTCACTTGATACAACATCCGTGCTAATGAAATGATTCACTCCGGCAATATTGCAAGGGATCACCACTCTTTTTCGCGACTTCAGAGTATTATCATCCCCAAACCTGAAACTTATGGAACTTTCAAATTCCTTCACCTTGTTATGATTTTCAGCATTCAAGGAGTCCAGGTAACATTTTAACCAGTCAATTCCACACACAGTAGATGTGCAGCCACTATCCAATACAGCACAATTGAAGGATTCTGCAACCAATACTCTCATTACCGGCGTAAACTACTGATTAACAGGACAATGCCTTCTTTCTGGTCACTATCTTTTTCCTCTTCTGACTCTCCCATGTCATGTTTAGCTTAAAACACTCTATTATAATGTGTTGGAGAGTTGAAAGCATAATGGTATTGAGAATCACACTGAAAACATCGATTTATCATACCCCAGGCATTTCTGGGGTTCGTTTTCCTAGTTCCATTCCATGCAGGTTAGATGAATTGGACATTCTGAATTCTCTCTCAGTGTACCCAAACACGCGCCTAAGTGTGGAGACTGGGGGCTTTTTCACAGTAACTTAATTGCAATGTTAATGTAAGCCTACTTGTGACACTAATAAAGATTACTATTAAACCACATCCATCAGTCCTTCCTGGTCAACTGTACTAGTTACATCTTCAAAGAATTCCAGTAACTTTGTCAAGCATGACCATCCCTTCATGGCTATCTTCTGATCCTGACTACCTCTTTTCTTTATGTGCCGACAGAAGAGTTTACTATTTTGTTTTATGTTCCTCGATAATTTAATTTTAAAGTTCCTCTTGGCCGTCCTAATGGCTCTACTTCTACCATTTGCCACATCTCTTCTTATTCTCTCTTGTTCTGGTCTCCATTGCTGTCAACATAGAACATATAGTGCAGAAGGAGGCCATTCGGCCCATCGAGTCTGCACCGACCCACTTAAGCCCTCACTTCCACCCTATCCCCGTAACCCAATAACCCCTCCTAATCTTTTTGGTCACTAAGGGCAATTTATCATGGCCAATCCACCTAACCTGCACGTCTTTGGACTGTGGGAGGAAACCGGAACACCCAGAGGAAACCCACGCAGACACGGGGAGAACGTGCAGACTCCGCACAGACAGTGACCCACCAGGGAATTGGGACTCTGGTGCTATGAAGCAACAGCGCTATCCACATGTACTACCGTGCCGCCCTGTCCGTATACTTAGTGTATATCTCTTTTCATACCCTTAATTTTTCCCCTGTGTTTTTATTCATCATGTTGCCACATTAGTTCTTCGGTTGTTCTTGATTTTTAGTGTAATATATTTTTCCTGGAGTCTCTTGAACATTGTTTTAAATATTTTCCTTTTTTGTTCTGACGAGAAATGGCAGCTGACCACATCCGGCATGCGGACGCACTATGGTCCCACCAAACCACTCCTAGTCATGTGCGATGCCTCGCTCTATGATGCAGTGCTCTCACATCGGATGGGCGATGTTAAGGAGTGGCCAGTTACATTCACCTCCAGTACACTGGGTGCAGCAGAGTGCAATTATGCGCAAATTGAGAAAGAAGGTCTGGCCATGGACATTGCAGTCAAGAAGTTTAATCACTATGTGTTCGGGCGTCCTTTCACAGTGTTGATGGACCACAGGCCACTGTTGGGAATCTTCAAGAAGGATAAGGCCACCCCACTCATAGTGTCGGCCAGAATCCAGAGATGGGCCCTCTCACTGGTGCTGTATGAGTATTCGGTGGGGCATTGGTCTGGCTCGCAGATCCCAAATGTGGATGTGTTGAGCAGACTCCTGCTGCCAATGAGACTGCCAACGTCCCCCAGAGCCGATGAAATCATAGCCGCGCTGTGCTTCTTGGATACGTCGCCAGTTATGGTGGCCAAATACATGAGTGGACACTTATTGCCCGAAGTTCACCATATAGTACTATACTGGAGCCAGCATCAGAGTTATCGGACTCGAAACGTTAGCTCTTTTCTCTCCGTACAGATGCTGCAAGACTTGCTGAGATTTTCCAGCATTTTCTCTTTCGTTTCAGGGACTGCCCAGGCTTTTACCACTGCCAAAATAGCAGAGTTCAGAGTGGAAGATGGCATCCTCCTCTGGGAGACTCGGGTTGTGTTCCCGCACATACTGAAAGACCAGCAGACGGACACACAGGTGTGTCCAAAATGAAAATCCCCGCCCGCAGTTATGTCTGGTGGCCGGGCCTGGATGCGGAGTTGGAACAATGGGCCCAACAATGTAATGTTTGACAGGAACTGCAGAAACTCGTCATCCCTCCATCGCTTTGGATACGGCTTCACGCCGATTTTGCCGGCCCTTTTCAAGGTTCCATGTTTCTGATCATAATCAATGAGCATTCAAAATGGCTGAAGGTCCACAGGGTATCGTCCACGACTTTGAAGGCGATGATTGAGAAACTGCGACTCTCATTTAGTGCACACGGTATCCCGTGAATGTTAGTCACCGACAAAGACACGGCAATTACTAGTTAATAGTTTGGGGGTTTTATGAAGACTAACAGAGTGTGACACACTCACACAGCCCTGTATCACCCAGCTTCTAATGGGTTAGCCCAAAGAGTAATGAAAAATGAAAAATGAAATGAAAATTGCTTATTGTCACGAGTAGGCTTCAATGAAGTTACTGTGAAAAGCCCCTAGTCGCCACATTCCGGCGCCTGTCCGGGGAGGCTGGTACAGGAATCGAAGCGTGCTGCTGGCCTGCTTTAAAAGCCAGCAATTTAGCTCAGTGTGCTAAACCAGCCCCTGCACAAATGGTGCAAATATTCAAGAAAGGATAGAAAAAGCAGACCTCGAGCTCCCTTGACACATGCCTAGCCAGATTCTTGATTTGTTACCGTACCACCCCACATGCCGCAACCGACACAGCACCGGCAGAACTTTTGATGGGTCGCAGGCTTTGGACCTGCCTCAGTCTTGTGTTTCCAGATATTGGCAGGAAAATATGTTGCGTCAAGAGCACAAGGTCATTGGCCAAACAGGCATAAACATACCAGTTCATCCAAGGTGACACAGTCTACATTAGGAACTTTGGTGATGGTACCAATTGGTTTCAGGCATGGTAGTTCAACAAACAGGAACGATCCTGTACCAGGTTTGGGTACAGGACCGAGAAATGAGGAGGCATCTAGATTGTCTCTGCAACAGAAGGCCGGTTATGTGAAAAACCCATCCGGAGGAGCCAGCTTCAATTCAGACAATCCCAGCACCTGCAGCTTCGAAGGCGTATCCCCAAGGGGGGACCCGATGCAGAAATGAAGGAGGCCAAGGTTCTGACTCCAATATGGAGATTCAGACATCTAAAGTTTCTGACGCCAAACTGACCAGGCACTGCAGGCACCAGTGTTGATCCAATCATGACGGTCTGGTCAGCGAGGAAGCGCCATTCGCCATCTAGGTATACACCGCCTGATCCAGATCCAGGAGGGCATGATGCGCAGCTGCGGGCAAAAAAGAGCAAGAACCCTCCTACTCCACCTTCGGATTTTGGGGAGAGGGATGTTATAACCCGCACGAGACCAAGGAGTCTGACCAATTAGTTTTCCCGTGTGACTCGTCAAATACAAGCTTCCCCACTAAGGAGTGGGGGCCCCATCAGCTGAGCAATGGACACTGTGTATAAAAGCTCGGCCCAAATGGGAGCCAAGCAGAGTAGTCTCTGTTGGGGGTCTCTGTCGGGGGTCTCTGTCAGGGCGTCTCTGTCAGGGGGTCTCTGTCAGGGGGTCTCTGTCAGGGGGTCTCTGTCAGGGGGTCTCTGCCGGGGTCTCTGTCAGGGCGTCTCTGTCAGGGGGTCTCTGTCGGGGTCTCTGTCAGGGGGTCTCTGTCAGGGGCTCTCTGTCAGGGGCTCTCTGTCAGGGGGTCTCTGTCGGGGTCTCTGTCGGGGGTCTCTGTCGGGGGCTCTCTGTCAGGGGGTCTCTGTCGGGGTCTCTGTCGGGGGTCTCTGTCGGGGGGTCTCTGTCAGGGGGTCTCTGTCAGGGGGTCTCTGTCAGGGGGTCTCTGTCGGGGGTCTCAGTCAGGGGGTCTCTGTTAGGGGGTCTCTGTCGGGGGGGGTCTCTGTCGGGGAGTCTCTGTCAGGGGGTCTCTGTCGGGGGCCTATGTCGGGGGTCTCTGTCGGGGGTCTCTGTCAGGGGGTCTCTGTCGGGGGTCTCTGTCGGGGGCCTCTGTCAGGGGGTCTCTGTCAGGGGTCTCTGTCGGGGGTCTCTGTCAGGGGGTCTCTGTCAGGGGGTCTCAGTCAGGGGGTCTCTGTTGGGGGGGCTCTGTCAGGGGGTTTCTGTCAGGGGGTCTCTGTCAGGGTGTCTCTGTCAGGGGGTCTCTGTTGGGGTGGCTCTGTCAGGGGTTCTCTGTCGGGGTCTCTGTCAGGGGGTCTCTGTCAGGGGCTCTCTGTCAGGGGCTCTCTGTCAGGGGATCTCTGTCGGGGTCTCTGTCGGGGGTCTCTGTCGGGGGTCTCTGTCGGGGTCTCTGTCAGGGGGTCTCTGTCGGGGGTCTCTGTCGGGGGGTCTCTGTCAGGGGGTCTCTGTCAGGGGGTCTCTGTCGGGGGTCTCAGTCAGGGGGTCTCTGTCAGGGGGGTCTCTGTCAGGGCGTCTCTGTCAGGGGGTCTCTGGCGGGGTCTCTGTCAGGGGGTCTCTGTCAGGGGGTCTCTATCAGGGGGTCTCTGTCAGGGGGTCTCTGTCGGGGGTCTCTGTTGGGGATCTCTGTCGGGGGGTCTCTGTCGGGGGGTCTCTGTCAGGGGTCTCTGTCGGGGTCTCTGTTGCGGATCTCTGTCGGGGGGTCTCAGTCAGGGGGTCTCTGTTGGGGGGATCTGTTGGGGTCTCTGTCAGGAATCTCTGTCGGGGGTCTCTGTCGGGGGGTCTGTCAGGGGTCTCTGTCGGGGGGGTCTCTGTTGGGGGTCTCTGTTGGGGGGTCTCTGTCAGGGGGTCTCTGTCAGGAATCTCTGTTGGGGGTCTCTGTTGGGGGGTCTCTGTTGGGGGTCTCTGTCAGGGGGTCTCTGTCAGGGCGTCTCTGTCAGGAATCTCTGTTGGGGGTCTCTGTTGGGGGTCTCTGTCAGGGGTCTCTGTCAGGGGCCTCTGTTAGGGTCTCTGTTGTGGGTCTCTGTCGGTGTCTCTGTTGCGGATCTCTGTCAGGGGTCTCTGTTGGGGGGATCTGTTGGGGGTCTCTGTCGGGGTCTCTGTTGGGGTCTCTGTCAGGAATCTCTATCGGGGTTCTCTGTCGGGGGTCTCAGTCAGGGGGTCTCTGTCAGGGGGGTCTCTGTCAGGGCGTCTCTGTCAGGGGGTCTCTGGCGGGGTCTCTGTCAGGGGGTCTCTGTCAGGGGGTCTCTATCAGGGGGTCTCAGTCAGGGGGTCTCTGTCGGGGGTCTCTGTTGGGGATCTCTGTCGGGGGTCCCTGTCGGGGGGTCTCTGTCAGGGGTCTCTGTCGGGGTCTCTGTTGCGGATCTCTGTCGGGGGGTCTCAGTCAGGGGGTCTCTGTTGGGGGGATCTGTTGGGGTCTCTGTCAGGAATCTCTGTCGGGGGTCTCTGTCGGGGGGTCTGTCAGGGGTCTCTGTCGGGGGGTCTCTGTTGGGGGTCTCTGTTGGGGGGTCTCTGTCAGGGGGTCTCTGTCAGGAATCTCTGTTGGGGGTCTCTGTTGGGGGGTCTCTGTTGGGGGTCTCTGTCAGGGGGTCTCTGTCAGGGCGTCTCTGTCAGGAATCTCTGTTGGGGGTCTCTGTTGGGGGTCTCTGTCAGGGGTCTCTGTCAGGGGCCTCTGTTAGGGTCTCTGTTGTGGGTCTCTGTCGGTGTCTCTGTTGCGGATCTCTGTCAGGGGTCTCTGTTGGGGGGATCTGTTGGGGGTCTCTGTCGGGGTCTCTGTTGGGGTCTCTGTCAGGAATCTCTATCGGGGTTCTCTGTCGGGGGTCTGTCAGGGGGTCTCTATCGGGGGGTCTCTGTCAGGGCGTCTCTGTCAGGGGTCTCTATCGGGGGGTCTCTGTCAGGGGGTCTCTGTCAGGGGGTCTCTATCAGGGTGTCTCTGTCAGGGGGTCTCTGTCAGGGCGTCTCTGTCAGGAATCTCTGTTGGAGGGTCTCTGTTGGGGGGTCTCTGTCAGGGGTCTGTCAGGGGGTCTCTATCGGGGGGTCTCTGTCAGGGGGTCTCTGTCAGGGAGTCTCTGTCTGGAATCTCTGTTGGGGGTCTCTGTTGGGGGTCTCTGTCAGGGGGTCTCTGTCAGGGGGTCTCTTTCAGGGGTCTCTGTCAGGGGTCTCTGTTAGGGTCTCTGTTGTGGGTCTCTGTCGGTGTCTCTGTTGCGGATCTCTGTCAGGGGGTCTGTCAGGGGGTCTCTGTTGGGGGGATCTGTTGGGGGTCTCTGTTGGGGTCTCTGTTGGGGTCTCTGTCAGGAATCTCTATCGGGGGTCTCTGTCGGGGGTCTATCAGGGGGTCTCTATCGGGGGGTCTCTGTCAGGGCGTCTCTGTCAGGGGTCTCTATCGGGGGGTCTCTGTCAGGGCGTCTCTGTCAGGATCTCTATCAGGGTGTCTCTGTCAGGGTGTCTCTGTCAGGGCGTCTCTGTCAGGAATCTCTGTTGGGGGTCTCTGTTAGGGTCTCTGTTGTGGGTCTCTGTCGGGGTCTCTGTTGCGGATCTCTGTCAGGGGTCTCTATCGGGGGGTCTCTGTCAGGGCGTCTCTGTCAGGGGG
This sequence comes from Scyliorhinus canicula, assembly GCF_902713615.1. Taxonomy (NCBI): domain Eukaryota; kingdom Metazoa; phylum Chordata; class Chondrichthyes; order Carcharhiniformes; family Scyliorhinidae; genus Scyliorhinus; species Scyliorhinus canicula. The sequence continues at coordinate 49,912,566 of NC_052153.1, forward strand.
TCTCTATCAGGGTGTCTCTGTCAGGGGGTCTCTGTCAGGGCGTCTCTGTCAGGAATCTCTGTTGGGGGTCTCTGTTAGGGTCTCTGCTGTGGGTCTCTGTCGGGGTCTCTGTCGGGGATCTCTGTTGGGGATCTCTGTTGGGGGTCTCTGTTGGGGTCTCTGTCAGGGGTCTCTGTTAGGGTCTCTGTTGTGGGTCTCTGTCGGGGGTCTCTGTCAGGGGTCTCTGTTAGGGTCTCTGTTGTGGGTCTCTGTCGGGGTCTCTGTTGCGGATCTCTGTCAGGGGTCTCTGTCAGGAGTCTCTGTTAGGGTCTCTGTTGTGGGTCTCTGTCGGGGTCTCTGTCAGGGGTCTCTGTTAGGGTCTCTGTCGGGGTCTCTGTCAGGGGGTCTCTGTCGGGTGTCTCTGTCGGGGTCTCTGTTGGGGATCTCTGTTGGGGTCTCTGTCGGGAGTCTCTGTTGTGGGTCTCTGTCGGGGTCTCTGTTGGGGGTCTCTGTCGGGGATCTCTGTCGGGTGTCTCTGTTGGGGTCTCTGTTGGGGGTCTCTGTCGGGGGTCTCTGTTGGGGGTCTCTGTTGGGGCTCTCTGTCAGGAATCTCAATTGGGGGTCTCTGTTGGGGGTATCTGTTGGGGGTCTCAATTGGGGGTCTCTGTTGGGGGTCTCTGTTGGGGGGTCTATGTTAGGGGGGCTCTGCTGGGGAGGGGGGGTTCATTGGGTGTGTGACAGGGTGGCCCAATGCTGGGATTCAAACATTCCTCCACGCATTAATTTGGATGGAAAAGGAAAGGAAACACTCTTGGTTGCTGCTCCTAGTGTCAGCAGAGACCAGGAGTGATTCTGCTGTGGCAGCAGCACTTAGTCACCAGAATAGAGAGTACAGCCCATGCTTTCCAATAACTTCCCCATCACTGATTTCCAATCATCCGACTAATGGCATATCCAAAGAGGATTGAAAATTGTGACTCATGTCTTTGTAATTTTTATATTTACTTCTTCCAACAATCTAGAAAGCACTCCATCAGACAACATGACTCAGTAACTTTCAGTAATGCGGATCATTTTGGTGGGGGGAGGTGGGGATTAGATTAATACCATCAGCACGGCGTTCAGTCTCCAGGCTTCCAGCTGAGGTAACCTCAGGGTCTGCCTTCACACCCTGCCCATAGTAAAATAAAATGGTTTGTGAATAATCACCAAGGGGCTGTCTTCCGGCAGAACTCAAGAAGAAGAATCAGAGGCAGCATGGTGGTGCAGTGGGTTAGCCCTGCAGCCTCACAGCGCTGAGGTCCCAGGTTCGATCCCGGCTCTGGGTCACTGTCCGTGTGGAGTTTGCACATTCTCCCCGTGTTTGTGTGGGCTTTTTCTCCACAACCCAAAGATGTGCAGGGTACGTGGTTTGGCCACGCTACATTGCCCCTTAATTGGAAAAAATGAATTGGGTACTCTAAATTTAAAATAAAAAGAGGAATCATTTTAGTACATTTGCACTAAACGGGGCGCCAGCGCACATCGCTACTGGTCTCCACAAATGGACAGCAGAGTGATGACTATTCCAGGAGGTTCAGAGGCCATTGTAGCCCCTGGGTGGTCAGGGACATGGTATAGGGCACTTCCCCCTGGCAAACTGGCAGGTTGGCACTGCCAAGTTGGCACTTCCAAGGTGCTGTGCTGGCACTGTAGGTTTACACTGCCAGGTTACCAGGTTGGCACATGAAGGGGTGGGACATGATGGGGCGGAGCAAGGCCTTTGGTGACCCTCTAGTGGGGTGTCACTCACCTGGGGGGGGGGGAGGGGAAACGCTGGTACCAGCGATTGGGGGAGGGCCTGATGCTAGCAATTGGTGGAGGGTAGTCTGGTGCTGCCGAGAAGGGTGGGCCCAAGGAGACCGGCCCCGAGATTCAAGGTTGCTGACCTGGGGAGGCGCCTGGAAACGGTGAAGGCTGGGAGGGATGTCCTGTTCCCCCGAGGGTCCTGGAGGGTGAGCTACAAGGCAGCCAGTGCTGCCAGGGATGAGGTGGCAGCAGCATTCCGCTCGGGCAATGTGACCAGGAGGACTGGTCTTCAGTGCCGGAACAAGGTCAACGACCTGGACCGGGCAACCAGAGTGAGTAGACATCAACATCCCACTCCTCAACCTCCCAAGGGAACACTCCGCAGGTGACACCCAACCCTCTCTCCGTACCCCTCCCCCTTCACCCACCCCTCCAACCCTCCCCCCATCCCATCCCAATCCTCCCTGCAAACCCCCACCTCCTATCCAACTGTGATCAACCCCTGTGGCTAACGATGCCCTCTCTGTGTCCCCTCAGGAAAAGCTCTCCCAGAATCGGCGGGAGAGGGCCCAGATGGGTGGTGGGGTGCCGGACTTGAGATTCCTCACCTCCTTCGAGGAGCGGGCCCTGGAGGTGACTGCCGTGGCCAAGGACAGGGCGGACACTCACACGGAGGGTGGCGGGTGCTACAGAGGTGAGGAACCACTGGGCTCCACCTGGAGGATCTGTCAAACGTGAGTACTGATTGGCTTACTGACTGACCCATCCCTCCCACTGACCACATGTTCATTCTCTAGCAGGTCCTCCAGCCGATGGCTCTGGCCCAACCCGGGCGGCCCCCTCTCCTGACTCCGTGGAGACCTCGGAGGAGAGCTCCGAGGATGCAACTGTTATAGTCGCGGCACAGCTGTCATCCCCGCCCCCCGCCAGCGCAGATACACCTTGGTGGGAAATGTTAGTGGTCAGGCTTCAGGGGCACAATCTGGTGAGCACCACACTGCTGGTGCTTTAGATCTGGTGGAGGCAGGAACTCCCAGGCCAGACAGCAGTCGCAGGGCTGCTGGATCCCAGAACCCCGCTAAGGGCGCAGGAGGTGGTGCCAGCAATGAGTGGCACCAAGGCCAGCACTGCTGGGATGGTGACAGCAGTGGAGACCATGGTGCACAATGTCGGCACCATGAGTGAAGGTGTCCAAGATGTCGCGCAGTCGGTGACGGCCATGGCTGAGGGTCTCGGCAGAATGTCCGCCTCACTGGGGGATGTGACCCAGTACCAGGCCGATCTTGATGGGGCTCTGTGGGATATGTCCCGCTCTCAGATGGGAATGGCGTTACGGAGCTTGTCCCAGTCGCAGGTGGGCATGGTTAAGGCACTGCACAGCATGGCGCGGTCACTGGGGGGGATGTGTCACAGTCACTGAGGAGCATCGCCGAGGGAGTCGACACGATGATGCGGACTATGGGGAACCGCCAGGGCTGGCAGAGCCAGATGATGCAGGGGCAGCCGGGGCCCAAACCAGCTGACCCTCCATCCAAGGTGAACCCAGGGCCTTATGGGCACTGACCGGGAGGAGAGGGCACTGAGTGCCTACTCGGATCCATCCCATGGGGTGGCAATGGTGGCCACCAGCACTCCCGAGTTTAACCCCCTTGATGAGGCCGCGTCTCGGGGTCAGACCACGGGACAGGGTGGCACGGCTGTGCACGTGCCATCAATGAGTGCGCCGGGGTCCTCCAGCCCCAGAGAACCCAGAGGGCACCCGCCAAAGGCATCGAAGGCCACAGGACGAGGTAAGCAGCTGGCTGCCTCTACCTCTGATGTGCACCCCAGGGAAACACTAAGACGTAGTGGTAGAGCTAGGAGGGCCAGGCACGTTGAGCATCACTGAGGGCACTGGGGTAGGGGGAGGGGTTAAGTAGAGGTGGGGAGGGGCTGTGGCTGGGGGCCAGGGTGGTTGGGGGGGGCGGCACGCTCGGAAATGGGGTATTGTACAGAACATTAAACAATATTTTGCACAACCATTATGATGCCTCTGTCACTTTCTTCAGCAATGCGGGCTGACCCCCGGACCCTTTGTCCATCTCTCCAGGTGAGCCCCCCTCACCGTAGCACCCACCCACTCTCCAGCTGTGGACATGTCCCCGGAGCTGTGTCCCCCTCCCCTGGGTGTTCGGATGATGGCTGCAGCGTGTGCGGTGCTGCCTCCTGCAGTGTCCAAGCATCAAGGTGCGATCGGAATGCTCGGCAATGACCCCCACATGCTGCATGACCGCCCACCCACGGGAATCCACTTGGTATGTGTCAAGTGCTCACTTACCCGCGATTGCCAATTCCCTATTAGCGATTGCCTTCAGCTGCACAGCCAGAGGCCTCAGCAGTCGGTGGGGGTTATGGGTGATCGGGGGGCAGACGGTAGGGACAAGGGTTGCCCCGGAATGGGCTTGGGATCCAAGGGTTGCCCCGGAATGGGCTTGGGATCCAAGGGTTGGCCCGGTGGTGGTGCGAATGATTGCCACCCCAGTTGTCTCCCAGCGCCTCCACCCACCCTCCCATGGGGGCCTACCCCTGTGAAGGAGCACCCCCTCCATCCCCGGCGAGCACTAGGGTGGCAAGACCAGCGCCCCCGTCTCTTTGCCTGTGAACAAAGATTGCTACTCCCCTCCTCAGCTCCCCACAGAAGCCCTTCTGTCAGGTTCACGCTTTTAGAAAGGAGTATCAGTCAGTGCCAGCGTGGGCACTTGCTGAGGAGGCTGATGACTGACGGGAGGCCATTGGATAAGGGGTGGCTCTCCTTAACTGTATGGAAATGGAGCTTAAGTGGTGGTAATTGGTTTCTCACCATGCTATGGCGTGATTCCGAATTCGCCTACGGAGCAGGCCGGTTCCATTGCAACCTGTTTGACGCCTGGCGTGGTTCCCGCTTTTAGCCTCGTCTGCTAATCACCAGCCTCGTTTCACTTGAGTGCAAGTGTAACAGGGCCGGAAGATCGCACTCCACATCCTTTTTTAGGAGAATTCCGCCCTAATTCCTACATGCAGGTCAAAAATATAAGGGTATAGATTGTGCTTGGTTGCAATTTATTGGCACAATTCACCCAAAACTGGCATTAACCACGCAATTATAAATCACAAATTATGTTCGGATCAAACTGAGTTTTAAGGCCTTAACACTAGGTTAAAAAGCATCATGGTAAAAGTCAGTCCCATCCACAAAACAGGTTACCCTCGCCCGCCATCTCTGCCCCCCCCCCCCCCCCCCCCCCCCACTCCCCCCCGCCTCCCCACCAAGGTGAAATCATCGCCACTGGAATCTAATTTACAGGCCTTCCAGAAAACTCTAAAGTTTAACTCCTGAATGCCAATTTTTTTTTAACTTGTTGAGAAACTGACAATATGCCCCAATTGGAACTCGCAAATGGTGCTACATATTTCGTTACAGGTCATCGTCAGTAACCTGGGTTACTTACAGGTGGTGAATTGACACTTTGATGTGATAAACCCATTTTCAGCTGTATTAATCAAACTGCACCAAGCTACTGCTCTTAAACGCAATGGCAAGGGGCTGTATTGCCAGCGCAGACAGGAGGGGAGATATGGGGCACCTCTACTGCATCCCCCTATGTAACTGAAAGTGCCCTGAATTCATCTTGTTCATGGGCACACTCGCCTTCGGTTCCCTACATAACAATGTGACTCACGGTCACAAACGTAGGCCCAATCCCAAACCTCTCCAACACAACAAAGAAATAGCTCCGGTCAAATGCCTCTCTGCGTTCAGTGCCACCACCACCTCCGGCTCCCTCACTTTGATGGGGAGAGCACCACATTTAACAAAGACAACTGCCTCCCCTTTATCAATCCCGCCTGATCTTCCCAAATAACCACAATCTGTGCTGTGCTGTACTGTTCTATGTTCTATGTTCTATAACCTGCGGAAGGCACTCTTCCAACCTAAGCACTAACACCTTGGCGAGGATCTTGATACCCACATTTAGCAGATATATTGGCCCACACGACTCACATTCCAGTGGGCCCTTATCCTTTTTTAACAACAAGTTGGTGTGTATGTGTGTGGGTGGTGTGTGGGTGTGTGTGTGTGTGTGGTGGGTGTGTATGTGGTGGGTGTGTGTGAGTGGGTGTGTGTAAGTGGTGTGGGAAGTTGTTAACACTCCTCCTGTGGGTTTTGAGTGTGAAATAATATTTTTTAAATATATTTTTCCAATTAAGGGGCAATTTAGCATGGCCAAGCCACCTACCCTACACACCTTTGGGTTGTGGGGGTGAGACCCACGCAGACACAGGGAGAATGTACAAACTGCACACGGACAGTGACCCAGGGCCGGGATTGAACCAGGGTCCTTGGTGCCGTGAGGCAGCAGTGCTAAGGTATGAAATATCTTCTGTGGTAAACATGACACGGGTTTGCTGTAGATTATAAATAAATTGATCATTAAAACTAAAGGATTTGAAATCATGCCGCCACTTATTTAAAAAAATATCAAAACGCCAATGCTCCACCCATGGGGGGCTTGTGGCCACCCCCCCACCCCCCCCCCCTCTCTCCCCCCCCCCCCCCCCCCCCGCCCCCCCCACCCCGCCGTTCCCAACATAAACGGCCGGAGAATTGCCAGGTCTGTGGCCACACATCCGCACGGCGACGATCTGCAGCAGTCGTGCCGTACAACATGGCACCAGCCGCACGTGGACCTGACCTGCCAGATAATGCCCTCTGTACCTCCCTCGCCGCCCCTGGACCCCCTCCCACCAGTCCCCCCACCAGTCCCCCAGCCGCCCCGAAGCTCCCCCGGCCAGCGGAACGGTAGCCCCCCCCCCCCCCCCCCCCACCTCCCCCCCCAACTGTGGCGGCACTGGACACAGTCCAAAGCCACCTCGCGAGGTTAACGAAAACTCAGAGCCCACGTGACCCACTCCGTCGGGAAGTCGGTCTGTCGGGGACGCAGCATTGGGGTAGGGCCTTCAGATGGCCTCCCGAAGCCGTCCCAATGGCATGCAGCATACTCACCGGGGACACCATTTTGGAGAAGGGCGGAGTATCCGAAAAACAGGCGCCCCCGATTTTGGCATCAAAAGGGATTCTCCGCCCGATTGCCGAATATGACTCTGGCATCGGGCAACAGAGAATCCCGCCCATTATGCTTGTGGACAGGTCGTAAGAAGAAATAAGTACAGTTGTCTGTCCCTCTCCTGTTCCTAACATAAGTTAATACTCCCATCCAGACTATAGTTTCAAATTGAACTTAATTCTCTGTTGGATGGAAATTAGGGAATCAAGCAAGTGCTGAATAGAAGGGAGTTGAACTCTTGGTCACTTAACTGGAAAATGGTTGGTGATAATTTTCATTTTGCCTGGCATTAGATCAAATCTATAAACCACACAAGATACATACAATAAATGGTTAGCCAATTCTTGTAATGCTGAATATAAGATGACAATAAGATGGGAGATTTTTAACTGGCTTCCGCTGGTTGTATATTTAAAGGAAACCTTTTAAGTCAACTTTTGACTTAACCCCTCTTGAGGGAATAGGATGGGTTCCGGCAGTCTACCATTCTAAACACTATTCAATTTTTCACTCATTTACTTGAATACAGAATAAAATCAGACTTTCTTAAACTTATACTTAGACTTAATTCCTCCTGTCCTGTACAGGACAACGGGCAGCCCAGGACAACGGGCAGCCCAGGACAACGGGCAGCCCAGGACAACGGGTAGCCCAGAACAATGGGCAGCCCAGGACAACGGGCAGCCCAGGACAACGGGCAGCCCAGGACAATGGGTAGCCCAGGACAATGGGTAGCCCAGGACAACGGGTAGCCCAGGACAATGGGCAGCCCAGGACAATGGGTAGCCCAGGACAATGGGTAGCCCAGGACAATGGGTAGCCCAGGACAACGGGTAGCCCAGGACAATGGGTAGCCCAGGACAATGGGTAGCCCAGGACAATGGGTAGCCCAGGACAATGGGCAGCCCCATTCTGCTGCCAGCCTTTGTCCATGTGCAAAGTGGACATTGAACCCCAAACTCGTTGGACATGTCATGTTACAATCGGAACTCCGGGGCTGGACTCTCTGCCCCCCCCCCCCCCCCCCCCTCTCTGCCCCCCGATGCCGAAATCACGTTCAGCGATGGGGCGGAGAATCCATTTTGACGGCAATATCGGGAGCGGCGGCGGTTTTCATATTTTCCACCCCCTGAAAAATGGCGGACTCTAGGAGTACGCCGCGCCATGTATCCACGGCCTCAGGCCATTGCCTGAGTCCCGCCACGCAATGCTCTGTCCCCGACCGGCAGAGTTCCCTATGGTGTGGGTTACGTGTGGTCACACAGTTCGGAAACCTCGCGAGGCGGCTGCAGACTCAGTCCGGCGCCGCCACCGTCGGTGGAGGGCCAATCCGCGGGCAGGGGAACTTCACGCTTGGGGGCACTGTGGGTGGGTGGTCTGGGGCACACTGGTGGCCAAAGGGGGCACTGCTTTTGCAGTCCGGGTCCATGGACTGAGCCCGCCATGATGCACAGCACGGTCGCTGTATGCCGGCACCGTGTGCATGCGCGGCCACAGAATCGGAAATGCTCAGGGCCGTATCGGCAGCTAGAGCCGGGTGCTCTACGCTGCCTCCCTGCCAGCCCCCAGCAAAACGGGGAATCAGTGGCCGCTTTGCACCAGTTTTCCTGGTGTAAAAGACCACCATTTTCACACCGGTGTGAGGGCTTAGTCTCCTAAACGGAGAATCCAGCCCAGGAGGAAAGAGTGACTGTAAACATAACTGGACAAACTAATCCATCGATTCAATGGGAGTTGACTAGCCATTTCTGTTGATATTTGAAAAAAAAAAGAGATTATAGTAACCTGGTGCTTTTCACATCTTCCAGCCATCCCAAAATGTTTCACAGCCAATGATGTGCTTTGGATGTACTGTTGGAAGTATCGTTCTGTAGATCAGTGCAGCGGCTAAGTTGTGCACAGCAAGATTCAGCTACCAATCAGTTTTTAATGGTGTCGAGTGAGGGATGAATGTTGGCCCACGGCAACGGTCCCACTGTATCAAATGGTTACATGGGATATTTTCGAACATCTGAACAAGCAGAGGAAGCCTCAGTTTAACATTTCATTTGAATGATGCAAATTCAGTACTGCAGCATTCCTTTGATCAGTACGACACTCAAGTGTCATGCTAAATAAAGGGCTCAACTTTCCAAAGTGGGCTTTGAACCCACTGTATGATGCTTCGTCTAATGTTCTCTCAGGTGAATGCAATAGATTCTACAGCACCATTTGAGGCAGGACAGGGGAGTTCTCCCAGTGTGCTGACCAACATTTATCTTTCAGCCAGCATCATTGAAACAGATTATCTGGTGATTTATCTCATTGTTGTTTATGGGACCTTCCTGTGTTCAAATTGGCTGCTGCATTTCCTCCAATACAGTAACGACTACACATCAAATGCACTCCATTAGCTTTGGAGCACTTTGGGATGACCGGAGGGGTTTTGCTGGGAAAAGGTGCAGTAGGCCCTTCTGATTGTGGACAATCTGACCCCTGACCTTGCCAGGGTTCCTGAGGCCTCTGCTCCTGTATAAATTTTGCCGATGTCTAACAAAGCTAACTTATTTCATGCAACATCTCCATTTCCCAGCCCTAGACTCCTCAGTGATGTTGCTAAATTAAACTGCTTTGAGATAAATGACCAAATCAACTGTACTAATGCTGTTTGTTGTTAGATAATTGTTGGCCAGGAATGCAAGCTATCTAACCCTTTATATACTAATTCCAGTGGAATATTATACCAATTTCAGGTAAATCTGTGTTGACCATTCATTCCCAGTGAATGGACATAAATACATCCCCAGGAACTATGCACCTGGCAAGCGTCTGCTTTGAGGCTTCACATTGTCTCCCTGTTTGAGCATGGAACTCTCTCTCAGACAAGCATCTATTTGCATTGTGTTTACCTTATTGTATCTGTAACATTTAAGTAACTTTTTATCACCTGTTGTGTTCAATTCTTCGGTGTTCAATTCTCTGCCTCTGTTGATTGCTCACCAGGCTGTGAGCTATGAGTCAAGTCTGTGGGTGTGCTTAGAAAAACTGAAAGTGGCAATGAGGCAGCAAGAGATTTTAAAAACACTGAAATAAAGCTCCTGTTCACACATTGAACTTTGCACATCTCTGAGCTACTAAACATAATTGTCGCGATACAGAGTTAAAATCCGCTGAACGGCACATGTAGCATGGTGTTTCTCGCAGCCTGCAACGCTGAGAAATACCCCATTACTCAACGGCCTCCGGAACCCTCCCCCTTCACCAAACGTATCTCTTCCAGCGTCCTCGAACCCCACCTTATGCCACCTTGTAGGGCAAGGCCCTGCTAGATCCGGTGCAGGGCATGGAAACCTGGCACCTGGGCACTGCCTACTTGACTGTGTCAATGTGCCAGGCTGGCAGCGCCAAGGTGCTGGAGGGAGTGCTAGGGTGCCAACCTGCCCTGTACCCAACCACCTGAGGACTCCAATGGCCTGTGAGACTCCCCCAACCCCAACAACCCCACCCCCCCGGATGCCGTTACAACAGGTCCACGTTTGTGTGCACTGGTACTAAATGGCACCGTGGGGAGGTCCCCCAGGCACGGCCGGTGAATCCCAGGCCTCAGGTGAATCTGGTGAACGCATATTTAAATGAGCCGCGAAGCCCAGATCACAACGCCTCACGAGATTCCGTTCAATCTCGCGAGACATTTTGAGCGTCACACATTTGGCAAGGGGCCTCTTGTGAGAGTCAACAGCCTCTTCCTGACACCTGGATGGCGCGGCCACTGAATTGTACCCAATATCTGGCTATATCGGGCCTCTTCGAAAGCTACAGCACAAAGATGTACAATGGGAATTGACAGTCGCACAGCAAACAGCATTTGACAAGTAACGGTGAAGATAACATTTCCACCATCCTCGTGCATTTTGTTATGTATTCAAGAAACATTATTGGCTAGTGAAATGTCACGTGATACGCAGTGACAACAATGGAACGTTTCACAGGCTTTTGGGGAGTGCAGCATCTTACCCTGTAGAAGCAACATCTCTTTGCAGCAACAACAAATATATCACAGAAGAGAAAACTGGCGATGAGGATTTGAGTTTTAAAAAAACAATCAATGAGGATTCAGGTCATAAGCAACCATTGATCAAGATGTGGGGCTAGAAAAAAAAATCTATGGAGATTCTGTCCATAAACAATCATTGACAAAGGTTTGGATGTCTGAAGAAACCATTGTTGAAACCCGGGCTGAAAATCATTGATGAGTTTATGGCAAATAAAATAAAACTTCAGATCGTAGCAAGGGGTCAATGAGTCAATTGATCGATTGGGAAATAAGGGTTTCAAAAATTAATTGGGACACAACTGTATTCACCTGAGGAAGGAGCAGTGCTCCGAAAGCTAGTGATTTGAAACAAACCTGTTGGACTTTAACCTGGTGTTGTAAGACTTATTTCTGTAAATTAGGGCAGCAGCCAAATGCTGCTACAATTCAAACAGAATCTGATGAGAATTTTGTAAATATCTTGGGCTGGATTTTCTGTTTCTGAGACTAAGTGTTGACGTTGGCGCAGAATTTGTGGACTTTCACAACAGCAAAACTGGCACCAAACCTGAATCGATTCAGCAACTGTGGAGGTGCTACATGGAACAATCGGTTCCAAAGAAAACCAATCCCACACCCTCATCCCAGCTGGCTGATTGTTCGGGACTGGCGCCAAAGGGCACCCTAGGGGGGTGGCCTGGGTGAACACCTATACCAGCCATGGCCCTAAGTTCACAGTGGGCTGTTTGCGGCATGTGCAGCTGCATGGCTGCCTTGCCGGCTGCAGCAACAGTGTTCCATGCCGGTGCACCCCGACCCTACAGCCCACCTCCTGGCCACCCCCCGCTACTCCCCCCAACCCTGGCAGAAGCCCCCCCCCCCCCCCCCCCCCCCCAGTCAGCGGCAAATCTGTCAGCACACTACGGCAATGTTGGACACTTTCCATACCCTCTCTCCCTCAGCAGCCACGATGCCGTTTCATGATCTTTAAAAGCGCGCAAGTGAACCGTACCATCAGGAACTCGGCCCATCGGAGGCGGAGCATCACTGAGGCCCTGGAGAATACCAGGTCCGGCCCGTTAATGACATGCAAAATGTGACTACTGTACGTGCATTCCGGACTCCATTGACGCTGCTGTCGAGGTGACGGAGAATTCCGAGTTGGCATCAAATCAGCGCCCGCTGCAATTTTAGCGTCGGAACCTATTCTCCGCCCGATTGTGTTTCGCGACTTTGCCGTCAGCCAATGGGAAGTTCAGTTCCTTATATCGCTCATGTTGAAAACAATTCAGGAACTTCAAGTACAAAGACATACAAGATCTGATCCAGTGATGGGAAAGGTTATTTATATAATCCAAAAAGGCACTTGAACAAATGTGCACTGAAAGAATCCAGACTTAAAGCCGTACATCACTGGGCATCTTGAGTTGACAGTTCAGAGTGGAGTTCTGCTGTGGGGTGCTCGAGTGATAATTCTGCCGTTTCTACAACACAGAATCCTTGAACAGCAATATGAAGGACATCCTGGTGTGGTTATAATGAAGAAGTTGGCTTACAGCTACTCCTTCTGCTGGTTGGGAGATGCCCAAATTGAGGAGAAGATGGGATCTGCCAATCGTGCGCTACTTTAAAGAATACTCCACCAAAAAAGCAGTAAAGATCTTTCTGCAGAGAAAAAGAGGAAGTGAGAGGCAGTTAACTGCTTTTGATGTGGTCAGGAGCTGTCAATGATAGCTAGATATTTATAAATATTGTGGTTAGTTTCACAGCAGAGTACTTGAGATTATTTAGCATGAAGGGAAATGGAATTAAACAATCCAGACAGCTGGCTGTGTGGAAGCTGTCAATCGCAGCCTACTAAAAACCAATTTCTCTTAGGCGTCAGTAGAAGGAGCTGAAAACAAAGTGGGAGGGGGAACTGGGGGAACAGATCGAAGACGGGACATGGGCTGATGCCCTGGAGAGGGTTAATTCTTCCTCCTCGTGTGCGCGGCTTAGCCTCATCCAATTCAAGGTGCTGCACCGGCCCACATGACTGGGAGGGAACCGGAGCACGCGGGGGAAACCCACGCACACACGTGAGAATGTGCAGACTCCACACAGTGACCCAGTGGGGAATCGAACCTCTGACCCTGGCGCTGTGAAGTCACAGTGTTATCCACTTGTGCTACCGTGATGGGGGGGGGGGGGGGGGGGGGGCTCTGATGGGAGGGAGATCTCTGTGGAAGGCTCTTTTGGTGGGGACTCTGTTATGGGGCACTGGTGAGGGATTCTGGAAGGGGTTGGTAGGTGTTTGGGCCGGGATGGGCAGGATTTGTATTTTAGGGGAGTGTGACTGATGGACTTTCTGGGTATCCACCTTAAAGACTTACCCTTTGGCCAGTCGCAGGTTCCAATGCACCAGGGCCATGCTGACAAATCCATCAGAGGGTCCCCCTCCCCTCAAGATTCAAATCCTGCCCATCCTGCCCCACCAGATTCCCAATCAGAATGCCCCCCCCCCCCAGAGACATTTATAAAAGGCCCCCACCAGAGACCCCCTCTTCACATCAGAGCCCTCCACCCATCCACGCCCACATGTATGCTAACCCAGAGGACCGGTGAATCGCAGAGGGGTGGAGAATCCAGTGCCCAGCCCAATTTGGGTCAATTTGACCTGTTTGGCATCTTCCCATTGATGCAGGCAGGAACCTCGATACTGCCGCCAGCAGGGGATTAGAGCATCAGAATATAATTTTGACAATGCTGGATTCTCCGTCCGATCACGGATCTCTCTGTTGGTGTCGGGCTGCGTAGAATCCAGTCCCAATTGTGCAAAGTGCAAGGTATAAAACAGAACTTTGCACTCACAAACTTTCCCCAAGTTCCACAAACTTGAAAGGATGTGGGCATTGCTGGGAAGGTCACATTTAGTCCATCCCTACTTGTCCCAAAAAGGCAGTGATGTGACAATAAGCGCCGATTATTATTATGATGATGTTGAGGCTTTGCTATCAATCGGGTTCTAGCAGAGCGATGGACAGGGCATTTCGGAGAGGTTTTTTGCGTGAGGTAGAATCTTCAATTGTCGGAGTTTCTGTGGCTCTTCCACCAATGTAGAGAACCTCTGTGGAAAGTAAACCCCGAAGGTTAATGGGCGGCACGGTGGCACGTGTTTAGCCCTGCTGCCTCACAGCTCCAAGGATCCGGGTTCAATTCCGCCTCGGGTGACTGGAGTTTTCACTTTTGCCTCGGGTCAGCGTGTGTTTTCTTCCGGGGGTTCCGGTTTCCTCCCACAGTCCAACGATGTGCTGGTTAGGTGGATTGGCCATGCCAAATTGCCCCTCAGTGTCCAAAAAAAAGGTTAGGTGGGGTTACCGGGTTACAGAGATAGGGTGGAAGTGTGGGCTTAAGTAGGTGTCCTTTCCAAGGGCTGTGCAAACTCGATGGGCCAAATGGCCTCCTCCCGCACAGTAAATTCTCTGATTCTAATTCATGTGATTGAATAGTAATAGTAACTCCATGGCAAAGTGAGATTTAGCCAACTGGTGATGGCTGTCAAACTCAAAGCTTGATTGACTTGACAGGAAGGAACTGAACTGGCAATTCAACATTTCAGATTTGCCGTCCAAAGATACAGCCAAAGAAGGGAACAGATTTACTGAACACAGTTACCAAACAGCACTGACTAGGTTTCTGGGAGTGAAAAGGAGGCAGTCCACCAAAGTTATTGTAGAGGTTGGGTGTTGACTGAATGCCCACTGTGAACCCCCAGGTCACCCCATAGGCACCCTTTGACCCCAGCCAAGCCATCAATAGAGTGGGTGTGCTCCGCGCAACTACTGGGATGAGTGAACGTGGGGGGTGGTGAGCTAATATGCGGCTGTAGCTTGTCAGCCTCTCGAGTGCTAATTCCGACTGCGGTGTATCCGACACCATTTTTCATTGGAATGGCTTGTGTTTCACGTGGTACTGGTGCTAAGAAGATTTGGCAATTCGCGGAGTGGTGGAAGCAGAAGGTGATAGTCCGACGGGGGGTTTTCTGACTGTAAGCCTGAGTCCAGTTTGGGGGTCCTGCAGGGATCAGGGTCCTTGCTGTTTATGGTTTATGTAAGGATTTAGACATGATGTAGGAGTTTCATCAGTAATTCACGGATGATATGAAAATTGGGGGTGGTAAGTAGTGAGGAGGACAGCGTTAAAGCACATGAGGATATTTTTTTTATTTGTTCACGGGACATGGGCATTGCTGGCTGTGCCAGCGTTTATTGCCCATCTATAATTGTCCTGGAGGGGGCATTTTGGAGTCAACCACATTGCTGTGGATCTGGAGTCACATATAGGCCAGACCAGGTAAGGATGTCAGATTTCCTTCCCTGAAGGACATTAGTGAACCAGATGGGTTTTTACAACAATCAACAGATGGTTTCATGGTCGTCATTAGAGTTTTAATTCCAAATTTTTATTAAATTCACATTTCACCATCTGCAGTGGTGGGATTTGAACCCGGGTCCCCAGAGCGTTACTCTGGGTCTCCGGTTTACTAGTCCAGTGACAATACCACATGTTGTCTGGGCTAGAGAGTTTAACTTATGAAGAGAGATTGGATAGACTGGGGCTGTTTCCCTTGGAGCAGAGGAGACTGAGTGGGGACATGATAGAGATGTATAAAATTATGAGGGACCTATATAGAGTAGACAGGAAGAAACCTTTCCCCTTGGTGGAGGAATCATGGCCTGGGGGCATAGATTTAAGGGAAGAGCCAGGAGGTTTAGAGGAGGGGGTGTGGAAATAACATTTTCTCCCAGAGGATGGTGGGATCCTGAAACTCACTTCCTGAAAGGGTCGTGGAGGCAGAGACCCTCATTACGTTTAAGTATATAGACGTGCACTTGCAATGCCAAGTGTGATGAATGGTTACTGCACCTTTAATGATTCCCTTTAAGACCGGGTTTGGAACCCTGGGGGACTCCGCCTCTGGCTCCACCCCCCCCCCCCCCCCCCCCCCCCAGGGAGCCATATATAAGGTAATGTCCAGTGGGCTGTGTGCAATGAGCACACTTCTCAGTAGCTGTCTGGTTCTCTGCTAATTAAAGCCTTGTATTACCATCATCTCTCTCAGGTTGTAATTGAGGATATCACACCAAGGCATACACGTGCTGGAAAATAGGATTAGAATAGTTAGGTGGCTGTTTTTGACCGAGGCAGGCATGATGGGCCAAAGAGCCTTTTTAGTGCTGTCATCTTCTATGACTGTTAAGTAGTATTGATGGAGTGAAAGTTAAACTAATTAATACCAAGGTGGCTATCTTACAACAGAACATTACAACATTCCCTCAGTGTTGCCCTGGAGTGTCCATATGGCTCAAGTCTCTGGGTTTGGTTTGAACTCACAAACGTCTGACTCACGACTGAGTTTATTTACAATCAGGCTGCTGGGTAACCAAACTTTATGCAACACACAGGATTCAGTTCATGTTCTAAACATTCAGCCACTGTGGCAAACTATGCCATCTGGTGGAGACTTTGGAGAAAATCATTACTATTTGTTCTAATAAATTGCCCCTCAGATAGGAAATAAAATGACAGGGATGTTGCAGTAAATAGAATATAATCTTTATTGTCACAAGTAGGCTTCCATTAACACGGCAAATGAAGTTACTGTGAAAAAGCCCCGAATCGCCACACTCTGGCGCCTGTTCGGGTGCACAGAGGGAGAATTCAGAATGTCCAAATTACCTAACAGCACGTCTTTTGGGACTTGTGGGAGGAAAATGGAGCACCCGGAGGAAACCCACGCAGACACGGGGAGAACGTGCAGACTCCGCACAGTGACCCAAGTGGGAATCCAACCTGGGACCCTGGCGCTGTGAAGCCATAGTGCTACCCACTATGCTACCGTGCTGCCCACCTATGCTACCACACTGCTTCATTCTGTTATCCCTCGAAGAAAAGCTTCTAATGTACGAGAGCATGTTCTATTGCGGGAATAACATTAATTGGGCGTGATTCATTTTTTCGCTTATTTAACCAATTCTTACAATTATTTTAACCAGCCTTTGATTGAGATTCAATTCTTACTGACCTATTACCACACAGCTGTGAAGCATGGGGAGATCACCGAGATGTTATTTGCAATGCAGGGTCAGCATTGGTAATCGTGTTTTTGGCTTCACAGTGACACAGACCTTATACAGTATATGCAAATTGGGTTTGAATGTCCAAACTAGGTCTGCAATGAAACTGCATTTCAGGAAGTCTCAGCCCGTGCTATCTCAGCAACGCCAGGCCATACCTCACACCCATTCTTCCGAGTGCTGCCAGGTCCAAGACCCCAGCCACAGGACCCTCCACAATAGTTTACCAGATCCTGTCTGCTGCAGTTTATCAAGGAACCTGACAAATCAGCAGTGGGCGGGATTTTTCAGTCTTGCCCGTCTCCCGGTGTTGCTCTATTTATTTATCTCGGTGAACCACAAGCCTTCCCTTATATCGACCAAATGACCACACAACCTGTTAGTTAGTTCAAAAGATGGTTTATTTACATACACAGGAGTTATCTGCACATGCAAACACAATGTCTACTACGAGTTAAACTACACCTATCAGCTACAATAACCTATACGTAACCTCGGGGCGACTGTCGCTGTGCAAATTGATGAAGGCCTTTATCTGGATTTCACTTGGCTGAATCGAAGAAGTGGCTCTGTCCTCTGCTGGCTCAAATCCCCCTGGGATTTCACGCTCTTTAGGGCGGTCCTTAACCTTGGACCCAATAGTTCGACAGGGCTCTGATCACTCTCTTCGATTTTGGCCAATAAAAGGGGCGGGTGCCTTGGTGGCTGGGCGGGTCCGTAGTGGTCATTGACCTTGGCAGTTGTGCTTTCTGAGTAAGGGAGTGATGCGATCAGTCTGTGGCTGTACCGGTTGCTTGATTGGAGTCCTATTGTCCTGGGAAAATGGGCTATTAAAATGCAAACGAGCGGGGCTTTCGATCAGGCTGGGTTACCTGTGTTTCAGATACACATAGGCTCTGTATCTGTCTGAGTCATGGGTTGGCCATAATTCCCATGGTCCTTTGCAGGTGGCCACCTTAGATGACTACACCGGCGACCCAGTCCCCGTCTCATCCGTGGCGATCTTGTGGCGGGCGGGGGCCGAAAAATCCAGCCCATATGTTTGAAAAAGTGTTATACCTTCTTTTGTCCATAAGGTTTCAATGAAAATTAAAACATTAAATATTATGGCAGGATATTCCATTTCACAGACTAAGTGTTGATGCTGGGACAGAAACGGTGGACGTCTATGACAGCAAATTGGCGCCGTTCCCGGAGCAATTCCTCAACCATTAAGGGTTAGAACCGGCCCCACCTCAAACAACTTGGTTCCAATGAGAAACCATGTCAGATTCACCAGAGTCAGGATTTACACTCGAGAGGCGACAACCTGCAGCCTCACATTAGCATTCCGCTCCCCACACAGACTCATCCCAGCCAACAAGATGGCAGCACGGAGAGCAGCACCAAGGTTCGTGGATGCAGATCTCGAGACCTGCTAGATTTCGTGGAGGAGAGACGGGCTACCCTGTACTCTGGGGTGGGAAGGAGGCTGCCACCTGTCACCATACACCGGGCCTAGGCGTAGGTGGCAGAGGTTGTGAGCACCGTGAGTCCCACCGCCAGGACGGGAGAGCAGGAGAAGGCGGCCCACAACTGCCGGCAGAGGGAGTAGACGGAGGGGGATCGCCAGACCTACAGCCCCTCACTACAGCAGAGCAGCGGGCATTGGACATGGTGGTGGGCCCGGAGAGAGGGCAGTTGCCAGGGCGGAGGGTGGCATCAGGCGAGCAAGTGTGACCCTGCTGAGTTGTGGTCTTGTGTCTTGCAGGATCTCCTGGCGATAAGGGTGGGCCCTGCTGGTGCACCCAACCCCGACCCCAACCACAACCCCATCCCCAAGCCGATAGCAGCGAGAAAGAGAACACGGACAGTGACAATAGCCCTCAACCCGCAGCCCGAGGCACCTTGGGGCACCAGTCCGGGGACAACACTGACTTCCTGCCAGAGCTGTCTCCAACACCCTCCACCATCCCAGGGACACTCACCTCGATTAGGTAATTTAGCGATGAGGCTGTTGGGGGCACATCAGATGGAGGTAGGAACCCCTGAGGGGGCTGACGGTCGGAGGGCAGCCCAAGGCCAGGGCTTAGCTGCTATCCAGATGGATTTCAGGCTTCAGGAAGGGCGGGTCCCATCGATAGTGGCGATGCATCTCAGAGCTAGGGACTGCTTAAGCGGGTGTCAGCAATGATCCAGCACCTGCAGGTGCAGTTGGGGAGGTCCAACTGGCAGCAGGGGCAGGAGGTGGTGCCAACCATGCATGCCACCCAGGCCAACACCACATAGGTGGTGTCTGCAATGGGGGCCTTGGGAACAAAGATGTCAGTCATGGATCAAGACGTCCAAGCCCTGGGGCACTCAGTGCGGGCGGTAGCCGAGGCCCAGGACACGGCTGCCCTGTCACAGGCAGCCATGTACCAGGGCCAGATGGACATTGCAGCAGCGTTCCAGAGCGTGGCCCATCACAGTGGATCATGGCTCAGGGTGTGGCGGCATTGCCCAGCCACTGGCGATGTGGCACAGACTCAGAAGGTGGTGATACAGTGGTCCACTCCTTGTGCTCCATGGCTGCGAGCATCGGAGCCTGGTTGAGACGGGAGCAGGCCTCCATGGCTGGAAGTACCAGGTGGTGGGGAAACCTCAACAGTTTAGCTCTGCTCAAACACCATCCCATGGGAGTAGCCGAGGGGCCATTGGCACTCCGGAGGGAGCATGAGGTGATAGGGCCCAGGCCGGTAGCTCCTGCAGGGGAGGTGCTGAAACACCACAGCCCTGCAGACTCCCCACCCTCTCAAGTCCCTGATACATCTGATAGGCAGCAAGCCGAACAGCGCTGCACCAGCCACCTAGGGTACCCACGCAGCAACTAGACCCATCCAGGCCCGGTCGCCCCAGATGGTCGCCAAAAGGGACCCAGGTCATAGGGCGGGAATTGTAGCAAGGCGTTTCCACCCCTGATCTACCACCTGGACATAGCGTTAGGGCCTGTAAGGCCAGAAAGGTAGATACAAAGGTAGATAGGTGGCATGGCTATGGTGCTACGGGCTAGGGCACAAACCTGAATATATATGTTCACAACATTTCAACCAGCCTCTGTGCTCTGTCAGATGGATGTGAGGGCTGGGCTGGGCTGGTGCAATGGGTGCAGGGGAGAGATGGGTGGATGGTGGGGTTGGGCTTGGGCCAGGAACCCCTGTTCCGCCAGTGCTCACTGCTCCTGGGCCCCACCCCAGCCCTTTCCACCCCATACCTGGTGGTTTTGCTTTCCTGTTAATTTTTATTGGTTTCTGCTTTTGGTGTATTGTGGATATTTTTAGTGTGTTGCTGATTGTTTTGTATTCAGCTGTGTCCTTTTGTATTGTGGAGTAGTTAATAAATTAAAGTATCTCCTCGTTGTGTTTCTTGTTCTAGTTCTTTCAGGATGGTGAAGGTTGTAGTGCTAACAAAGAACAGCAAGCTGTGTTTAATAAACAAAGCTAATTTATTACACTACACTGAATTAGATTCAAACATATTACTGAGGAATTAGTTAAGCAAAGATTACACGACACATCTACACTATTAACTATATTAATTCAACTATCTCACAACTATTCTGTCTTGCTCTCTTCTGCTCTCTCCGTGTATCTCCATCTAACTCCCAGAGGTCAAGGAGGTATGTGGGCGGGATTCTCCCATCACGCGGCAGAGTGTACACGCCGTCTTAAATGCCGTTGCATTTTGCAACAGCGTGAACAGGCCGTTGCCAGGAGTTATTCTGGCCCCCACGGCGCTGGAGCGCTTCGCGCCACTCCAGCTGCCGATCCCAGCATGAACTGTGTGCCACCAGATCCGCGCATGTGCAGTGGCGTCGGTGCCAATGCGCGCATGCGCAGTGGCCTCCTTCAACACGCCGGCCCCGACGCAACATGGCGCAGGGCTACAGGGGCCGGCACGTAGGAAAGGAGGACCCAGCTAGAGAGGCCGGTCTGCTGATCGATGGGCCCCGATCGCGGGCCAGGCCACATCGGAGGCCCCCCCCGGGGGTGAGATCCCCCTCCCCTCCCACAGGCCGCCACCCGACCCTTCAACGCTGAGGTCCCGCCGGCTCAGAGCAGGTTAGAATGGCGTCGGCGGGACTCGGTTCTTTTCTTACGGCCGCTTAGCCCATCTGGGCCGGAGAATCGGCGGGTCGGCCGCGTAGAGCGGCCTGCAACCGGCGCTGCACCAACCACCTCGGCGCCAATGGTGCCGATTCTCCACTCTGCAGAGAATCACGTGCCGGCATCATGTCCCGGTCACGGGGATTCTCCGGCCCGGACCCGGGCTGGGAGAATCCCACCCGTAATATTTATATGGTTTCTCTGTAGCACCATCTAGTGACCAGAGTAGTAACATTACATTAACCTTTTAAGTGCTTTACAATATCCACATATTGTGACACTAGTCTGAGCATATGCAGCACGCACAATTCCCCAGGCTGCATTGACAGCATTTAGCCAGCCCCAGAGTAGTAATGCTTCTCATTGGCTTCCAGCAATCTTAGATTTGATTGGTTTTGGCCCAGAGGATGTATTATTTGAAGAGAGGATGTATGATGGAGTGAGAGAATGTACGTGTGTAATGGTCCGTTTGATTGGAGACAAGCTCTCTGCTGGAGTGCAGCTTATTTATTGAATGGGCAGTCAACTAATCTCAGACAACTCCAAAGAAAAGCTAAGGCCACTCCAATGTCAGTCACTGAGCTCCTACACACTTACAATATTGCAGAAAGTGCTCTATCGGAAAGTTAGCTCCAATGAATCGCGATATACTTAGAGGCATACAGGAAGATGGGACGTATACTGAATATTCAGCAGACTAAAGGCCTCCAGCAGTAAGCTCCAAAGCCATACACCCAACCCCACTGATTAGGATTCATGATGGGTGGCTGAAAACTGTGGAACACTTCCAGTAATTTGGAAGTTTTCTTTCACAGAAGCGACCATTGAAAAATATTCCAGCATTGCCTGAAAATCTGCTGTTGCGTAATTGGCCAACTGAGGAAGCAAGTGCATGAGGGGTCACAACATCAAAGTGAAACCAAGCTCATGATGTATCGTATGGCCGTGATCCATCCCTTGCTGTATGGGGCTGAAACATTGACATTTAACTCCTGGGAGACCATCACTTTGGACTGAACCAGGTAGCTGCAGACAAAAGCAGAAAATACTGGCCAATCTCAGCAGGTCTGCCTTCTAGGATCTGCCCTGTGCTTTGTCTGGGCAACGTAGGGAGCAGGTGGCATTGGAACTCTGCTAGGTGCAGAATTGGTGTGTGGGATACTTGGAGATTGTGAATGGAGAGATGAGACCATGTGAAGGAAAATTAGATTGCAAGGACATGAACAGGGAATCTTCACAAAAATACCATCAACAGCAAAGGTTCCAGCATCCTGGCTGCAGAAACCATGGGATGAGGAATCATAACAGCAGCATTCTCACTGAATTTCTGCAATGAAGAAAACTTGCATTTATATAGCACCTTTCACCTTGGGGCATCACAGTAGTTAGCACGGTTGCTTCACAGCTCCAGGGTCCCGGTTCGATTCCGCTTGGGTCACTGTCGGTTTGGAGTTCTGCACGTTCTCCCCTTATCAGTGTGGGTTTCCTCCGGGTGCTCTGGTTTCCTCCCACAGTCGAAAGATGTCCAGGTTAGGTGGATTGGCCATGATAAATTGCCCTTAGTGCCCAACAAGGTTACTGGATTACGGGGATAGGGTGGAGGTGTGGGCTTGGGCAGGTGCAGACTCGATGGGCCGAATAGCCTCCTTTTGCACTGTAAATTCTATGATTCTATGAGTCACATCCTCAGTCAATGAAGTACTTTTTAAAGTGACGTCACTGTTAAGATAGAAATGTTGGAAAATGAAAAGAACAAAATGTGGGAAGAAAAACATTGCAACATCAAGCCTAGCCAATGGGATTATCAAACAGACTCGTGTGATTTAGCGGGTCACAGTGTGTAAAGTGGTATCTCTGGGAGAAAACTTTAGGCAGTAAATCCTAAATGAATAGTCTGTATGCTGTAAATTGTAGAAATTGAATAGTTGGCTGGAAAACCAGGAGCAAGATGCAATGTATTTGAAAAATGTATGTATTCATAATCAGATGATTTATTGCCTACTATTAGTGTTTACTATGCTTTAGCTGCAAGTGGGGAAAAAGCCAGGTTTCTTTCGGCACAAGGAAACACGTTCATCTTCCAAGTGCCTCTACAAATCCCGCACTATTCCAGCTTTCATCCACATCATGACTAACAACATTGTGGACTACTGTGGTAGCGGCCCCTTTAAGGGGCGAGTTCTCGGAAGGTCATGAGACCCGCTTGGTCAATTAGGCCGGAGTGCACGAATCCTGGGGCTGAGCACTGGTTTTCCTCGCCACTTGGGAATCTGGAGTCGTGGAGTACAGGCCCCTTTATCTCGCTCTCTTTAAATAGTTACTTACCTGAATAAACTGTCTGTTTGTTAATCTATTTGGTGGTCACCTGTTTTAACGGGAGGATTACAATTAAGAGGACCATTGGAGCGCCTACCTACTGTACAGAATCAGGAGAGCAGACCTCACGTGGAAGAAAGGTCGTTCAGCAGGCTTTGAGTGTCAAAATGGCTCTTTTTTGGTAACTTGAAACCTTTGACCCTAACATGGAGTACGGAGTGCTTTATGTCGAATGCCTGTGCTATTTTTTTTAAGGCAAATGGAATTTGGGCAGGGGGGAAGGGAAGCAGCGGGTAACCTATTAACAGCCTGTGAGGCTCTGACCTATAACCTGATAAGGAATGTGACTTCTCCAGCTGACCCCGACTCCAATGTTTTTGAGGAACTTGGGAATTAGTCAAGGGACATTATCATTTGAAGCCCTCAGTGATAATGCAATGATATAAATTTAACTCCACTACAAGTGGGAGATGATAGTGGTGTTCGTGGCATGCCAAAGACAAACGGCTGAACAGTGCGGGTTCGGGCTTGCACTTAACAACATGTTGAGAGACAGGCTGGTCTGTGGTGTTAGCTACATGGCCGTACAAAATAATTATTAGCAGAGCAGAGAAGACCTTAAAGAAGGCATTAGAGATTGCCCACACTATGGAAAATGCCGAAAAGGGGAGATGGCACAGTAAAGTGTGCAAGCAAGCGAGGTCCATCAGGTTTGGTGGGAAGTCACTGGTAGTCATGGCACTAGGGATGAAGGCAGAGAAAGTAATAATAATCTTTATTAGTGCCACAAGTAGGCTTACATTAACACTGCAATGAAATTCCTGTGAAAACCCCCTAGTGCCACACTCAGGCACTTGTTTCAGGGACATAGAGGGGGAATTCTGAATTTCCAATTCACCTAACAGCACATCTTTTGGGACTTCTGGGTGGAAACCTGGAGGAACCCACGCAGACACGGGGAGAACTTGCAGACTCCACACCGACAGTGACCCAAGCCCGGGATCGAACCTGGGTGCCTGGCGCGTGAAGCAACAGTACTAACCCACTGTGCTACCGTGCCGCCCATCAAAGAGCCTCGGAGAAAGGAGAGTGCAGAGATATAGGGAATTTGGTCCACAGACCAGGATCAATTACTATTTTCTAATGGGAGTAGGCTTAGGAATCATAAGCACAAACGGAATTAGGAGTCCTAGTTCAAGATTCTCTTAAGGTTTTAAAAAATATATTTTTATTCTCCTTTTCACATTTTCTCCCAAATTTACACCCACCAACAATAAACAATAATCAGCAACAAATATGTCAATCCCCATATCAATAACAACGATCCCATCCTCCCACCAAATCTCAAACCTTAGCCCGTATGTTTACATACACAAATGACAAAAAGGAATCGGGGATCACCCATAGTCACCCTTAATACACACCTCCCCTCCCCCCAAACTATGTACGATGTTATCCAGTTCTTGAAAGTGCAGAATGAATAATGCCCATGATTTTCGAACCCCTCCGAGCTTCCTCTCAGTTGAAACTTAACCTTCTCAAGAGTCAACAATTCCAACAGGTCCCCCCCGCCACGCCAGGGCATAGGGTGGAGAGGCTGCTCTCCATCCCAGCAGGATCCGCCTTTGGGCGATCAACGAGGCGAAGGCTACGATATCTGCCTCCGCATCCGTTTCCAACCCTGGCTGGTCCGACACCCCGAATATGCCCTCCCGGGAGCCTGGTCCAGTTTCACGTGCACCACCTTGAAAATTGCCCCAAAAACCTCCTTCCAGTAATCCTCCAGCTTGGGACAGGACCAAATATATGATTAGCGGGGCCGCCCCCACAACGCTCACACACATCTTCTACTCCTTCAACGAATAGGCTCATTCTCGCCCTCGTGAGGTGTGCTCTGTTTCCCACCTTCCGCTGTATCAGCCCCAATCTCGCGCACGAGGTGGAGGCATTCACCCTCCTGAGCACCTCACACCAGACCCCCTCCTCTATAACCTCCCCCAACTCTTCCTCCCACTTTGCTTTGATCCCTTCCAGTGGTGCCTTTTCCTCTTCCAAATTAGCTCCGTAAACCACTGACACTACCTCCTTCCCCAGTCCCCCTGTCGTCAGCACCTCCTCCAGCAATATGGAGGCCGGTTCCTCTGGGAAGCTCTGTATCTCCTTTCTGGCAAAATCTCAAACCTGCAAATACTAAACATTTCCCCCTGCTCCAGCCCATACTTCGTTTCCAGCTCCTTCAATCCTGCAAACGACCCCTAAGAAACAATCTTTAGCGTCTTAATCCCCTACTCCTCCCATTCTGAAATTTCCATCCCACCTCCCTGGCTCAAATCTGTGGTTCCCCCAAATCGGCATTTCACTTGACCCTGCTCCCAACTCGAAGTGTTGGCGAAACTGCCTCCAAATTCTCAATGAAGCTATCTCCCTGAGTATTTCCCCGGAGCTATCGGGAGCGGCGCTGTTGTTAGTGCTTTCAGTCCCGACCCCTGCACAAACTCTCCTCCATTCTGACCCCTCTGGGAATTAACCCCTCTGACCCAGCTCCGTACCTCCTCTACATTCGTCGCCCAAGATTCTTCTTAAGGTTAACGTGCAGGTTCAGTCGGCAGATAGGAAGGCAAATGCAATGTTAGCGTTCATGTCCGAGAGGGCTAGAATACAAGCACAGGGATGTACTGCTGAAGCCCCGTGTCTAAGGAATGACGTGCTGGCCTTGGAAAGGTTCCAGAGGTGGTCACAAGAATGATCCCTGGAATTAAGAGCTTGTCATATGAGGAACGGTTGAGGACTCTGTGTCTGTACTCGTTGGAGTTTGGAAGGATGAGGGGGGATCTTATTGAAACTTACAGGATACTGCGAGGCCTAGATTGAGTGGATGTGGAGTGGATGTTTCCACTAGCTGGAAACACTGGAATCCAAGGCCACAGCCTCAGACTGAAGGGACGATCCTTTAAAACTGAGATGAGGAGGATTTTCTTCAGCCAGCGGGCAGTGAATCTGTGGAACTCTTTTCCACAGAAGGTGGTGGAGGTCAAATTACTGAGTGGCTTTAAGACAGAGATAGATAGGTTCTTGATTAATAAGGGGATCAGGGGTTATGAGGCGAAGGCAGGAGAATGGGATGAGAAAAATATCAGCCATGATTGAATGGCAGAGCAGACTCGATGGGCCGAATGGCCTAATTCTGCTCCTCCAAGATTAAAGTATATTCAGGAAAGTTGCATGTTATGTCTGCAATTGGAGGGGCACATTCGGGACAAGTGCTAAACTAAGCAGAACCTACCTCGGGCCAACAAAAAATAATTCTGACTTCAGCACAGTGTTGAAAACAACCTTTAAAACAGATCTGAAGTATACAGTTTAAACAACATTAAAGTGGGAAAGATGGCCCCAATCACGATTGTGTTGATGGTAAGCCACCCAGACTGGACGTGGACATGGGTGCCTCAGCTACAGTTGTAGAAGAACAAATGGATTGTATTTTCAAGCAGGGCCCAGCCTCTGAAGTTAAGAAGCACGACAGCCAGGCTAGCCTCAGATACTGGGGAAGCTTTAAAGGTCCTGGGAACAACAATGTGTTGCGATGGTTAAATGTTATGTTCGTGAATTGTATGGGTTGGATTGTTTTTTTTTTCTTTCTCTGGGACTGGGTGGAAGGGGACGATATATCTTGGTGGGGGAGCCACCCGCGCTAGCCAACTAAAGTCAGCTAGTGAACAGAGGGGAGGTGAGAGGGCTGCGGACGTTGGAGCCTGGATAGCAGGCTTTAATGGCCTACGACGTGAGTGAGAGAGGGGGGAAGGGATGGATGTTGGGAGATGTTGTTTCAGGGGGAAATGTAGGGGGGTTCTTGGGAGGGGGGGGAAGGGGTTCGATGTTAACAATGGACAAGGGCGGGTCAGGCTTATGGGGAGGGCCCGGTGTTATGATAATGATGGATAAGAAAGTGGGGGGTGGGGGGGGTGAGAGACCCCCAGTAAGGGTAGTCACGTGGAATGTGAGAGGGCTAGGAGGTCCGGTTAAGAAGTCAAGGGTGCTTGCACATCTTAAAAGTTTGAAAGCCGATGTGGCAATGCTGCAGGAGACTCACTTGAGGGTGAAGGACCAGTGGAGACTTAAAAAGGACTGGGTTAGCCAAGTGTTTTCACTCTGGATTTGATGGAAGGGCTCGAGGGGTAGCAGTGGTTAGTCAGCAAAAGAGTACGCTTCCAGATGGAGAAGGTGTGGCAGATCAGGTGGTAGATATGTGATTGTGACAGGGGCGCTAGAGGGGAGATTAGTGGCGCTGTTAAGTGTATACGGTCCCAATTGGAACGATGTGGGATTCGCGAAGAAGGTTGTTTGGGGCCATTCCCGACTTGGACACACATGAACTGATTGTGCGGGGGGGGGGGGGGGGGGGGGGGGGGGGGGGGGGGGGGGGGGGGGGGGGGGGGGGGGGGGGGGGGGGGGGGGGGGGGGGGGGGGGGGGGGGGGGGGGGGGGGGGGGGGGGGGACGGAACTTGGTGCAGGAGCCAAGGTTGGACAGGTCACGGCCGCGCTCTGCACCTCTTGCTCGTCTCAGTTGACACACTGCCTTCCTGGTTGAAAGTCGGTCGAAGCTCGCCTGTAGTTCCTTCCTCGTTTCCAGCTTCACTGGGTCCCCATCTTCTGCAGAACTCCTATCTACCTCCAACATCTCATCTATTACCCTCTGCTGCTCCAACCTCTCCTCTTTGTCCACCCTGGCCTGAAACTAAATTACCTCACCACCGCCTTTAGAGCCTCCCAGACACTGCCTTCGACACCTCACCCGTGCAGTTGAAACCTACATATTCCTTAATTACCTTTTCATTTTCTCACAGAACACTTGGTTCCCCAAAAGCCGCACATCCAGTTTCCACCCCGGCCTCTGCACTACCCCCTTGTCCAGTACCATATCCACCCAATGTGGAGCGTGATCGGACACTGCAATTGCAGAGTATTCCGACCCCTTGACTCCAGCCAGCAAATCCTTTCCCACCACAACAAAGTCGATCCGCGAGTGTACCTTATGGAATTTAGGTGCTCCGGAGAGTAAATGCCTCCACCTCACGTGCGAGGTTGGGGCTGATACAGCTGAAGGTGATATATAGAGTGCACCTCACGAGGGCGAGGATGAACCGATTCTTTGAAGGAGTAGAAGATGCGTGTGAGCATTGCGGGGGTGGTGAGGGGGGCGTTAATCACGTTCATATGTGTTTGGTCCTGTCCAAAGCTAGAGGAGTACTGGAAGGAGGTTTTTAGGGTAATTTCCAAGGTGGTGCACGTGAAACTGGACCCGGGCCCCCAGGAGGCCATATTCGGTGTGTTGGACCAGCCAGGGTTGGAAACGGGTACAGAGGCAGATATCGTAGCCTTCACCTCGTTGATCGCCCAAAGGCGGATCCTGCTGGGACGGAGAGCAGCCTCTCCACCCTGTGCCCTGGCGTGGTGGGGGGACATGTTGGAATACTTGGCCCATGAGAAGGTTAAGTTCGAACTGAGGGGATGCTCAGAGGGGTTCTACAATTCATGGGCATTATTTATTATGCACTTTCAAGGACTGGACAACATTGAACATTAGTGGGGGGGGGGGGGAGGGGGGCTGTGTATATTAAAGATGGCTATGGGTAATCACTGATTCCTTTTTGTCATTTGTTTATGTAAACATGCGGGCTGATGTTTGGGGGTTGGTGGGAGAATGGGATTGTTGTTATTGTTATGGGGATTGACATATCTGTTGCTGATTATTGTTTATTGTTGGTGGGTGTAAATTCGGGAGAAAATGTGAAAAAGGAGGAGAATTAAAATATTTACTAAAAAAAACAATGCCCATAAGCTACCAGCGCCAGTTAGCTTCACTGCCTCTAATAGTAATGACGAGCCACGGGCCAAGTTTGATGGGCTGAGATTGGCTTCACAAAATTAGATAAATTGGCTAGAAATCTTCAAAATTAACTAAGGGGATTTTCATGAAGTCTTAAAAAAAATCAGAAGGTTTACCAAGACTATTTAGGCAAGGTATAGGGCCTAAAAGCAAACATTTATGTGGATCCTGAAGCTACAGGGCCTGAGCTGTGCCCTATGTCTTACATGAGAAGGTTGAGTCTGAACTCAGGTGGTTGAAAGAATAATCAAGCCAGTGCAGTTCACGGAGTGGCCAGCTCCCATTGTGCTAATACTTGAACCAGATAGCTGGTGACTATAAATTCATGGTCAATCACGTGGCAAAATTAGACAGGTATCCTACACCTAAAATAGAGGATCTGTGCACCAAGCTAGCTTGAGGTCTAACTTTCTCTAAGTTAGAGATGAGTCAAGCTCCAGCAGCTGGAGCTGGATGAGACATCCAGAGAGCTTGTCACTATCACACACATAAAGGCCTATACCAGTAACCAGACAGCCATTTGGAGTATTATCGGCCTGTGCAATCTTTCAATGCACAACAGAGACCTGTCACAAGATTTACCTCAGGTAGTTGTTTAATTGGATGATGTGCTAATCACAGGAGCCATAGAAGAGGAACACCTATGCAATCTAGAGGAGGATTTAAAAAGGTAACAGGAAGCTGGAGTAAGATTAAAGGGAGAGAACCGTACCTTTAAAGAAAATGAAGTGACGTACTTGGGGTTTAGACCAGATGTCAAAGGGCTGCGCCCAATGGAGGAAAAGATAAAAGCAATTAAGGCAGCACTGGCCCCCAAACATGTGTCAGAACTGAAACCTTTTTAGGAATGGTGAATTATTGTTGAAGATTTATTCCTAATCTTTCCACAATGTTGGCACCCCTACACACACTGCTCAAGAAATACCAGGGATGGTATTGGAGAGAGCATCAGTCTTTGATAGGTTAAACTAGCTTTGTAATCATCCAGTCTCTTAGCTCATTTTGACCCCTCAAAACAGATCATTCTTACCGGTGACACATCTCCCTATGGAATCGGAGCAGTTATATCACATAAGATGTAAGATGGGGCAGAAAGGCCTATCGCCTATACCTCAAGGACTCTGACTGATGCTGAAAATGCTTATCCTCAAATCAAAAAAGACCACTCTTCCCATAGCTTTAGCTAGGGTCCAACGCTGATTATTAGCAGCTTACGAGCATACTTTTCAGCATAGGCCGGGCACACACATATCAAATGCTGACACTTTAAGCTGCCTTTCCCTACAGGAAAGTATACTGCCTCCGCCAGTACCACAGGAAATTTTTCCTGCTCTAAATTTTCTCAATACTTCACCCCTGTTGATGCGACAGATCAGGTTTTGGATCCAGAAGGATCCTCTGTTATCTGGAGTTTAGCAAATAATCCTCCGCGGCTGGCATTATGATACCTGGTCTGTGAAATTATGACCCTTTCAAATAAGAAAAGACGAGTTATGTTGTGAAGATGGCGCATTATTATGGGGACCAAGGCTGGTTGTTCCCACTCCTGCTAGAAAGTTATTACATGAGTTACACTGTGCCCATCCTGGGATGACAAAGATGAAGATGTTCACATGCAGCTATGTGTGGTGCCCTGGGAAGGTGGCCTGGGAAGGTGGATACCGGCATAGACAATCTGGTCACGCAATTTGACCAATGACAAATGCAGCAGAAATTGCTGTCTGCTGCCCTAATGCACCCTTGGGAGTGGCCAGGTCGACCATGGGTGCGACCAGATGTTGATTTTGTAGACCCATTCATGGGCACCATGTTCCTGCTCTTCTTCCCTTTCAAGCATGTGGTATGTAGTCCTGAATCTGCAGTGCTGCCAGATGAATAGCAGTGTTGCATTTCATCTCCATTGCAAATTTTTTCTCCACCACATAATTACAACTGTGTAAAAGAGGAGAGCGCTAAAGTCACCACACAGAGCTGCCTAAAAAAATGCTCAAAGCAACAATATTAAAAAAAAAACAGTATTATGCAACACAGACCAGTCAAGCCACCATATCTGTGCCAGCCTCACAGAGTCAGGGACCCGGGTTTGATTCGGCCTTAGGTAACTGTGTGGAGCATTCACATTCTCCCCTTGTCTGCTCCGGTTTCCACCCACAGATATATACGTTAAGTGGATTGGCCATGATCAATGGGCGGGGTTGCAGGGATCGGGTGGGGGAGTGGGCCTGGGTAGGCTGTCCTTTCGGAGGGTCGGTGCAGACTCGCTGATCCAAATGGCCGCCTTCTGCACTCTAGGAATTCTATGGAAAGCCCGAAGAGTTATGATTGAATGAGCCACCCCCTCTGCTCCGTAGCCTTGAATTTAGTTTGGATTTTCAAGTATATAACTCATTCCCCTTTGAAAGTTATATTAAATCTGCTTCCACCACACTTTCAATGTAATGTGTTCCGGATCATAACTAGTCGCCATAACAATATTCACAGCTTCCCATTAGTTCCTTTTATCAATTCTGTTAAATCCGTATGCTCTGGTTACCGACACATTGGAGTTTCGCCTTATTAACTCCCAACCAAGCCCCTCATAATTTAAATACATCTATTGAATATCCCACAAATAAAATGGCTTACATATATCTACCAATTTTTTTGACCTCGGAACACCCTAAAAATCCATCACATTTCTACCTCTCTTTAGCTCTGAAGAAGTCACGTAAATTTGAAAAGTCCACTGATGCTGCCAGACTTGCGTTTTTGCAGCATTTTCTGCTCTTACCCTAAAATGCTGTGCAGACAATAATGTGCTTTAGAATTGTAGTTTCACTCCAGCTAAAAAGCAGTACTTCTGAAAGTGCAGCATTCAGTCAGTGCTATGCTAAAGTGTCAACCTAGATTTGTGACAGGGGTGGGAATTTGAACCCACTGACTCAGAGGCAGGAGAACTGTTATTGAGCCACTGCTGAACCTCACCGCTCTAAAGTGAGCAATCCTGTGTGTCAAATACGCTATTGTGCACAGATTCTATTTTATAATTAATTCCTGCAGCAAGTGAAGCACAAATGAGGAGTTGTGGTACATAAATCATCTAGCTGGGATGGAGTGGTGAGTGAATATTCTATTAATTTTAAAAAAGATACCCGAGTGACAGCATTGGGAGATCCACTGATAGCGGTTTTCAATTTTGTTTTAGTGTCCAGGGCATCTGCAAATTTTGATACCTCTCCTTGCAAGCATCAAAACCCTCCCAGTAATGACTTGGCCTAATTCTCAAGACAGTGTTAGGTACAGAGAGCACTGTCATAGATGTTTTGTTGTATTAAGACAGAAATAACAGTCAATAACAAATAGAGAAGTGTCCTGCCGCAGATAGATCAAATGTGAAGACTAAGAAGTTCCCTTTACAGACCAATGACCTCCAATCAGTAAATCTATGCACTAGTTTAATTCATTTTATGTACCCTGGTACACACCGACAGCAGCATGACAATGCCATCTGGAACAGCCAATGGTAGACACATACTGAGAGCTTCTCTATTAGAGATTAAATATTTTTCAAGAGGCATGTCATTTCAAGCACTAGATATACTATTTTTGGTTGATAAATCCTAGTGTTGTCTAAATTCTCCTCTTCCCCACATTCTCAATTTGTTGAATAAATGCCAATTCTTGTTAACTTTCTTTCATCCTTGTCTCATGAACTTCATTGCAACTAACTCTTCCAGCCTCTGAAGGTACAGACTCACTCTTCTACTCTTCTTGCAAACTTGTCCCTTCGGACTTCCCAACTAGCCAGCATGTACCACTCAGCACACCAACCAGCCAACTGGAGTGCAACTTCCCTGAAATATCAGTATATCACCCTGGTATAGCATTCATTGTGATCTAGCTGATGTGTCAACTAACATAATTGGCTTTTAAAGCCAGCCTGCTAATTTGTGTTCTACCTGTTGCCTCATTTCCTCTGCCTCCTTAACTTGGCAACAGATATTCCAAGCTGATTCTTCACTGTAACCAGATAACAAGGTCCTTTGAGCAGTGTGGAATCAAAGAACATTGAGGTTCAAAAAAATTCACCCCAACTAACCTCAACTTCACCACATTAGGTGGGTGGCACAGTGGCGCGGTGGTTAGCACTGCTGCCCCAGGGCACTGAGGACCCAGGTTCGATCCCAGCCCCGGGTCACTGTCCGTGTGGAGATTGCACATTCTCCCTGTGTTGCGTGGGTCTCACCCCCACAACCCAAAGATGTACAGGGTAGGTGGATTGGCCACGCTTAATTTCCCCTTAATTAGAAAAAAAATGGATACTCTAAATTTAAATTTAAAAAAAGAAAAACTCATCACATTAGATGATGCCCCCTTTCCTCCTTAAATGCCATAAATTTATTTTTCAGACACGTATCAAGATCGTAACCTTCTATAATAACTCACTTATTTTATTTGTGAACAGTTCTAGCTCAATTCCCTTATTGCTATTCATTCTTAAATAATTTTGTCAACAACATTTGCCTTACAAGTCTTATTGACTTCTTTGAGGAGGTGACCAAGCAGGTGGATGAAGGTAAAGCAGTGGATGTAGTGTACATGGATTTTAGTAAGGCATTTGATAAGGTTCCCCATTGTAGGCTTGTGCAGAAAGTAAGGAGGCATGGGATAGTGGGAAATTTGGCCAGTTGGATAACAAACTGGCTAACCGATAGAAGACAGAGAGTGGTGGTGGATGGCAAATATTCAGCCTGGAGCCCAGTTATCAGTGGCGTACCGCAGGGATCAGTTCTGGGTCCTCTGCTGTTTGTGATTTTCATTAACGACTTGGATGAGGGAGTTGAAGGGTGGGTCAGTAAATTTGCAGATGATACGAAGATTGGTGGAGTTGTGGATAGTGAGGAGGGCTGTTGTCGGCTTCAAAGAGACATAGATAGAATGCAGAGCTGGGCTGAGAAGTGGCAGATGGAGTTTAACCCTGACAAGTGTGAGGTTGTCCATTTTGGAAGGACAAATATGAATGCGGAATACAGGGTTAACGGTAGGGTTCTTGGCAATGTGGAGGGGCAGAGAGATCTTGGGGTCTATGTTCATAGATCTTTGAAAGTTGCCACTCAAGTGGATAGAGCTGTGAAGAAGGCCTATGGTGTGCTAGCGTTCATTAGCAGAGGGATTGAATTTAAGAGCCGTGAGGTGATGATGCAGCTGTACAAAACCTTGGTCAGGCCACATTTGGAGTACTGTGTGCAGTTCTGGTCGCCTCATTTTAGGAAGGATTTGGAAGCTTTGGAAAAGGTGCAAAGGAGATTTACCAGGATGTTGCCTGGAATGGAGAGTAGGTCATACGAGGAAAGGTTGAGGGTGCTAGGCCTTTTCTCATTAGAACAGAGAAGGATGAGGGGCGACTTGATAGAGGTTTATAAGCTGATTAGGGGAATAGATAGAGTAGACAGTCAGAGACTTTTTCCCCGGGTGGAACACACCATTACAAGGGGACATAAATTTAAGATAAATGGTGGAAGATATAGAGGGGATGTCAGAGGTAGGTTCTTTACCCAGAGAGTAGTGGGGGCATGGAATGCACTGCCTGTGGAAGTAGTTGAGTCGGAAACGTTAGGGATCTTCAAGCGGCTATTGGATAGGTACATGGATTAGGGTAGAATAATGGAGTGTAGGTTAACTTCTTAAGGGCAACACGGTAGCATTGTGGATAGCACAATTGCTTCACAGCTCCAGGGTCCCAAGTTAGATTTCGACTTGGGTCACTGTCTGTGTGGAGTCTGCACATCCTCCCCGTGACTGCGTGGGTTTCCTCCGGGTACTCCGGTTTCCTCCCACTGTCCAAAGAGGTGCAGGTTGGGTGGATTGGCCATGAAAAATTGTCCAAAATTCTATGATTAACCTAGGACAAAAGTTTGGCGCAACATCGTGGGCCGAAGGGCCTGTTCTGTGCTGTATTTCTCTATCTATTATTATTTTGGCTGTGTGACACGGTGGCACAGTGGTTAGCACTGTTGCCTCACGGTGCTGAGGACCAGGCTTCGATCCTGGCCCTGGGCCACTGTCTGTGTGGAGTTTTCACATTCTCCCCGTGTCTGTGTGGGTCTCACCCCCACAACACAAAGATGTGCAGAGTAGGTGAATTGGCCACGTAATTTAACGTGGCCCCTTAATTGGAAAAAAATTATTGGGTATTCTAAATTTATTTTTTAAAAATTAATAATTTGTCCGGTTCAGATCTGTCACCTTCCTTTGTATGTTTGGAAACTTTAGTTACGTTTTCAAATTTTATTTCTGCTCCACTCTCCACCTCATTGACAAAGCGAACTTTGTTTAAACCTTCCTTCGCGCCTTAGATTCGGAGACCAGCGTCAAATATTTCTTCCAGGATTCTCGAACTTCTAAACGCCATTTCTACCAGTTATGGAAGCAGAGCCCGTGAAGCCTGGAGGAAATTCCTCGCCAAGATATCATCCTTGTCACCTATAGTCCTGAACATGTCCCTCCCATGCCTCTAAATTTACTCTTGCCCTATACCAACTGTTTGTAGGTTCCTGCTGTGCACAAAGCAGCTGCAATGCTTTCGTACATCACAATCATGGCTATGCCTCAAAAGTATTTAATTGAATGCAAAGATGCTTGGGAGGTCTGGACGTCATGAAAGGTGCTAAATAAATGCAGCTTCTTTCCTTGTTCAACTGACCACATAGAAGGAAAATAATCCATCATCTTCATTCCAGATGACTCTCTGATTTTTTCAACATGACCACTGTGTTCTGGTCTTGTGATGTATATTACTCTGCTCTTGAGCACCTTTAACCGTCCTCACGTGAGCATCAGCAAAACCTTCACTTCTAAACAAGCTGTCGCAATGTCTCTCAAAGTCACATTCACAGCCATCTCTTCATTTATGCTGCACATGACTCATTCTTTTGTTAACTGATGATTCACTCTCTTCCACATTTTTCCTTGGTCATTTGAGTTTCTATTTTCATCCGATTCACTCATTTAATTTAACTTCCTTGAGATCACACATTCAGAGACCACAACCTCCTGCCTTTTTCCAGTACAGTAGCTGAGTCATGCTTCAATCTTCTCAAACACCCTTAAATGGGAGATGGAAAAGAGGATGAAAATATGGTCCCTTTCAATGTTTTTAAGACTATTTCTTCCTGCGGGGTTAAAAAAAAAGCTCATTACCAAACAAACAATCCACCAGCTTTTCTGATAAAACCAGCCACATCTGTAAACAGTATTCTGATATGTACTCCTGCTCCCTGGCTTGTTGCTTACAAGTTCAAAATTCAGTGATTTAACCCTCATTCCCCTTGCATCGTCCCCATTGTGTTGACATCTAGATTAATTTTTAAGCTTGTACTCAAACACATTCGGCCGCATTCTCCATTCGAGAGACTAAATGTTGAAGCTGGGGCAGGATTTGTGAAGTTCCACGACAGCAAAACTGGTGCCGCACCTGGACCGATTCAATGACCTTTAAGCGGCGAGCACTGGCTCCACGTGGAACACAATCGATTCCAATGAGAAATGGTACAGGATTCGCAGGGTCCGGGATTGACACTCAGGAGGCTGACAAGCTGCAGCTGCATATACACATTACACTCCCCACACACACCATCCCAGCCAACAAGATATCAGCAAGACACGCAGCCCCGAGGTTCACCGGCATGGAACTGCAGCCCTGCTGGATGCCGAGGAGGAGAGGCGGGTGACCCTGCACTACGGCATGGAAAGGAGGCTGCCAGCCACCGCCGTTGCTCCAGGCCTGGAGGCCGGTGGCAGACGTGGTCAGCACCTTGGACAGCACTGCGAGAACCAGCCAGCACTGCCGGAAGAAACTGCATGACCTCTTTGAGGCGGCCAGGGTGCAGAGGTAGCACTGTGCCCCTGACACCAACACCCGAGCCACACATCCGTAACCCTACCCCGCTACCACCCCCAACCTGGAGGGCGGCCGATCCCCCACCCTGCACCGCATGCCAGCACCCATACTAGCCACCATGGCCGACTGCCCTGGCCACTAAAGCACCAAGTACCCACTTCCTGGGCTGCATGCATCGGACAGTCGAGCATCGTCCGTCTCCTGTCCCTCCCCCCCCCCCCCTCCCGACAGGAGAAGGCCATTGGGAGTGGGAGAAGACTGGAGGTGGACTGTTGGGCCTGCACCACAGCAAAACAGGGGGCACTGGACGTAATCAGCAGGCCCAAAGAAAGGGCAGTTGCCGCGGTAGAGGTCAGCACCGGATGAGAAAGTGAGACTCTGCCAAGTTGCGGTTCCCCATGGCACGTGTGTCACCCCACACCACCACCATCCCCACACCACCTGCCACACCCACTGTTTACTTAGCTTCGGGCATCCACTCAGTCAGAGGAACAATGGCCGGTCTCCGGTGCTGATACTGCTGACTTCGAACTGGTATGGAATAGTAGCTAGGAGCGCCTATCTCGTAGCGTGCATTGACCTTAGACTTACTTGGCTGGTGCTTGGCGGGCCTCTCGTCGTTGAGAGCCAAGGCCAAGATGAAGGTGAAGAAGAAGAGAGCGATCTGTCTTTGGGGACTCCTCTTTATACCCCAAAGGGTTTCGCGCCCTTCTAGGCAGTTTGTGAACTTGGCCCCAATTAATTGGACCATGTTCCAATCATCTGCATTGATTCTCTCCAATAAAGGGGTCGCTGCTTGATCACGGGGCAGGCCCTAGGTGACCGTTGGCCTGCCTTTGTTTTAGTCTCCACTGGCGCCGGGGAGTCTGCCCTGGTACCAATTGCTTAAATGTTTCTCTTTTGTCCCCGGAGATGGCTCATTACTATGTTAATGGCTTGTAGTATCAGTTCTGTCTGGGAGCCGCACGTTCCAATGCACAGGCAAACCTTGTACCTGCTTGTTTTCCTAGTACTGTCCAATTTTCCCTGTATTCTTTGCAAGTGTCCATTTTGAAATCAGGACGTGGCCACCCCAGGTGGCTACACTCCCTCCTTGTGATCCTCAACGCAAAGCGTGAAGGATCATATTACTGCGTTGTCTTCATTCTCTGACCAAGCCGGGCACCCATGACTAGGCTCTACACTGACCTGAACTATGCAACATAATTTTACCTAAACAATTTTACATACATACATCATCAAAAACTCTACGGGGCACTATGGCATCAAGGCATGCATTACAAAATAAAAAACTGGAACCTCTAACTATTCTTAATAAACTATCCTCACTCAAACAATTCAAAAATATCCTAACATTTTAAACTGTACAAAAATAGCAGCATACAAATTTCTCTGGCTTGGCAGTCAAACATAGATATTACACTTCTTATTGGAACGAACAAACACACACAAAACAAAAAAAACGGATGCACTTTAATCCATGTCAAGGGGTTCGGGGGTTTGGTGAAATCCGAAGATAGGGGATCTAATTCTGTATACCAGGGTGCGAGAGCGGTAGGCTCTCCTTTGCCATTTCCTCATTCTAATGGTCTGCATGACACTACAAAGTATCGCCAGTGCTAAAAGTGCTCCTACGACATATGAGAGTGAATACCAAATGATAAACTTATCACACCAGGTTGGGGTACTGCTGACTGTTGCAGGGCTCTGTGTACTGTGGGGGAGGGAATCATTGACGGCCTGTGGGGTGGGGGTGAGGGGGTTAGCGTCCGCGCGCAACCGAAGGGATCCTGCTAGTGTCCATATAACAAAGATGGAGGTCGTCTTCATCTTTCCTTCTCTTCTCTCCTTCTCCAGCATTCTTCGGGCTTCTGGAATCCTGTGAACCATTTTCCTAAGGGTAGCTTTTAGTGTCCTATTCATGCGTTCGACGATACCACTTGACTGGGGGTGGTACGCGATATGAAACTTCTGTATTATTCCGAAAATTGTGAGGACGTTTTTCATAACTCGTCCTGTAAAATGGGAGCCTTGATCGGACTCTATACTGCGGGGGAGACCCCATCTTGTAAAGATGTGGCGGGTTAGGACCTTTGCCGTTGTTTTCGCTGTATTTGTGCGCGATGGAAAAGCTTCCACCCATTTTGTGAAGGTGTCGATGACCACCAACACATACTTATATCCGTTTCTGCAAGGGGGTAGGGGTCCTATGTAATCTATCTGGAGATTAGTCCAGGGGCCATTAATATCTGTCATTATCTTGTTTAAGATCTCGTGTGTTTGTCTGTCTGTTCTTTATTGCCAATTACCCTTTATAATTGGTCACCATCGGAATTCGGACTTCCGGGCGGCGAGCGAGGAGGTCGCAGGGAGAGGGGCTCCCGCAAGCGGCAGACAAGAAGAACAACCCCCCCCCCCCCCCCCCCCCCGACAGGCCGGACGGCGGAGGAGGAGCGCCGGCAGAGGAGCCGGAGCGGGAGCGGAGGAGCCGGAGCGGGAGCGGAGGAGCCGGAGCGGAGGAGCCGAGGAGCCGGAGCGGGAGCGGAGGAGCCGGAGCGGAGGAGCCGGAGCGGGAGCGGAGGAGCCGGAGCGGAGGAGCCGAGGAGCCGGAGCGGGAGCGGAGGAGCCGGAGCGGAGGAGCCGGAGC
Source organism: Scyliorhinus canicula (assembly GCF_902713615.1). NCBI lineage: Eukaryota > Metazoa > Chordata > Chondrichthyes > Carcharhiniformes > Scyliorhinidae > Scyliorhinus > Scyliorhinus canicula. Next base: position 49,952,398 of record NC_052153.1, read on the forward strand.
GGCAGCGGAGCGGCGACAGGGGGGCCCAACAGCAGCAGGTCCATCCCCTCTCCCTCCCCCCCCCCACGCGGACCAGGAGCGGTGCGGCGGCGGCGGCGGCCACTCTTCTCTCCCCCCCCCCCCCCACGCGGGCCAGGAGCGGTGCGGCGGCGGCGGCCCCTCTTCTCTCCCCCCCCCCCCCACGCGGGCCAGGAGCGGTGCGGCGGCGGCGGCCCCTCTTCTCTCCCCCCCCCCCCCACGCGGGCCAGGAGCGGTGCGGCGGCAGCGGCCCCTCTTCTCTCCCCCCCCCCCCCCCAGCCAGCAGCGGGGACACCCCCCCCCCCCCAGCAGCAGCGGGGACACCCCCCACCCCCCCCCCAGCCAGCAGCGGGGACCCCCACCCCCCCCAGCCAGCAGCGGGGGACACCCCCCCCCCCAGCCAGCAGCGGGGACACCCCCCCCCCCCCCAGCCAGCAGCGGGGACCCCCCCCCCCCCCAGCCAGCAGCGGGGACACCCCCCCCCCCCCCAGCCAGCAGCGGGGACCACCCCCCCCCCCCCAACCGGCAGCGACCACCGGCCCAACTCGCCCCTCCCCCCCCCCCCCCT